>NC_137979.1:9345955-9593562 GCF_963924665.1 Micromys minutus
TAACTCTATGAAGAATTGAGTTGGAATTTTGATGGGGAATGCATTGAATCTATAGATTGCTTTAAGCATGGTGGTCATTTTTACTATGTTGATCCTTCCAATCCATGAGCATGAAAGATCTTTCCACCTTCTGAGATCTTCAGTTTCCTTCTTCAGGGACTTGAAGTTCTTGTCATACAGATCTTTAACTTGCTTAGTTAGAGTCATACCAAGGTATTTTATATTCTTTGTGACTATTGTCAAGGGTGTAGATTCTCCACTTTTTTTTCTCAGACTGTTTACCCATTGAGTACAGAAAGACTACTGATTTGTTTGAGTTAATTTTATATCTAGTCACTTTGCTGAAGTTGTTTATCAACTGTAGGAATTCTCTGGTAGATATTATACTCATGTATACTATCATATCATCCTCAGATAGTGATATTTTGACTTCTTCCTTTGCAACTTATATCCCTTTTTCCACTTTTTGCTGTCTGATTGCTCTGGCTAGTACTTCCAGTACTATATTGAACAGGTAGGAAAAGAGAGGGTAGCCCTGTCTAGTCCCTGATTTGGGTGGAATTTTTGCTTCAAGTTTCTCACCATTTAGCTTGATGTTTGCTACTGGTTGGTGTATAGTACTCTTACTATGTTTAAATATGGGCCTTGAATTCCTGGTCTTTCCAAGACTTTTAACATGAAGGGGTGTTGAGTTTTTTCAAATGCTTTCTAAGCATCTAAAGAAATGATCATGTGGGTCTTTTTCCTTTATGACTGTTTATATAGTGAATTACTTTGATGGATTTCTGTGTATTGAACCATCCTTGCATCCCTGGAATAAGCCCTACTTGATCATGGTAAATGATTGTATTGATATGTTGTTGGATTTGGTTTGCAAGGATTTTATTAAGTATTTTTGCATCAATGTTCATGAGGGGTGAGTCTAAAGTTCTCTTTCTTTTAGAGTCTTTGTGTGGTTTAGAAATGAGCATAATAGTGGCTTCCAAGAATGAGTTGGGTAGTGTTCCCTTTGTTTCTATTTTGTGGAATAGTTTGGAGAGTATTGGTATTAGGTATTTTTTGAAGGGTTGATAGAATTCAGCACTAAACCCATCTGGCCCTGAGCTTTTTGGGGGCGGCTGTTGGGAGGCTTTTGAGACTGCCTCTATTCCTTTACGGGTTCTAGGACTGTTTAGATGGTTTATCTGATCCTGTTTTAACCTGGTATCTGTCTAGGAAATTATCCATTTTCTCTAAATTTTCCAATTTTGCTAAGTATAGGCTTTTTGTAGTCATATCTGATGACTTCTTGAATTTCTTCAGTTTCTGTTGTTATGTCTTCCCTTTTATTTCTGATCTTGTTAATTTGAATACTGTCTCTGTACCCTCCAGTTAGTCTGGCTAATGGTCTATCAATCATTTTGATTTTCTCAAAGTACCAGCTACTGGCTTTGTTGATTCTTTCTATTGTACTTTTTGTTTCTATTCAGTTGATTTCATCTCTGAGTTTGATTGTTTTCTGCCATATGCTCCTCTTGGGTGTATCTGCTTATTTTTGTTCTGGAGCTTTCACCTGTGCTGTCAAGCTGCTAGTGTATGCTCCCTCTAGTTTCTTTTTGGAGGCACTTAGAGCTATGAGTTTTAGCAGCTTTCATTGTATCCCATAATTTTGGGTATGTTGTGCCTTCATTTTTGTTAAATTCTAAAAGGTCTTTGATTTCTTTATTTTTTCTTTGACCAAATTATTGTTAAGTAGAACATTATTCAGCCTCCATGTGTATGTGGGCTTTTGGGTTTTTTGTTTGTTTGTTTTGTTTTGTTTTGTTTTTTGTTATTGAAAGACCAGCCTTAGTCGATGGTGATTTGATAGGATGCATGGAATTATTTAATGTTCTTGTATCTGTTGAAGCATGTTTTGTGACCAACTCTATGCTCAGTTTTGGAGAAGGTGACGTGAGGTGCTGAGAAAAGGGTTTTTTTGTTTTGTTTTGTTTTGTTTCAGGATGAAATACTCTATAGATGTATTCATTTGAAGTTATGAACCAAATTCATTTGGTTCAAAACTTCTGTTAGTTTCACCGTAAGTCTGTTCAGTTTCTGCTTTCATAATCTCTCCATTGATGAGAGCAGGGTGTTGAAGTCTCCCACTATTATTGTGTGTGGTGCAATATATGCTTTAAGCTTTAGTAGAGTTTCTTTTATGAGTGTGGATGCCCCTGTATTTGCATAGATGTTCAGGATTGAGAGTTCATCATGATAGATTTTCCCTTTGATGAGTGAAAAGTGTCCTTCCTTATCTTTTTTGGTGACTTTTGGTAGAAAATATATTTTATTCAATACTAGGATGGTTACTCAAGCTTGTTTCTTGGGACCATTGAAATGTTTTTTTTTTTTTTTTTTTTTTTCCCATCCTTTTACTCTGAGGTAGTACCTGTCTTTGTTGCTGAGATGAGTTTCCTGTATGCAGCAAAATGCTGGGTCCTGTTTACGTATCCAGTCTGATAGTCTATGTCTTTTTGTTGGGGAATTCAGTCCATTGATGTTAAGAGATATTAAGGAAAAGTGATTGTTTTTTCCTGTTATCTTTGTTGTTAGAGGTAGAATTATGCTTGTGTGCTTTTCTTCTTTGGGGTTTGTTGCAAGAAGATTAATTTCTTACTTTCCTAGGGTAAAGTTTCCTTCTTTGTGCTGAAGTTTTCCATCTATTTTCCTTTGTAGGGCTGGATTTGTGAACAGATATTGTGTAAATTTGCTTTTGTCATGGAATAGCTTGGTCTCTCCATCTATAGTAATTGAAAGTTTTGCTAGATATTGTAACGTGGGCTGGTATTTGTGTTCTCTTATGGTCTGTATGATGTCAGTCCAGGATCTTCTAACTTTCATAGTCTCTGTTGATAATTCTAGTGTAATTCTGATCGGTCTGCTTTATATGTTACCTCTTGTTTTTTTCTTACTGCTTTAGTATTCTTTCTTTGTTTTGAACATTTGGTGTTTTAACTATTATGTGCAGGGAGGAATTTCTTTTCTAGTCCAATCTATTTTGGGGTTCTTTAGGCTTCTTATATGTTCATAGTCATCTCTTTCTTTATGTTAGGGATGTTTTCTTCTATAATTTTGTTGAAGATATTTACTGGGCCTTATAAGTGGGAGTCTTTGCTCTCTTCTACACCTATTATCTTTATATTTGGCCATATCATTGTGTCCTAGATTTCCTGGATGTTTTGGGTTAGAAGTTATTTTATTTTTGCATTTTCTCTGACTGTTACATCAATGTTTTTACTGTGTCTTCTGCCCCTGAGATTTTCCCTTCCATCTCTTGTATTCTGTTGGTGTCTCCAGTATGACTCCTGATGTCTTTCATAGGTTATTCAACTTCGGGGTTATCTTTTTGTGTGATTTCTTAATTGGTTCTATTTCTGTTTTCAATTTGTTCACCTGTTAGGTTGTGCATTCCTGTAGCTCTTTATGTGATTTTTGTGTTTTCTGTGTTTCTTTTTTAAGGGCTTCAACTTGTTTGCATGTGTTTTCCTGGCTTTTCTGTAGTTCATTATGTGTATTATTTATGTACTTCTCGATGACCTCCATCATCATCATGCAGTATGATTTTAAGTCTAAATCTTGTTTTTCTGGTGAGTTGGGTTATCCACAATTTGCTGTGATGGGAGAACTGGATTCTGATTTTACCAGGTTGTCTTGGTTTCCATTTCTTAGGGTCTTGTGCTTGCCTCTTGCCATCCTGTTATCAGTGATGCTAGGTGATCTTGTAGTCTCTGACTGAAGCTTGTCTCTCCTGTAGGTTTGTGTACCTGTAAGCTCTGGTTGTTCAGCTGTCTGGGTAGGCTGTGAGTTCCAATGGCAGTTGGCTGTCTCTTGGTTTTGTCCAGAACAGCCCATTCCCAGGCAGTACCAAACCACCTGTGCCCTGAGAGGTCCACGGGCTCTCGCCCCTGATAGTGGAGAGGGAGTGTGGATACACCCTTAGGCTCAGAAATGAGAATGCTTCTGCACCTCCTCCAGGTGCTCAGCAATGTCATCCTAATTTCTTATACCATCCAGAAATATCTACTCTGGGTTGACAGCATGGCAACAGTCTTCGTGGGATGAGCCTACCTACATCACCCATTTATCACTAAAATGCTTCACAGACTTTCCCACCAGCCAATCCCAAATAACTGTATTCTGTGTTTAAATGACATAAAAACGAGCCCACACAACTATTGCATGTTCTATTGTAGCCAGTATCTGTGGGACATGTGATAGCAGTCTTGGTCACTCATCTGAGAAATTTCTTAGTCATTTAAAGTGATGATGAATGGTTAAATTATCATCCATTACTCTCATAGAACTTCTACCTTAACTGTAAGAGAGGAAAGATGGATCTGTTGGTCTTAATTCTCATTCAGTGCAGGATCAGACCTAATATCCAAGAGGAATGATGTTGGTAGACTGGTACAATAAGAAAGCATGGGTGGAACTCAATTAACAATCACTGAGTAGAGAGAGGGATGGCCAGAAGAGACTCTTCTATCATGAAAATGATACAGAGGACATAAAATAATGATGTTTAAGTAAAAATATACAGAAGACTGAATGACTCAGCTGTTAAGAGCACAGACTGATCTTGCTGAGAAATCAAGTAGGGTTCTCAATTTCTATGTTGAGAACTTTACTATTTCCTGTGACCCTAGCACCAGGAGAATCTCATGACTTCTCTTCTCTAAATGCAACCTTCACATTCAAATGCTTATAAACACACTTTCCAGCTTTGGTTACATCATTAACTGGTTGGAAGTTTTATTTGCCTACTTTAAGTTTTCTTTGCCTCTTTGTTCAAAGTAGCAGGTGTGTTAAGCAACTGAGCTATACAACCTGGCACCTCTGCATGTAATATTTGAGAAACGTGGGATTCAACAATAAAGATAGCTTGGTCAAACAACACTACACTCAATTCATTGTTCAAATGCAATCACAAAAACCAGCCATGCTATTTTATCTAACTGGGGGGGGTTGTTTGTTTGTTTGTTGTTTTGTCCTCTATCCATGAAATACAATGAACAAAATAGCAATGTTATATGGTTCTTGTGAATGTGAAATAAAAATTAACATCTACAGTTTTTGGCTCAACACCAGGTTCAGAATGCTAGCATGGTTACTTGTGGTTCCCAAGTGTGAAGCCAAGATGAGATCTCTCAAGGTCTCTTGACTTGTATGACTACACACACAAACAAATGCAATAGCCTGTTTGAAAGTGGTGAACTCTCTCAGAGTAGCCATAAGATGTTAAAAATAGCAGCTAGCACATTCCCTTTGTGTTTGTTGCCCATAACTAAGCAATGAGAACATATTTAAAATCACAGAACCTCCAAATAGAGACCCACACTGAATCTGACACCTAATCCTTGCTCTACTGCATTCCCTGGCTTTGATAAAAGATGTGGTTGGAATAGACGAGATTCTAAATGCCATGGAACTAAGGGAGACAGATAAAAGCAACTTCTCTTTCTCGTCCACAGAGATCCTTTCTGGCAGGAAAATGAGATGACACCAATGTTTGCTCTTTGGACATATAGACCCATTTTGCCATGCTGAATATTTTATAAATTTTTCCCAGAGTAAAACAAATTGAATTTTTAATCTATTTATTATGTTTTTAACACAATTCAGGCTTAGAGTACTGGGAGGAGATTATAACATAAGAAAGGTATTTTTCTCACTCTCCTTACCCTTTCCATCTCTAATCACACACACACACACACACACACACACACACACAGACACACACACAGGCCACATGCACACAGACACACACATACACACCCAGACCACATGCACACACACACACACACACACACACACACAGAGAGAGAGAGAGAGAGAGAGAGAGAGAGAGAGAGAGAGAGGGAGAAGTATAGAGACTATCAAAGTTTGTTTCCCTGTCACCCGTATCACATAAGACTACATTCGAAATTCAGTTCTCAGGCCACACCCAGACGTCTAGGAGATAAACAATTTTTTGAAGGCCATTCTAAAAGTTGAAAAGCAAGCTCAAATTTGAGAAGACTTGTTTCAGAAACTAGAAAGATAACTCCCTCCCAGGACGCTTCAGTCCATGTCTGCAAATAGTGTGCAAGCAGTATCTCTGTTTCTGAGGCATGGTAACAAAATGCCTTCTTGTTTCTAAAGTAGGATCTGGACCATGTTTATGTGCACTTGTGACAGTCATATAAATATGCTGACCATCTGAGGCCAGAAGCGCTCCAGCTCCCATCAGTGTGCCCTAGCTTATGTGCCCTAGAATCTGGCAATACATCTGTATGGAAACCACGCTTTTTCTGACTGCTAGCCAACGGTTTACGTTCACACAGGACTCTAAGACATTGCTGTCCTGGGAGATAAAAACCACTTTGATCCTTCAGAGAGTATCTGGTGATTTTGCCAAGCTTTCTATGGTTAACTAGCATAAATGGTCCTAGGTAACTTCCCATCTTTCTTTCTCTAGGGCTCACTGAGCCTGATTTCTATAGCCCAGCTCTCCCCTTATTTCTGTTTGCATGAACATTTTTCCCAAGTAAATTTTTAGTGAAATGCATGTTTCATCTTGGTGCTGTTTTTCCTAGTAATTCAAATGAACATACTTGTCTCAGCTGATAACCAAGCTGAGATAATTTTCAAATGACACACTGTCTATTTTGTAAAAATTAGTTGACAATAACATTTTATACTTACCAATCACATAATCTGGTCTTATTATATTTACTAGAAGAGAGCATATTTACAAGAGGAAGATTGTTTTTTTATGTTATTACTATTTTTTTTATTTATTCATTTTACATTCTGATCACTGCCTCACTCCAGGCTACCCCTCCCACAATCCTTCCCCATTCACTCATCTTCTCCTCAGAGAGGATGGGAAGGGAGTTCCCTATGTATCCCCTAACCCTGGAACTTCAAGTCTCTGTGAGGCTAGGTGCTTCCTCTCCCATTGAGGTTAGATAGGACAGTTCAGCTAGAGCATATCCCATGTTTCAGCTGCTTGTGACCCACATGAAGACAAAGCTGTATATCTGCTACATATGTTTGGAGAAGCCTAGGTCCAGCCCTATATTTTTTGGTTCGTGTATCAGACTCTGAGGGTTCCAAGGGTACAGATTAGTTGACTCCATTGGTCTTCCTGTGGGGTTTTTATCCCCTTCAGGGCTTGTAGTCCTTCTTCCTATTCTTCCATAAGAGAACCCAGTCTCCATTCACCGTTCTGCTGTAGATATCTGTTTCTGTCTGTGTCAGGTGCTGGTAGAGCCCCTTTGGGACTAATATGCTTTTGTCTGCAAACTTGACAAAGTATCATCAATAGTATTAGGGACTGATTTTTGTACAGGGAATGGGTCTCACATTGGGCCCGTTATTGGTCAGCCATTCCAAGAAAAATAATGTATATTTGTTGACTTGGGTGTCTTATGATGCTTTATTATTTTTAACTTTTTAATTAGCATATGATAATTTAACATGATAAGAGATTCATTTTGATGTTCTCCTACATGTATATGGTGGCTTTTGATCATGTCTATCCCTGTGATCCTTTCCTATCCCAACCCTTCATCCTTCTCTTCAGTTATTTCCCCTTTTATAGTCCCCCTTTAGCTTCTGCCTTATTTTAATCTAGATTCTGCATCTAAGAAAACCAAAATACAGTACTTGCCTTCCCAAGTTTCTTACAGTGCCTAACGTGATGATTTACAATAGTTTCCTTGTCTGACAATGATGGGATTTAGTTCTTCTATGTACCTCCATTGTGCACAGACAACATATTTAGATTATTGAATGTCACTTGTTCAGTAAATTGTCCATTGTAAATAGCACCCTGATAAACTTTGGTGTGTTGCCACCTGTGATATATGCTAAGCTTCATTCCTCTGGGTCTTAATACAAGAGTGGTGTAGCTTGAAAAAGTGAAACTACACAAGGTTTAAAAAGTTCTACACAGCAAACGAATAAGCAGTAAGTAGAAAATGAAGAAGCATAAAAAATTAATAGGAAATGAAGTGGCAGCCTATAGAATGAGAAAAAATATCTGACAGCTCTTTATCTGATAGAGGATTACTATCCATAATATATAAAGAACCAAAAACAACAACAACAAAATGACACATACAAAATTAATTCAATGTCAAAGCTATTTTATCACTGTGACAAAACATTAAAACCCAGACAACTAATAACATAAAGCACTTAATTGGCTTGTGGTTTCAGAATATTAGAGTCCATGATGGCAGATCAAAGGCACAGTGGCAGGAACAGCTGAGAGCTCCAGGGTTATTCTATGAGCTTCGGGGGTGGTGGCAAAAAGAGCATACAGGGAATGGCACATGACTTTTGAAACATCAAAGCCAGCTTGCATTGATGCACTTCTTTTGGCAAGGGTACACTTCCTAATCCTCCCTAGACAACCATCAATTGGAGACCCAGTAATCAAACATAAGTTTTATGAAGGCCATTCTCATGCAAACCACTAAGGTTAATAAATTTAAGATGGACTCACTAATCATTTTTCAAAGGAAGAGGTACAGATGATCTCTAAGAACAGTTTTAGCCACCAGTGAAAAAGTCAAACCTACACTGAAATTCTATTTCACTCCACACAGAACAGCTAATGTCTTAGTTACCTTTCTTTTACTATGATAAAATGCCCTGAACCAAATATCTTAAAAAGACAGAAGTTATTCTGCTTCTTGGTTCAAGGTAGAATCATTAGAACTTACAGTAGCAGGAATTTGGCACAAATGGTTACATGGCATCCACAATCAGAAACAGAACAGTTTCTGCTACAACCTGGCTTAATTACTCCATTTGTGTCCAATCCACATCCAGTCAGAAAATAGTGATAGAGAATCGGAGTTGGTTTCACCATCTTAACTAACTCAAGATGATTTTCCACAACCTTATCTAGAACCCCATCTCCAACTGACTCTACAGTCTGTGTCATTGACAATTAACTCTAAGCATTTTAGCTGACTTCAGGGAAAAGAGCAATAATAAATATTATCAGAGATGCTGGAGGATATGAACATTGGTGAGAAGATAACTTAGTTTACTCACAAACCTAGAAATAGAGCTCCTATGTGATCCAGCTATAACCTTCCTATATGAGTATATGAAGGAATTAAAGTTGGATCACAGCAAGGTCCTTGTAAAACCACATATATCAGAGTGCTAGTTGTAATAGCCAAGTTAGTTAGAGAATTATTCTGGATGCCTATCAACAGATAACCAAATCAAGAAAATGTCATTCACTCACATAAAAGTATATTATTCAACCATGACAAAAATTGAAATCTTGTCATTTGCAGGAAAATAGATGGAATTCACTTGTTGTCATTACTAAATAGGCCAGATGTGAAAAGATGGGTTAGTTATTTTCTCTTACAGACAGAAACTGTATGGAAAATGTTGGCCTGTATTTGGAATAGTGAGAATTAGGGACTCACCAAATAGTGCTGATAACCTTGAACAATTTACTGTATCTTGAAATAGGATCAATTCCCTAAGCTCTGAACTGTTTTAAGGTAGTAGATATTCAATGTAAATTCAGCTACTGCTTTGCTCCACTGGCCACTTTGGCTTCAACCCCAGACCCGAGACAGGAAATTCCCCTCTCCCCAGAGCAGTCTGGGGCAGCGGTATGAGCAGGGTGAGCAAGGGGAGAAACAGGTGGCTGGCCACAAGCTACACACATTTGCCAATAAATAGAGATATCACAAGGAAACCCACTAAATGCACAATCCACATGTGTTAATGAAAACAAAAAAATGAAACACATTTATTTCTGCTTCATTTAATGTTTATGGGAGTCATGCTTCCTGAACCTTCTGCATCTGGTGCCCACAGCTTCTCGCAGCTGTGGCCTGATAGCTCCTGTAATTTCTCCTATGTCTTTGACCTGAACTGTGGAACATGCTGAGAGTGTTTCTTCATGCTCACTTAACTGCCTGAATACACAAACCATTCCCCTTTGCCAAAATTTGTTATCTTGGGAGGTTCCTGTGGAACAGTGTTGGAAGAAAGAAGGTGTGACCTTCATGACTTAGAGTCACGGGACATCATGAGCAAATGCTTGTGATCAGAAAAGCCTCTGTCCATATCTTGAATACTGAGTAGACGGGTGTTAGAACAGATGCTGATGCTAGAACAGATGCTGATGTTAGAACAGATGTTGATGTTAGAATAGATGTTGATGTTAGATGCTGATGTTAGAACAGATGCTGATGTTAGATGTTGATGTTGGAACAGATGCAGATGTTAGAACAGATGCAGATGTTAGAACAGATGCAGATGTTAGATGCTTATGTTAGAACAGATGCAGATGTTAGAACAGATGCTGATGTTAGATGCTTATGCTAGAACAGATGTTGATGTTAGAGCAGATGCTGATGTTAAAACAGATGCTGATGCTAGAACAGATGGTGACCATCCAAACATGGTTCAGTGTACCAGATGGAAGCTGAAACGGTGATATACTTACATGGAAATAGCCCCCTTGTTACATCTGTCCTAAGCAGACAGACATTTCCTTACTAAGAACTCTCTGAAGGCCTGGGAGATGGATTAGAGCAGTGGTTCTAAACCTTAATGCCATAGCCCTTTAATACAGTTCTTAGTGTTGTGGTTACCCCTAACTGTAATATTATTTTCATTACTTCTTTATCACTGTAATTTTACTACTATTATGAGTTGTAATATAAATTTCTGATATGTGACCCCCATAAAAGAGCCATTTGACCCCAAAGGAGTCATAACCCACAAGTTGAAAACCACTTGCTTAAAGGAAAAGAATGATTGCTCCAAACCCTGATGATCTTGTTCAATCTCCGGGACCAACATGACAAAAGGAAAGAACCAGATATTCACAAGTTGTCTTTACTTTCGTATATATGCCCAGTGGAAAGACACAATCAGTAAATAAATATGAAGAAAATTTTAAAAGATCTCTTTGGGCCAAGTAGTACTGATGCATGCCTTAAATCCCAGCACTTGGGAGGCAGAGGCAAGTGGATCTATAAGTTTGAGGCCAGTCTGTTCTACAGTGCAAGTTCCAGGATAACCAAGGCTTGGGAGTGTCATCCTTGGCTCTCAACGTGTGGCTCATGACCCACATTGGGATCAAAAATCTCTTTTGAAGGGGTCATATAACAGATATATGTCCATATAAACTATAGAAACCCTGTCCTAAAAAATAAACAAACAAAAATACAAAAAGATTTCTGTTGCAGTAAATACTAAATGGATGGCTTAAATTTTACTGCCCTCCCCCCACTGTCTCACTCCATGGATATCACTCTAGTGTAGACCCAATCACACTAATTCTGTCACACAGTCCACAAGCCACACTCTCCATGTTGTTCTCTTCCAGGGTGGATACAACCCCCTGGGAGTGTTCCTTTACTCCACCACCCAGCACAAACATGACTCCAAATCCCAGTAGCTTTTCAAGAAAGTTTACATATTAAATTCTCAATCCCCAAACCCTCTACACAATAAGATTACATCTAGTGGACAAAGATATGAACTATTCTTTTATATGAGATAAAAGACCTATAGTAACCCTTCAAAAATATTCACATCTACCTATCACCAATTAAGATCACCTGGATCTAGAGCCTCCCTCTCCAGCTCCATCTTGATTCCTCCTTGAATCTCCTTTCTCTCTTCGAACCTAGACTTCCACAATTTGACCTTTTCCCACCTATCTCTCTCCTGCCCAATCATGTATCACCTTAACACAAATCTACAGATTTCTTTGAAAACAAATGACCAAAATGGCCAAAGCTAAACCAGTAAAGCTTTATATAAAATATTTTAGTCATGTCTAATGCTGGTGGCTTGACTAATGTTCAACTGCAGTAACTTGAGCTCTTCAAACTTCCACAAACCATGTTGTGTCACTTATATTTTCAAAGAAGTTTCTGTCTGTCTCCGTAATCCTCATTACTGCTATATAGAGAAATTTCATCAAAATAGTGGACAAAATTTGTTTCTGGAACTGGGTATGAGAAGAGAGAAAAGATTACAAGAAAAATAGAAATTTATGTGCTATCTCTCCAAAGACATTTGATGATTTTTGAAGAGACTATAATAGACTATAAAACATCTAGGACAACAAACAAGTGGATCATTTTTTTGTGATAAGTCCCCTTTCAACTCAAAATAAATAGTCAAATGCAGTAGAATATATTTAATTTCTTTTATGAAAAGATTTACAGATCTGGAATACAATTCCAAAACCACCAATTTGGACTACCTTTTGTTCTAAACCATTTGTGAAAAACAAAAGCTCACCTTAGGACTGCACCCAGTAGGCTTTAGCTGCTACAGCCTAGAGGGCATTAATAGATCTATAAATGCAAAGTGTGATTGATAAGCAAACGTGAATACCAAACTATGCACTGAGACACAAAGCAGGTAGGTATTTTCTGTGTCGTGGAGCATTGAACAGGTGCTGCAGATACTCAGTAAGATCCTCATTGAGAAGATACTGATCCTGGTGTCATATCAGTCCAGACTGCAATAAAGAGGAGCCTTGATCTGTCGGACCAAAACCTGCACAGATTGTACTTTTGACTGACTTTGGCATTGCTGACATCATTGGTATGAGAGAAGCATCCTGAGGAAATAAAATGAAGCCAAAAAGGTTCTTGGGTTGTCCGTGTTTGTTGTTGCAATGTTCATGAGAGTCCTCTGTAGACCAGTTCTCCGTCTTTTGTGGAAACTAAGTCTACCTTTGAGAAAAGCAAGCTACACCCATTCCCATTCGAGAGTGGAATTGGGAAGGAGGCAAGATAGAAAGTACAGCAAGGAGCAGCAAAGCCAGTTAGAATACAGAAAAAAAAAAAAAAAACAAAACAAACAAAAAACAGCAACAAAAACCCTTCCATTTCCTCCTTAGCATCATTATTGGATAAAATCATTTATGATCTGTTTATAAATTTCCGAACACAAAAGGATGTGTTACTGATTAAACAAAAAGGCTTGTTATTCTGATTTGAACATTATACATTATATGCATGCATTAAATTTCCATAATGTGCTCCACAAAGAGGCACAGATATTATCTGAAGAATAAGTAAATATATTTTAAAATGAGAGACTATAAACCAACAAATAAAAGTGCCTTAAATATATGTGCTAATGTCTCAGGAACAACTTGACCTTGTTTTTCTCTTTCTATTGTCAAGGGAACAATTGAGAACACAGCTCCTTTGTAAAGAGCCAGCAGAGTTGGGCTCACCTCCTGGTCCCTGGTAAGGAGCCAGCAAAACTGGATAGATCTGGTCCTAACCCTGCCTATTGTTCTAACTGTGTGGTTCCCAGTCATCAGCTTCAGTGCTTGTAAAACAAACTGGTTGGACCAATGCTCTCTAAGCCCCCAGCCTACTGACATGTTACCATGCAACTGATTCAAGCTGAGTCCTCCCAGAAAGTAAGACTGAAATACTAACAAATCAGTAAATTCTGGCTTGATGATGCTCCCTAGATAAGCCAAGCAGGCATCTACGTGGATGACATAGTGACATGAGCACATCTAAGTGCTTTCCAGATTATCAGAATAATCTGTGAAACTGTAGGTATTAGTTGCTTCCCCGTGACTGCGATGAAGTGGCATAAAAACAAATTAGGCAGAAAGAAGTTCATTTCCATGGGATACAGTTCATTACTCCAACATGTTGAGAAAGACAGGCATGGCCGCAGGAACATGAAGCCAGTCTGTCAATAAGAAAGCAAAGAGATGAATTTCACCACACAAGGAAGTAGAGAGAGAAAACAGGAAGTGGACCCAAGCAATAAAGCTTCACAGCCCGTGCCCTGCAACAATGCTCTTCCCACAGCAAGGCACCACATACCCAAAGTTCCATAATCTCTCCAAACAGCACCAACAACTAGGAAACAAGTGTTCAAAGACAAGAGTCTGTAGAGGATATTTCTCACTCAAATCACATGCAATACCTAGTGGTGTGTGTGTTGGGAGGAGTATTTATGTGCACCTATGCATTTGCACATGTGTAGAGATGCCAGTGCAGGGCAGATGTTGGGTTTGTTCCTTATTGGCTGTTTACCTTAATTTTAGAGACAGGGTCTCAACTAAACCTGATTCCCCTAGGTTGGCTGGCTGGTTGGATCCCATATTCTACCTCCAAGTCCTGTAGTTAATGGTGTGTGCTGCCCAGTCTTTGAGATAGATGTTGGTAAATTGAACTCAGGCCCTCGTGCTTTTGTAGCAAGCACTGTATCAACTTCCATATCCTCCATTTGCTTTCTCTGTTGTCGTAACTTCTATTTTACAAGCCTCTTTCTGAAAAAGTAGAGAGAGAAAGAAATGCATTGGTTTTTCAAGACATACATTATCATTGAAAATATTCAATGACTTTGTCAAGAAAAAGGCCCCCTCAGATCCTTTTACCCGCAGATGCAGAGGCACTTAAAAAGCCAAGGGAAAAATGCATATAAAGAAGGAAAATTGGTATCATTTTGTATTTGTTTTTCAATGAGAAAAATAATTATTCCTATTCAGTTGCACACAGAAATGTCATCATTCTTAATTTCTTATTGTTTCTTCTTCTGCCATAACTCAGCAAAATGACTTCGTTCTATTTCCCTCTTCCTGCCTGACAATTTCCTAAGCTTGAGTTGTCTCATGGATAATGACTCAGCCCAGGTTATGCTTGCCGGATTCTTCCTCCCAGGATGCGATGAGATTCTAAGATCAATTCAGCCCGAGTCCTCCAGACAAAAGAGCGTCTTTCATAATAACACAGAAACAACCACGACTCTCCACTTTTTTTTTTTTCAGAACTGAGGTCTCATGTCTCATCCTGTTTTAATTAAGCAATAAGTTCACTGTCAAGAGCAATTATAGTTTTGAAGGTCAACATTTGCTTAATTAAAACTTGGAAGGGGCTCTTCTTACTCACCTGTTCTGAAAGTACTAAGAGACCTTTAACATGTGAATAGGGACTTAAAGGAAATGAAGACTTGGCCACATAGGCCAACAAAGTACGGTGGAATTCACACTCCTATTCTCTATGTAACAGGATTGGCCTCCTTGAAAGCCAAAGGCAGGGTACATAAATTGAATGCATGGCATAATGACCCCAGCCAGCCAGCAGATAATGGCTTCAAAGTGCTGTAAAATGGCAAAAAATTTCCAGCAGTTATCAGGTTTAAGCAAGTGGGAAACAAATGCGACACAATGTTAGACCATCATATGAGGTTTGCTGTGGGGTCTCATGGAACTTGATGTGGTTAATCAAATAGAGAACCTCTGAGGTCATACTATCCTAGTTATGTGTCAAGAAGACTTCAGGTAGGAATTGCATGTTATATATCAAAGCAACCATATCAAGTTAAGACTCTGGTCATTCTTCAGGTTCTTTGAACCTACTGAGGGTGGACTTCCAAATGCAAGGCCCATAGAAGCCTGAGCACTCTGGGTACTGACTAGCACTGTGGTTAGAAACACAGGCTCAGAGTGACCACTGTGACCTCTAAAGAAAAATGCCAGTATCACCCTGACCTTTGAGACCACTGGAACTAAAGACAGTGTGGGTTAGTGGGTACCATTTCCAAAGCTGTGATTCTGAGTTAGCTTCTGGGGCTACTTGGGCTAGAAACTTGATCTCTCATGGGGTTCCCTGGATCCAGCAATGCTGAATTTCCAATCCTGTGTCCTAAATACCTTGTTTTGGGTGCTCTGTGGTCCCACTAAAAATTATGTTAGATTTTTGATGGCATTTTTCCCAGTATAATTCAAGTTGCAGATGTGTCATGTGACAGCCATACATGAGAATTTTTTCACAGTCTTGAGTCACAAAGACTATAGGGCCCAACCCCAAATCAATAAATCTACATTTTTAAAAATGAGTCTCTTGAAACTGCTCATAATTCCACCCAACCCTATGATTCTTAGGTACATTAAGCCCATTTCCTTATGCTCTTTCTATAAGATTCAGAATCTTGAAATCCCTTCTGCTAATAATTTTGAGAGTCAAGATTACAATCTATGTCTCTTTATTTATATCTAGATGGTCTATCAACCAGGCAAAGATGAACCCACAAAACCAGTGTTTCCCACTTCTGGGTTAATCAAATGCTTTGAGCAGTACTCTTGGCACCCAACTTCAGTTCTTGAGACAGATTGTCCCTATAACTGATATTGTGATCTTTCACTGCATTTGCTTTTGAGTAATTGTCATTAACCATCCAATAGATCATGAAATCGGAAATGTTCTTTCCAACATAGCATTGTTTCTTTGATGTCTTCCTGAGATTTGTTTTCTCTGAGTTTTAGCATTGAAGAGACTCATCAGCTGATGAACAGTCTAAGCACCCCGTGGCTGGGTTTATTTAGAAACTGCATCTCTTGTTACTTAGAAAGCTTATGGCAAAAGTGAAGGCTCTGCCTTTTTTAGAAGACCTGGATTTGGTTCCAAGCACCCATGTCAGATGGTACCTAACTTCATGTAACTATGGTTCCAGGGGACACGTTACTCTCTTCCAGCCTCTATGGGTACCTATAGTCAAGTGGGTGTGAGTGTGTATGCACACATGCATACACACACACACACACACACACACACACACACACACACACACTTGTGTTTTAAAAGTAGATAATTGCTACTTGAGAGGCAAGCTAAGGAGATCTGTGATGTTCAGTTATCCAATTGCTCCTGGGTTAATTCCTCAGTGGTTGATCTTAGAAAAATAGCTGCAATTTCCAGTCCAGTTTCCAAAGCTTAAAATCATTCGTACACATGATATTTTCTCATATGATTAATGTGGTAGTTAACACTGACTGTCACATTCACAGGAGATGAGTCTCTGAGAACGCTTTTGAGAGATTTCCTAGATTACGTTAATTGAAGTGGGGAGGCCTACCTTCCAATGTAGTTGATGGCTTGGGTCAGGGTCTGCATACAAAAGAGAAAGTGGGCTGAGAACTCACATCCACTTCTTTCCGTTCCTTAACTGTGACATAAAATGGCCAGCTGCCTCACAATTCCACCACCACACAACTTCCCTATGATGCACTGTGCTCTCAAACTAGAATAAACCAGAATTAAAAATCAAAACAAGAAAAAACTATTTTTTTTTAGGTTTCTGGTCAAGTGGCAAACCATAGCAAAAAGCTAACTGATACAGTCAAGGAGACTACAGGATCTTGTATTAAGAGAAGGTTATTCACTGCCCAGCATTTGTTCTCCCTCGTGACTTGCTCAACAATGGAGAAGTGATCTTGGTTATCTGCATTCTTAGCAATACCTCCGTGGTCAGGACTGTTCGTTGGAGAGGATTTGGCAGAGGTCCATAAGATCCCACCACGTTTTTAATTTCCCAGACTACAGGTGAAATAGTGTGTGCCTTTCTATGCTGATGGTGGCCATCTAAGTGTTCCTAACTGTCCAAGGTCCTTATCATTTTCTGTTGGGCTTTGCATTCTTTTTCTACAGATAAATAAGATCACCTCTGTATCCTGACAGGCCCTTCACCAGTGCATGAGTTTAAAAGAACCTCCACATGCTATGAGCTGATTTTTTTTCCTTCTCTCAATGCTCTCATATGGTGTGTAAAGAGTTCTGCATTTTTATGTAATCAAATTTCGGGCTTTTTCTTTGGAATAGTATGTACTTTCAGCTTTTTTAATAAAAAATGTAGAAAAGACAAAAATATGAATACATTTCTCTTTGTAGCTTATAAAAGTTCTATTGAATTGACTCTGACATTTAGATATGATCCATCTGAAAATGTCATTTACATATGGCTAGAAATAGAGATGGAGCTGGGCATAGTGGCTCACATCTGCAATCCCAATACTTGGGAGGTAAAGACAAGAGGATCAAGAGTTTAAATCTAGCCTGAGATAATTAGTGAGTTCCAGGCCAAATAGCCTGGGCTACAAAAGAGAAGATCACTGTGAGAGGGAGAACATGCAGGAAGGAGACCACGTTCCAATTTTCATATCTTATCAAGTAGTTAAAACTGTATTCGCAACATCTACTGAAAACATCGCCCTTCCTCCAACATTTTATATTATGAATTACCTAGCTGCATCTTCAAAAGAGACTGATAAAAATGTGGACAGTGGACACTTAACAGTGAAGAGCCTACCAGGACCAGGATAAAAGCCATTCAGGTGATATTGTTGCACAGAACCTGCCTGCATTCTGCCCATGCCTTGAGAACACAGAGAAGAGAAGCTTAAAGGTGAGGGACTAATACATTTGGCATAGGAAGCTCCAAGGCAGGCTAGCATGTCAGCTGGAGAGTGACTTCTCCACTCTTAATCCAGGTGTGCCTCGAAAAAGAACAGCTCGGGCAAACGCATATTCAAAATGTGTACTTTCTTCAAGGAAAGGACCTTGAGCAAGTTTGCCATTACTTCAAAGCTGTGTGCTGAGAAGGCTGCAGCTGCTCAAGAGAAAAGTCCTTCCTGCTGTGGACTGGGACAAGAGGAAAGGTGTTAGGGTCCAGAAGCCACCCGCTCAAGGCTCCTTCTTGTGAAGATGGAAATGCACTGGGAAGAAAAGACCTCATACTGATTGCAACACAAGAGTCTCCTGCTCCTCAGAAGTAACAACCAAGGGAAGTGTTTCTCCAGTGTCAGCACACAGGAGCTATTCTAATTCTGGTCCCCAAAGACCAAGCTCTATTCTGTCTCCAGCACGGTTCATGTGTTACCATGTTACTGTTATTCCAGGCATGAGAGAAATACAGGTAGTTATGGAGTCTTGGACTACAGGTCTAAAGATCTTAGGAGGCCAGGCAGTGTGTGGCAGATTTGGATTCTCCACAGAGAGGCCCCTCAAGGCCCTTATAAAAAACTGTGAAGGCAAACTTTAAGTTATGATGATGCTCGGGAGATGTTGATGGTGTTGCAGGATGTGAGCTGGAGGAATGGGGTTGTATAAGACACTATCAGCTCAGATGGTTTCACCACAAGCCCTAGATGTAGACATGGAACTGCAGAATTTGGTCAAAGTTCCGTGTTTAACCTATTGAATTTCAGTCTTGCCTTTGTTTGATATTTTCTTCTCCTTCCCACATGTCTCTTCAGGAATGGAAATTACTACTCTGTGCCACAGTGTGTCCGTGCATGAAGCAAACGTTTGGATTTTCAGGTGCTTGCAATTGCTCCATAAGTCTCAGTAGAGAGTTTTTACTAGTGAATAGTCTGGGACTTTTGACTGTTAAAGACTCTGGGGGCTTTGGAAGTTAGCACAAATGTGCTGTGCATTAAGAGGTGCCTGGGAACCAATAGGAGGTAAGCCAGAGCATTGGGGTTTGAATGAAAAATGCCCTGTATAGGTGCATCCATTTAAATACTCAGTTCCCAGATAGAGGCACTGTTTGGAAGAGGTTTGTAACCACTAAGAATTAGAGCCTGATGAATAGCAAAGGCCTAGGGAATAGAGCCTGCTTTTTTATCACACAGCTCTGCCTCACTTTCTGCTCACTTCCTATTTGCTGAGTGTGAGTGCTGTGTACCAGCTGCCACCTGCCTCTTCAACCATAACTTTTCTGCTACAATGAACTCACTGTGACCCTAGGACAATAAGCCACTGCAAACCCTTCCTTCCCTATGTTGATTTTGCTGGGCACTTGAGTGCAGTAAACAGTAGATAAACAACGTACATTCTGCTTATTAATTTTAGACTTTATTCTATTATTTGCATTTATAACTACAGATTTGCCTCAGATCACTTCTTGAGCTGTGGAAGGTTTTCCCCAGGTTAAATTTTGATCCAGTGTTTATTTTGATCTTTTCTACATTCTACTATGAAATAAATTTCTTAAGATTCTAATAGATGAATCACTGGCTCATGGAATAATCTGATTAGATTTAAACATTTGGAATTCATTCAAAATTGATATGAAACAATACCGTGTAATATTTTAAATAAATATTAAACAGGTGCTAGACAATAATATTTCTCTGCAGTTATTGGAGACTTGGTGCCTATTTATGCCTGCTAGGTCACCCTGTTTTGTGATCTTTCTCATATTTTTTAGAAAAAGTTGAATTTCTGTAAAATTAGAAATTTAAAATTATCTGTCTTCCTGGTGAAATAAAGCTTTGAGTGTTATGACGTGACTGACTGTCTTTGTCTCTAGTAATACTTTGTGCCTTCTGGTCTACATTCCCTCTTCTTTACATAAACATCTTCTTTTATGAAAGCATTTCTGTAATTTTTTCCAACCCTTTTGGTTTTGGCATCATTACTCCTGCATGTGTTTAAAACATTTCTTGTGATTTGAAGAACTTCAAAAAGAGGCGTTTGTTTTGTTTATTCATCCCAATAGGTTTTCTCTGTCTGAAGTATTTGCTTACATTAAATTTAATATAGTGGTATGTGTTTATCTGTTTGACACTTTTATTTCTTATTCAGTATGTACTTTGCTTTTTCTAATTCATTTATTTTTGCCTTGGATTTGGTAGGAATATTTTTATATTTAAGTTTTTCTGCTGCAGGTTTGAAGTATATGCTCTTCCTTTCTTTCTTTTTAAGATAGGGTCTCTAAGCTAACCTCAATTCATGATCATCCTTCCTCAGTCTCCTTAGTGCTGGAATTGCAGGCTTGCCGCCCTGCGGTTGATCATATCCTTGTTTTCTGTTTGCTTGCTCATGTCCATTAGATTGGCCTTGATTGTCATCTTCTAATGAAATTACTTTAGCTCACTTTGACTCTATTCATCTCTGCAGGTGTTTGAAGGAGGAATGCCCTCCTTGGTCCAGGCATTTGAATACTTAGTCCCCAGTTGGTGGTACTGCTTGTGTGGGCTTAGGAGGGATGGCCTTGATGAAAAAAATTAGGTCACTTCTGGTGAGCTTGAGAGTTTAGAGCCCCACACCATTTCCAGTTTTCTCTCTCTTCTTCCTGCTTGCTGTTTGAGATGTGAGCCCTCAGATGTGTCTCCCACCACTGCGCCTGCACTCGGCCATCATGGACTCCAACGCATTGGAACTAAAGTCCAAACAACCTGTTTTTTCTACAAAATACCTTGATCATGGTGTTTTATCACAGCAAAGAAAAAGTGACCAACACAATCTCTTTCACCAATGGTACTATTACTACTGTCACATTATACTCTGCCTCTGACTTATTTTCTATTTTCTACATTTATTTGCACACGTGTGTGTGTGTGTGTGTGTGTGTGTGTGTAGGTCAGAGGAAAACATTCAGAATTTGGTTATCTTCTTCCACCATGTGGATATTTGGGCTTGGTGGCAAGTGCATTAAACAGCTAAGCCACTAGAAAGAAATAAAACAGAACTAATCTGTCTGCATAGAATAGCTACACATAAAGTGCCTTCAGGAACAAGGCTCATTATAATGAAAGAGCCTGGAGGATGTGCCCAGACCTTAGGTAGAAGGGAGAACATTAGACATGGCAGAGAACTAAGAATGCTAAGATGTTAAAGAGAAAGAGGGGGTTCCCTTTAAAGCCTGGAAGAGGGTTTCATTGAAGGGGGTTTCATTCTTTCCATAAAGTGAGAATGGAGGGGACAGGAGGAAGAGAGCCTCCAAGAAAGAGATGGCAGGGGGAGGCCAGAGAAACCCCTTCAGAAACGAGTGCGCATCTCCAGACCACATTCCTGAGCCATCTTCCTGAGGAGTCTCAGAACAGAGGAGAGATCGGACTCTGTATGACCTTTCCAAGTTGGCAGGAAGTTTTCCATCATGTGATTTAGTTCAGCATGGTATGTGCAAAGTGAGCACGGAGGAGCCAGGTCATAGGAGAGATTAACTCCTGGTCCCAGAGAGGGCTGCATGAGCTGAGACATGGTTAGGGCTCTGAGATGTGTCCTGTGGGGACAGGCTTGCCTTCTAGGAACTATCTTGCCAGACCAGGACATTCTGTCTCTATATTTCACACCCATGAGACACTGTGATCTCTCATATGGCTATTCCTACATATCCACTGATGTGAATTCGCACTGCCTCTCACCCCAACTAATGATTTAGAATTCCAAGTCAAGTTCATTTGCTATAAAACCTTGTCCTAGTTGTGACTCCCAGTGAAGTCCAAGTGACTCCCATGATCTTGAGCATAGATATCTTTTCACAGAAATGCATGACTATTCATTTTAAGTTGGATAAATACATAAACTCCTTCAGGTTAATTTCATTAGATACATAATGTCTTGCTACCTGGGAAGGTTTCTGAATTTGAAATTCTGAACGGGAGACTGGGGACAGGCCTTTCACAGTGATAGGGGAAAGGTGGTGCTGCTGGCTTGATTTGCTCAAGAGGAGGTTTGGAGGGTAGAATTTTCCCTTTGTCACCGCCCACCCGATCATCTCTATCTCAATGACAAACCTTCCTGATGCCACACTGTGTGTAGTGGGAAAGAAGAGAACAGTAAGATTAGAGAGTTGGGTACAATCATGGAAAAGAAGGCACGAGGACATCTGCACTCAGAAGCTCAGTCTGTGCATGTCTTCCTTTTAACATGTCCTGTCTCTCGAGTATGGAGAAAATTCCCCAACCAGATGAAAAGATTCCCAGCAGACCTGCTGCAGAGGAAAGGGCATTCACAGAACTAGCAGAAGTAGGTGAGGTTTTTCAAGAAGCTACAGAAGAGGTCAAAACGTGCCCCTGCCTCTTCTGAATGGTGACACAGAGTCTCTGCTGGAAGGCTGTGGCAGCCTGGTAGATTTTGCTCAGAAGTAAATTATTTCCAATATGAACTCAGCATTCATCACACTAATTATCCCATTACTTACATCCCTCTTCTAGAACGATCCAACACGCGTGCATTTTTAAAATACAGATTTGCAGGAACTTCCTCTCAGAAATCGCTTTTTGAAAAACCCACCAGGTGTTTAGTCAGAAAGCCTCAAGCTCTGTCTGGGTGTTTCCTGGTTCCCAGACACTAAAGAAAAATACTCTGAGGGCTTAAATCTCTTCTTGACAAACTACTAACATTCAAAACATCAAACAGTCCTTGCGGACAAAAATGAGCTCCATCTGTAAGACAGCCTGAAAGAGACCCAACAAACTGTTTATTACCTGATGTAGGGGTTCATTCTTTAACAGTATGTGAGTTACTTCAGCTATTAGTAGCTGTTAGAGGCAGAGAGATTGAATGCTTTTTAAGGAGTTTTGAAGTAAAAACATCAAAGGATACAACCACCAAATGTGTTGGTTGATATAGGGAATGACTGTTTTACAAAAGTCTGGGGTGGGGGAGTAGGGATTGCTTTCATCTTTTTAAAAAATTAATCTGGTAATATTAGTGCAATTAAAGTATAATTTATGATAACAACAACACTTTGGAGTAATCTATTCCCGTTTGAAACAAAAGCAGCGTGCACAAATTCCTGTGCATATAGTTTTCGTGTTTACAGTGTGCCCGGTTTGCACTACTGAGAGGCCCACCAAGACCTTGTGTTCATGGCATGAACCTTCTAACAGAGGAATATGGGCAGAAAATATAGAAAGAAGAATATCAGGTGAGATAAACACTGTGTGGGTAAGGCAACACAATTGTGTTATTAGCATAAGATGGGCCAAGAAAGAGCCCCATTTGCACTGGAGAGATGATTTAATAG
Organism: Micromys minutus; assembly: GCF_963924665.1. Lineage (NCBI taxonomy): Eukaryota > Metazoa > Chordata > Mammalia > Rodentia > Muridae > Micromys > Micromys minutus. Next base: position 9,369,539 of record NC_137979.1, read on the forward strand.
TTACTCCTCTATCAGAGGGCTGGGAATGTGTATCCCAGCACCCACAACAAACAACTCACAAACCTCTGCAACTCTAGAACCAGGGGAATCCAATCCTTTTTTTTTGGCCTTGGAGGTCACCTACACATACTTGTACACACACACACACGGGGGGGGGGAGATCTTTCTTGCTGCTCTTCCCATCTCACTTCATTTGCTGTGGCATCACTAAATGACTTATTCTTTCTTGACCACACAAAGCCACTGGAGCTTCATGACTGTAGCATCTACTTTCCCTGTCTCCAAATATAATTAATTCTTCACACCTTCCCTGGTGGGACTAATACACAGCCTGCTCTTACTTGTAGCCCCCTCTCCCTTTCTTACGTTCTGCTTCTTGTGAGCATCCTCTATTCTTAGCCAATGCTGTTGTCTGTTTTCTCTCTTCCAGATGGCTCACAAAACAGCACCGCGAAGCACGGAGCCTTGGCATGCCGAGCGAGCACTTAGAACTTAAAGAAATGGGAAGACCTCCGAAGCTGCAGTATTCTCCTGCCCCAACCCTAATCTTCCTCCAGTCACTCTCCTCCAAAGCAGAATTCCTCCTCCCTGGGCCCCACGAGAGACACTGGAACTGTGATGCATAGCTTCTGCATCTTTCCATGTAAGAGTCGGCACAAAGCATCTCCCAGATGCTGTCTTCAGTTACAGGAGTACTGCCATAATTCTTAACAAGGCTGAGGACAAATAACCCACCCTTCCAACCTCGGTCTCACCAGTCCAACATAAACTCTCAGAAGGCCATTGTCCTACCTAGTTTGATTTATATTACTCATATTTGTTTAGTAAAATATTCTGGCAATTTAGGGGAGAAGGGATTAATGTTAGCACATGAGTCCAAATTACAGCTCATTATTGTGGAGGGTCACAGCAACAGAAGCATGAGGTAGCTGGTCAGATCACACCCAGCTAAGAGAAAAGAGAAATGAACATATGAAAGCTTAGTGCTCAGCTAGATTCATCTCCTCTTATACAGTCTGGACTCCCAATGGTCCCAGGAAAAGGACCACATACTTTCAGCCTGGCTATTCCCCCATCAATTGAGGCAACCGAAACAATATCTTATAGACATGTACTCCTAATCTAGATAACCCTTCACTGAGACTCACTTCCAAGGACATTTGACGTGGTCTCTGGTAGCAATTAAATAAACACAGCCAGTTTTGTTTGATGGGTCCAGCCACATTCTCACCCCAATGATCGGTGTCAGACACTGTAGAGTTACTTGTCAAATCCACAAATAAATATAATAATTTTGTGTGGTGTGTGTGGTGCATTCAATCAAGGTAGGTGTGTGTGTGTGTGTGTGTGTGTGAGAGAGAGAGAGAGAGAGAGAGAGAGAGAGAGAGAGAGAGAGAGAGAGAGAGAGAGAGAGAGAGAGATAGGGGATATAGTCAGGCTGTCCTGATGGGTTGCTCCAAGGAAGCAGAACCTGAGGCCCTGAGTCAGCTATTTGGGTTTCTTTAAGTGTTTCCAGATATATTGGATTCTTATTCTCTGACTTACATTTATGACTTTTTGGAAAAACATTATAACTCAATTTTATATTTATTATTAATGTTAACAAGAAAATGTACTTAAAATGCTCAGGGCCAAAGATTAATTTATTTCCCCCCTTTTATCATTACTGTCAGCATTTTAATGGGAAACACATAAATACTCAGGAGATAGAAGCTGTTTATACCAGAAAAAAAAATAATTTAAAATTTTCCATGGGTTCTGAGCTTGCCAAATCCGGAAGCTGCCCAGGTCTTCTGGATGTAAGCATAGCCTGCAAGTTGTGACTACAGATAATTCAACTGAACTTGAGATATACCATGCCTCCTCCAGAAATGATGGATTCTGCTGTGTTAGAACACTGTGAGAAGTCAGAAAAGAAAGTCAACAATACTGGGAGTGAGACAAGAAAAGGGTAAGGCGGGTGTGTGTGTGACCACAAGGCTTTCTATACACGCACAAAATTGTCACAAATAAATTTGAAGAAAAATGTTACAACTCTGAGAAAAAATACCTTCCAGTTATAAATTAGAAAAGTGAATAAAAAAAAAGTTGAATAACTGACTGGTAAACACCATCTACAAATGAAAGGGGATGCAGAAACAGAAGACACAGAACTCAGCACAGTATCCTGAGCCTCTTTCCAAAGGAGCTCCCAAGAGCTAAGTGGATATTGCTGGAGCTCCCAGAATGAGGTGTTGTGTGGACAGGCTGGAGAGTGGAGCCATCCATTAACATTTGAGAAAAGTTAAAGAAATGTTTGAAAGGAATGAGACAAGATAACTGTCATCAATTATTTCAGAGAAGCAAGCTGACTTTTTCTGAAGTCCAGAGACCATCAGTCGGATTGATAGAGAGAAAAGTCTAAGCAGACAACTTGAGATTAGGAAAACAGACTATCTGGAAGGATGCCTGTCCAAGGGTGAGACAGACTGCTTGTAATAGCAAAGCACTGGTCACTTGAGAGAGTTCACAACAAGGGAAAGTGAATGGAAACCAGTCATAACACATGTATTCAAGGAGCTCAGCCTGGCACTGCATTTCAGATCAAAGTATACATTCTTAAGAACCCCTTTAATTCTTAGGTCAAGGAGCTAATGCATTAGGGGTGTGACTTCTAAGCAACAGAAACTTTGTTTTGTGTATGTTTATACAACAGGAAGCCCAGATCTAAATCCTAGCTCCAAATGGTTGTGGTCCAATACAAGAGCTTAGGTGCTTCTCTCTTTCTTGAAACAGCCTCCTCCTACTCCTTCCCCTCCTCTTTCTCCTTCTCCTCTTCCTCCTCCTCCTCTTCCTCCTCTTCCTCCTCCTCCTTCTCCTCATCATCCTCTTCATCCTCCTCCCATAAAGTTGGGAGGCAGATGCCTGTCTCCTTCAGACAAAGGTTCACAAGATCACAGCAGTCCTATGACAGCAGCACACTCCTGTCTTCATATATTTAAGTTAAAAGTTCCTCTTCCTCAATGATTCATGTAAGTGTTCATGAGGAAACTACCTGGTCATTCATCCATAACTGATACTCACATACATGGGACACAATAATGGACTATCTCAGGTTATGATCTATGCCTGTCAGAGTCAAGACAAGATGCTGTGAGAAGAGAGCACTTCCCTAAAGGAAAAATAGAGGAAACACAGAAAAGCCCCCATGGGCAGGCTCTAGACATTCAGCCAAAGGGTCAGCTGGGGTCAGGAGAACCAAGGTAACTGTCATCTTGCTCGGTCCAGCTCATGCTAAGGAGGCATCAAGTCCCCTGCATGCTGTGACTCAGAGAACGCTTTTCAAAATTACAAAAGAAAATCGTGCTGTTTCTTCATTGCATGACGACAGGACGGTATGAAGATTCGGAGATGTGGGCTGTCACTGAGGGTGTCTCTCTAACAGATGGGAATTGCTTCTTCTTGAAATAGCTACTGATGTGGGGCTGTTAAGATTAGCAAGGGCAACGGGTTTCCATTTGTAGGAACGTGTACTATGCTAATCAACCAAGCAGAAGGGATGGTTAGTCATGCTTCCCTTGTTTAGAGAAAAGGCAGACGAAGGGAAATTGTGTATATGCCAGGTGTGTGTGTGTGTGTGTGTGTGTGTGTGTGTGTGTGTGTGTGTGTGAGTGTATATGTGTGTGTGCAGGACATGTATGTATGTATGTATACATGCATGTATGCATGCATACATGTATTGTTGGAAATGTATTTGTACAGAATATGTGTATAAGACATGCATGTATGAGTACCGAATATCTGTGTGTGTGCATACAGAACACATATATGTATGCATGTACTTGCATACATCTTTCTCTTGAGTATATGCAGTTTCACATTAAATATAAATACATAAACGAAGTATTTCTGACAAAAGGTAACATGAGGTGTAACTGTGTAAAAGCAAGGTTAGGGGGCCATGTGGCTCAGTTTAAAGTTTGGCCACCATGATATGCTAGTATATAACCCTATATAAAGCAATTCTTAATAATAGCAGATGCTCATGAAACCATCTCTGGATTTAAAACTAGTAAATGGATGAAACACACACAAAACAATCTGCAGAGAATCCCAACCACATTTGTGATACTGTGGAAATCATTCACCCACTCTGAACCTCAGTTTCCCCTCCTCACCGAGTGTCATATGCTCACAGAAGTGAAAAGCCCATAGCCTGGGATGGTGTGACAGACTCTGTGAAGGTCCAGCCATTGGTTTTCTGCCATGTTCCTGTTAGAAGGAAGCCAGAATGACATTCTGGGTCTCAGAATATCAAGGAGAAAAAATGACATGCAGTATATTAACAAATAGGAAAACCAAGCTAGAAAGGACCAAACTAAAACTCCTAAATAGCTAATGGCTTTAAAAAGTCAAAAAAAAAAAAAAAAAAAAAAAAAAAAAAAAAAAAAAAAAAAAAAGAAAGATAAAAGAAAAGAAAACTATGAAAACACCACTCAGAATTATGTATGCCCTTGGTAAGTTAGTGCTTGAGACACCAATGGGTAAAAATATTCAAAGAGGGAGATGGGGAAGAAAAGGCATATGAATTGTAGACTACTTTGTAAGGTGAATGCATCACTCATTCATGGTTGAGTTTGTGGAGCTGAAATGCCCAGAGAGATCACTGGAAACTGAAGATGAGAGTCCATTGGATTTCTATGGATGTAACTGATTTGTGTCAGATTTTTCTTCCCATAAAGATTGCTAGCCAGATGTGAATGGAGACATGTCTTTGGGGCCTCCGTCTGTCTCTTCCTGTGGTTTCCAAGGAAGTATCTTGGAGTCTACAAGTGGGACTTCAGTGACACAAGTGGGACACGTGGTAAAAGAAGGAAACACAGTAATCAAAGCTCATGGTTGAGAAATCCAGCATTTTAAGGGAGGTACTGGGTGAGAAATTTAGCAGAAGCATTAACTAACCCACAGCCAAATTTTCCTTCAATGAAACAAACATGTTTCAGACACTCCCAGAGGCCTTGGATATTTCAGTGGCTGTTGATTCCTCCTTAACTTTCTAACTGATACTTAATGTAGACAGAAAGTGTCAGAAAAGTGGGGCAGACAAGAGAGGGAAAGAGCTCATGGTAGGTGTGGAGCCCAGGGAGATAGCCTGGTACTCAAGCCAACTGAAGGAATGGAAAAGGAAAAGAGAAACCCTGTCTAAGGTGCATTGTATCCTTTTGAATAGAAAAGACAAACCTTATCTCACCGAGATTGTTTGTATCTGTTTGAACCTAGAAGACCCATAAAAAATGTGGAAGGACTTCTAGAAGGTAGCAAATTCAGTTCAGTATCATTGACTTGATCCTTCATTATGACATTTTCTCCAAAGCAGCTTTTCATCTTGATTAGACTATGTTGAGCAGTGTTTCATAGACCATCTTATTGCAACATTATATTTATTTTCACATTCAAATTATTGCTTTGCTTATATTAATAAATTTAATTTTGTGTGTGGTGGGAGGGGTGAGGAGAGGGGGGCAGACTGAGAGTACTGTGTGCAGTCTACAAGGAGACATCAGATCCCCTGGATCACAAGTTACATCCGGTTGTAAGCTGCTTTGTGTGAGTGCTGGAAACCAAGCTGAGGTTCTCTTCAAGAGCAGTAGCTGTTCTTAACTTCTGGCCATCTCTCTCCATCTTCTTCATCTGGGCTTTTTAAGACCCAGTCTAACAGTGCAACAACCCAGAATGGCCTCAAATTTATGGTAGCTCTCCTAGCCCAACTTTCTGAGTGCTGGATCACATGCATGAGCTACCATTTCTAGCTTAGAACATTCACATTTAGATAGCGTATTAATCCCTCCATAACCCATTTGATCCTTACCTGATCTCTTTTGGGGATCTTTTCTGTGATTACTAAAACTTCAATTATTCAAAAACTACTATTTAACTTCTCTCACAGCACAAGACCATCTTCGGAAACCCATTCAGGGAGCTGGGTTTAGTGGGCCTGTGACCCTACCTACGCAGCAGCAGAGACTGGAGATCTGCAGTAGCTCAAGACAGCCTGGGCAACTTACTGAAACCCTGTCTCAAATAAAGAGCAATGAAGTCCTGGGGCTGTAGCTCTAGGAAGGAGTACCTACCTAGTATGCACACAGACTGCAGACACAAATGGACCAAGAAATCATGTAGGGGACCTAACCATGAAAATCAAACAAGTTCCTCTTCAAGCACTTTACTGAGACAAAGGCAAAGGCAGCAGTTAGCTTCTGGGGGTCCATGTTAAATTGTAAACTGTAAGCAAGATTCTGTTGTCTCGGGTGGAGAGAGATGTGGCTGCTTTTCTAGCTACAGGCAGGATTATTTCAGGCAGTGGGGTGGGAAGTGCTGGTGCAGGGGAATTCCACACCCACGGGAGGGAGATGCTACAGCCTCTGCTGCCTCGAGAACTTCCAGCTTCTGAAGGAACACAGAAACCTCTGAAGGTAGTCTGGCACAGCCCGCTTACAGTTTTGACAGTGATAATCTTGTGGGTCTTAATGTAATGATCTGCTGGTGGCTGAACTTTGAAATGTGGCCACTTTCCTGTATATAGACACACACACACATACACACACACACACACACACACACACACACACACACACACACAGTGGCATATGGAGAAGTACCCTTTAGCAAAGGACAGCAACTCTCGTCTGTCTTCTGTCTGAACCACACTTGGAAGAAAACCATGTAAGTGGGCAGCTTCGGATGGACAGAGCTTCATCAGGGACTTTCAGCCTTGACTTATTAGATGATTGATTATTAGATGTCTTGCCTAAGACAGATTCTGATCACAGAAGTGCAGTGGTTTCCTCTGGAGGGGAAGCCAGCAAACTTGGAGAAGAGAAACCATGGGCTCTGGTTGCTGCAAGCAGGCAGCCAGCCCATTAGAGAAATGTGAGTTTGTGTTTTAAACATGACAACCATCATGTCATCTGTATTTTTCGTAATTATTACCTTTTTGCTCTCTGAGTATTAAGGTTGTTTTGAAAATGTCAGCCTGTCTCAGCTGAACAGTGAAAAACAAGAGAGCGTATTTCTATTCATGCATTTGAAGATTTCACAAGGAGGTAAGGGTGTTGGCTTTAAAGGTTCCTGGGTAGTGGGAACCAACAGAGCATGATAGGAAAGGAGACCTCCGGGAGACAGAACCCCACCCCTTTAAGTGGCCACTGCTCTCTGTGTGACAGCTTTCTGCATTTTGTTCTCTCAGGCTGAGAAAGCCTTTGCCTTTTCAAAGGGGTTTTAAAATCAAACTTTCTATTATACAAAAAGTTCTACACATCACAGGAAAGTAGAAAACTCACATGAATGCAAAGTAGAGGGTCAACACCAACCTTGGTACCGGCACATCCTGAGGTTTCCTTCTCCATTTCATGATTTTATAAATGCAAATGTATATTATATATGCAAATATATACGTGTGTGTGTGTGTGTGTGTGTGTGTGTGTGTGTGTGTGTGTGATTGGCACAAAAGCAGAGTTAGACTAAATTTGGTAATCTGAACTCTTTCTCTATTGTTTGTACATTTTATTTCTGCGGCAGACATTTTTAGTGGTGGCACAATGCGGTTAATCACCTCTCGATTGCTGAGCACTTAACTCCGTTCCATTTTTATACATCTAATGACATTGTGAGAACTGTATTTTATCTTCATTAGAGAGAAGGAGAAGTTGGGAGGGGCCAGCTTCAGAATCTGAATCCTTTCTCTCTACGGGAATTTTCTAAAAAATTTTGTTCCCTGCTTTGAATCTTAGACAACTCAGAGCAAGCTTTTCCTATGATCAGCTGCAGGGCTGGGGAAGAGGACCTCAGTGGGGTTACCGCCACTCAAGCTTGAGGACTTGGAATATAGATTCAGTTGGGCATAGCAACACACACCTGAAAACACAGCCTTGGTGGGGGTAGAGACAGAGGGGTGCCGGGTACTCAGTAGCAAACCAGTCTAGACAATAAGTAATGACCAGGAAGAGTGAGAGATGTTAACTCCAATTCTCACAATAGCATGGCAAGTTTATTATAGACAGAGCCATCTCCTAAGCCCCATCAATATTTATTTTACCAAGCAGGCTGTGGGTTAGACACAGCTAGGGAGCCAGACTTTGCTAACTTCTCTGTTTTAGTTGACTTCTTTAGTCACTACATGAACTTAGTATGTGCCAGTGATTTTCTGGGCTTGGGGAATACACAATGGAATGAGATAAGGTTCTGTACAGTGGGATTAACTATTCTGTAACACTAACTTAGGAGCAAAGTTTCAATTGAAACCTACACAAGCATTACCTGGGCATCTCCATCAAGACCACAGAAACACAATGGCTGGACAGATAGAGGTTAACAGCTATCCCATATCACCTGATCTCAGTTCTTTTATCAGGAAGCTCACATCTAACTGAAATGTGAGCTCCGGGGAGACCTGATTCCCCCTTCTGTATTCCACAGGCACTGTGCTCACAAACACATACCTCCTGCCACACACACACACACACACACACACACACACACACACACACACACACACAAAATTAAAAATTAGAAAGTTATATGAATTTTAAAAACACAATAGAAATGCCAAATAACATTTCCTGCCTCCTCAGCCATGCAAACTAGAAAACCCTAAGCACTTAACAAGATAAGATGAAAATTAAGAATAAAATAGATGCTGCAGACTACAGTGCATATCTACAATCTCATGTGGGGTTATGAACAAGGCACATAATTCCTTGAAGCAATCGGTAGTACAGGATGATATCAGGGTGATAGAGGCCACATATGAAGTTGCTTTGGCTCAGTACACAGATCCGTAATGCAATATGTGACATTTACTCTGTTTATATTTTTCCCTTTACAGTTCAGTACATGTATGGAATGCCTTTTAGTCATCTTCATTCCCATCTTAGTCTTACTGACAGGAGAGAAGCTATCTTTGAAAGTAGACAACACCTACCTAACAGCTCATGGAGGTAACAGGGGAGGAGCACACATTGCTGGGGAAGCAAATAAAAAAAAAAAGGAAGATAGAATGGGATAGGGGATATAATAACACAGACTCACTTATAATGCTTTGTTCTTTAGACATCTGTGGTGGATTAAACAAGAATGGCCCCCAAAGACTCAAAGATTTGAATGCATGGTCACCAAGCCCAAGGGAGCATCACTATTTGACAGGATTAGGAAGTGTGGAATTTTTGGAGTAGGTGTGTCCGTGATGAGGGAAGTGTGTTACTGAGGGTGGGCTCTGAGGTTTCAAGGGTCCAAACCAGGCCCAGACTTGTTCTCTCCCTGTTGCCTGTGAATCTATGCCTTCTGCCGTGATGACAAAGGACAGGACATCTAAAACTGTAAGCCAGCTCCAGTGAAATGATTTCCCTTATAAGGGTTGCTGTGGTCATGGTGTGTCTTTTCAAGGTCAATTTTTGCACACTGTGACAAACATGCATCACACACTCTAGCGACCTAGTTCTGACAGCCTGCCAGAGTTCAGTCTTCACAGAAGATGGCCCATGAATGGCCAATGCATCCTCGAGGCCTTTCCCGAAAGGCAGGGGACACGGCCTAGAGCCACGACAAAGTTAATGTCCAAAGGAGCTGCCCTGTTGCAGGGAGAGACACTAAGTGAGTAGCTGTGGGCCTTGTTGAAGGAAGTGTGTCACTGAGGGTGGGCTTTGGGGATTCAAGGGTCCAAACCAGGCTCAGAGTCTTTCTCCAAACCTGCTGTTTATTAGTCGTGGGCTTTCACTTGACCCATGAGTTTCATGGCATTCTGTTGGCATCATTCCCCATCCCTCCATGAATGTAAAAGCATCACTGATGTTTGCTGCTGTATCTAGATTTGTGTAAGTTCTGGGGATACAAACTCGGGTTCTCACCCTTGTACACTGAGCATTTTAACAAGTGAACATTTCCCTGGCAAGCAAAATACTTCACTTTAATAACAGGAGATGGAGTCTCAGTTCTCAAGGGAAAGCTGTTACCCAAGGAGGCACCACCAGACCCCCCAAGCACCTCCCAAAAAGTCCAGCACAATCAAGTCTTAAATATGAAGTTCTGCCTTCCAGTCTTTAGTATTAAAGACAAAGCTCATTGACTCTCCCTTCAGCCCTATTACAAATTTGCAAAGGACTCAGAAATGCAATCTGCTCAATGAAATATAGAAATAGAGGTAGAAAGATAGATTGATAGGTAGATAGATGATGTATATATCAAATCAAATATGCATGTACACATATATCAAATGTATATAACTTCCCCTAGTAATGTGTGCTGTGGATTGAGGGGCTAAGTTTGACGTGACTTGCTGATAGTTATGGAGAGGCTAATTTGAGATGAACAGTACAAGTGACATTTTCCTCGTATATATTATATATTGAAAAAACTTGGACTGGAAGCCTGTCTGGTTTGTCCTGAGTTCAGCTTCCATCTGTGCCAGGTCCTTGATGTCCTCTGCTTGTCTCCTAATATGCCACGCCATTGTAACCCAGAATGATCCTATCTGGGGCTGCAGAAAGGAGAAAAATTCGTTTCCAGGGTCACACTGTTTGGGGATTGGGACATAATGAAGGACCCCTGACTGTTACAGTTAAAATCATATCAGTTCTAAAGGCAAGATCAGAAGCACCCGGTAAGATAAATGAGGACTTACAGCTGGAAGAGGAGATAGTCCAGCCAACTAAACAAGATGTAAGACAGGGCTCTTGGTGAAACAAAGCTAGTCTCTCCATAGGCCTCAACCCACTTCCATGCAAACTCCCCTCCCCCAAAAGAACATATAAAGACCCTTGGCCTTTCCCCTAATGATGTGTACTCTGGAATGAGGGGCTAAGTGTGACCTGAACCCCTGATGGTTACTGAGAAGTTCATCTGAGATGAACAGCACGTGTGACACACCCACACTCTCTCTTACCCCCTTTCTGTCACAGGGTCTTTAGGACCTTACTTGCTCAGTGCCCCTTCCCCAATTCCAGTGTCTATGGACATCCCTGTCTGGTACTTATTTTTTTTCTTTGATAGATTTATTGTCTGTACTCCCCTTTCTGTGCAAAGCATCAATTAGCGGCTATGGGGAAAAGCAGTTACACGGCTGCCAATCAATGTCTTGTGGGTTTCCATGGTGTTAAAGTACTTCTAATAGATATCCAAGATTCCCCCGCCATGCACATACACATTTCCATCAGAATATACAGCCAAGCGAGTGGATTATCACATACAAAGAAGTAAAGTGAGAGAGGAAAAGCCTCTCTTTGGATAGCAAAGACCTCTCCCAAGAATTTGGAAGGAACGGGATGCATTGCTCATATGACTTGGCTTCGACTAACATCTTAAACCATTACAATTATGGCCAGAAAAAGGGTGCTACACCCTGCTGCAAGACAATCCTGCCTTTGAGAGCTCACACCTGCCTTCCCTCCCACCAGTCTTGAGGAACTATTATCCACAAACAAATGTCTCTCCTTAAATCCACAGTGCACACAGACTTCGCTGTGAGGAAATGAGACAATGTCTTCCGTATGGGAAACTCGGAGACAGAGGCCTTGCACCTGGTCCTCTCTGTCTCCACAGGAGTCACTGAAGCACAGGAGACTGTCACAAGCTCAAGATCACACATTGGCAGCACGCTGGGTCCAGCAAACTCAGCTCACCCACCCCTTCCACTGTCCCTTCACTCCCCCCTTCCCCAACTCTTGTCAACAGCACAAAAATAATTGTCCAGGAAATACCTGCAGAGGAGCGTGGGGGAGCAACTGTCCCCAGCTTGCCATTCAGGGTTGTTGTTCCTTTACATGACGTTTCCATGGATCTTAGGCTCATGAAAGAGCAGCTGTACATTTCCCCAAAGTTGAGCTCTCATCTGTTTTTCTCACTGTGTATTTTAGGGGCCATTAATAGTCTCCTGAAGATTTTCTCCCAGTTATATATCTTCCTGAGCTTTTCTTTTCTGGGATGTCAATTGTGTCTCAACTGGAAAGGTCTGTACTACTAATAATCTTGGTGGCTTTGAGGCCAAAGCCTGGCTATCCATTGTGATGTATTTCCTTCTGCAGCAGGTTAACAAAGCTGTCAGCAAATTCTGCCTGGGAAAAGGAAGAAGTTGGAGATAGATTGTGTGGTAAGTGGATGAGTGGGTTCCCACGGAGGCCAGAAGGGGGTGTCAGGTCCTCTGCAGCTGGAGTTACCAGCTTTTATGAACTATCCTATGTGTGTGCTGGGAACTGAATTCATTTCAGGCCATCTGTAAGTGCAACAAGTTCTCTTGACAGCTGAACTGTCTCTCCAGCTCCATAGAGTGAGTTCTTTATAATAAAAGAATAATTCAAATATTAACATAAAGTTTAGCACAAAACATCAGTAATCTACATTCAAGTACCCTAGGATTTACACAGATGTGTCTTAAGTTATACACACCATTATTCTACATAAATAATCCAAGTCGAAATTAATAGTCCACACATTTCAACTACCTTACCTTTCATTCACATATTTAACCAATTCTCTCCATTATCATTTTCTGAGCAGTATATGTGATGATCTATAACCACAAAAGTGCTCACGTTTGTTTTTAGTTAAAGAAGGACTGTCCTGAGAGCCTGAGGACATGAGCTTGAGCCACAGAAGTCACATTTTCAACAAAAAGCTATATGTGATGACATATGATACGCGCTTACAATCTCACTGCAGAGGCGATAGAAACAGTGGTATGCCTGGGGCTTGCTGGCCAGCTAGCCTAGCCTACTTGGCAAGCTCCTACCAAGCCAGTGAGAGGTCTTGCCTGACCAGCAAAGTATGAGGTTAGGGGGATAACTCAGTGGATAAGGGGCCTTCAGCAAAGGCATGAAGTCAGGCCCTCATCGCCCATTTACAAATGCTGGGTATGACTGGGTTTCTGTAATCCCAAGACTGGGAAAGACAGGGGCATGCTGAGAATTCTAGGAAGCCCAGCCACCCAGGCTAGCAGATTTGTTCAGCTTCAGGTTCTGTGAAAGGTCCTGTCTCGAGAAAATAAAGTGGAGAATGATAAACATGGACATGCACACACACACACACACACACACACACACACTGTGTGTGGCTGGTACATGAATGACAATAGCTAAGGGTGTCCTCTGATCTCCACGTGTGTACATGTGCACACATACACACAAAAACAATCTAAATTCACTAGAGGACAAAAATCAACTAGATAGACAGTTTGGTTTACATATTAATCTTTCATATAGTAATATGCCAACACAGGGGATGGAGAGATGGCTGAGTAAAGTGCTTAATCTGCATGCATGAGGACTTGAGTTTAGAAAACTAGCATCCACAAAAACAAACAAACAAACAAACAAACAAACCTTGGTGGAATGTTGTTCTCCTTTGAATGTTCTGCTGGCATAGCAGAGACCTAAGGATCCCTGATGACCACTAATCAGCTGCTCTTATAAAAGTGCTTAGCTCCAGGTTCAGTGAAAGAGGGAACTTGAAAAAGTAAGGCATACGGTGATATAAGAAGATACTCAGCATCAGCCTCTGACCTCCACACCAGTGTGTGCAGACATACCAATACATGCACCTGCATTAACACGAAAAGAAAAATAAAAGCAAGCATAAATAAACCAATTCGACTAGACTGTCTGACCAGCAAGTTCAGGGACTGGCCTATATCTTCCTTCCCATTTGAGGATTGAAGCATTGGGATTCCAAACACAATCCACCACATCTGGCTTTATTTATTTATTTTTTTACTTTGGTTCTGTGGGAATCAGTCTTATGTCTCTGAGCTTTTAAGGCAAGTACTTTACCAGTGAAGGTGATGATCAATGTCTATCATTATTTTGTGTACAAAATTCAACCCCAAACCAAACTTAGATGTTGTGCAACAGTACCAAGGAACCTACAGTACAAAATATTTAAACTGGGCTAGCAGAGGATCAACAGTTACATGAACTTCCACTGTAGATAATCTAACTTAGATGGAATGATTGCCCACCAGGGTTGTATATGGATTACTTGCTCCTGAGCATCTAGAGGTCACTGATGTCTTAAGAAGTTAATGAAATATGTTGATCCTTTTTTAAGAAATGCCAAGTAAAATGTATCATTAACACAACCTTGTTATTTGAAAAGTACCACTCACCAACCCTAGATTATGTATATCTATTTGGGGACAATGCCTGGGTTGGGTAAAAGGCTGAATGATCTACTGAACCCATTAGGTGTCTGGAGGTAGAAGGGCTCCTTTCACTGTGGCATGCTTTCTCCAAGATGTATCTCAATTATCTTCACCTCCAAATTAATGCTGCTAGAATTCAGATGTGTTTACCAATCGATACAAACATTGAAAGCAGGGTGTATTTTGTTTGCTTTCTAAAGAGCTTTTATTCAATCAATGGTGATTCTCTTGTAATCAATAGCATCTCGGGGGTAAGAAAATACAGAACAGCAGGCACCAGATGTTGTGGCAGTGCTCACATTAAAAGCAAAAGCAAATGTCTACCTTCGAAGACTTCATAAACTGGAGTCTGCCCCAAGATTTACGCAACGAGCTAATTTCTAACCACACAGAACCAACAGGCTGTCCTATGGGTCATTCATATCTGTGAAGGAATGAATCGGGACAACAAGAGGCAGAGAAGAAGAAAATGGATCAAGTAGCTGGGAGTAGGATGGTCTAAAGTATTATGAAATATTGAAGTGGTGTGGTTTTGTGATTGAGGCAGACTGGTATTTCAATCTGCCAGTGATTTACTTTAGGAGTTACGGGAGAGATAATAAAAGCACCCCACATAAAAATGATTGCACAGGGAAAGCTGGCTAGAAATGTTTGCATTCCATAGTACAGCTAAAATCTGTTCTCCACAAAGTTTGGCCATTGCTTCTTTGCTTGGTGATTTCTTAAAGGCATGGCTTTACTGTGTATCCCTGGCTGGCTTGGAAATTACCATGTAGACTAAACTAGCCTCTAACTCAGAGATTGCCTGCCTCTGCTTCCTTGAGTGCTGGGATTAAAGGAGTGCACCACTGCCCCTGGCTCTTTTTATTTGGAAATATTACTTTTAACACCTATTGATATTGTGTTGTCTGAACACCTGGGGGAGAGAAGAACATACATGTGATGGCATGGTTATGAAGACCAGAAAATAACAGGTGGGAGTCAGCTCTCTTGTTCTGTCATGTGAGTCCCAGAATCAAACCCGCATCCTTGAGCTTGGCAGCAAATGCCATTATCATCTTAGACATCTCACCAGGAAAAACCCTGGTTTTGAGGGATCTAGTCAGAGAATCATCTAGTTATGGGTATTTAAAGCAAGTGCTGTGTGAAACAAACAAGACAACAAGAACAGGTTCCAAGGACCCTGAATATGAAAATTTTAATCCTTTGTCTGGCACACTTGCTTCCTGAAATGTTGCTAGTTGTGCTCTGACTAAACATCATATTCAGATTCTTTTTTAAAATTGAACAACTTTATTTAAAAAAAGATAAATGTACAGATTTTAAGCATTTTTGCATAAAAGTATACAAATACATTTATTGTCAGTGCTTGATTTTTTTTTAAAGGTTTGATAGTGTGCATTAAAATCTTACTCGTTACAATGAGCATAAAGTACATGTAAAACAAGATGTAACTTGGACTTAGTCAAAGTTTTCTTGATGTGTAAAGATTAAGCATAATTTTTTAATTTTATTTTTATTTTTATTTTCTTGAACTTCATATAGTCTGTGAGTTGTTTCTGGGGTGTTCAGAGCTTTCTGGGGTTAGTATCCCATTATCAGTGACTGCATATTATGTCTGTTTTTTTGTGACTGGGTTACCTCACTCACGATGATATTCTCTAGATGCATCCTTTTTTTTTAAAGAATTTCGTTAAGTCATTGTTTCTGATAGCTGAGTAGTACTCCATTGTGTAAATATACTACAATTTTTGTATCCATTCATCTTCTGAAGGACATCTGAGTTCTTTTCAGCTTCTGGCTATTATAAATAGAGCTGTTATGAACACGGTTGTGCATGTGTCATTGTTATACGTTGGACCTTCTCTGGGGTATATGCCAAGAAGTGGAATTACTGGGTCTTCAGGTAGTACTAAGTCCAATTTTCTGAGGAATCACTAGGCTGATTTCCAGAGTGGTTGTACCAGTTTACAACCCCACCAACAGTGGAGAAGTGTTTCTCTTTCTCTGCATCCTTGCCGGCATCTGCTGTCATCTGAATTTTTGATCTTGGCCAATCTGACTGGTGTGAGATGGAATCTCAGGGTTGTTTTGATTTGCATTTCCCTGATGGCTAATGATGCTGAGCACTTCCTTAGATGCTTCTCAGCCGTTCGATATTCCTCAATTGAGAACTTTTTGTTTAGCTCTGTACCCCATTTTTAATAGGGTTGTTTGATTCTCTGGTGTCTAGCTTTTTGAGTTCCTTGTATACCTTGGATATTAGGCCTCTATCTGATGTGGGGTTGGTAAAGATCTTTCCCAATCTGTTGGCTGCTGTTTTGTTTTCTTGACAGAGCACCATATTCTTCACCTACTGACTCTTAGTCAAATTTTCATCCTTAACAAGCAAACAACAATTTAAAAAAAGAATAGGGAAAGATGGGGACAATTAAATTACCAGTATTTTACCAAGATTTAATTATCAAAATTAAAGACCAAATATCAGCTTAACTCTTCGGGGCCAACAGAATAACTGTGAATCAGGGTTCACAATGGCCATTAGGGACATCTTTATGGCCACAATAGTTATATATTTTTTTTAAAAAAATAGTATCTAGTTTGTCTGTGTGTGTTATGTATATACATGTTCATGTGGGTGTATGTGAACATGGCATATGTGCACACATGCATGTTTAAGTGTGAATTCGGAGGTCAGAAGTCAACAATGGGATGCCGTCTCCTTTCTTTCTACCTTATTTTTTGAGACAAGGTCTCTTATTGGACCAGGAGCTCATCAACTGTGCTAATCAGAAAGCCCTAGAGATTCTTCAGTCTACATGCCTCCCAACCCTGGGTTACAGACCAACTGTTGTGCCTGATTCTTACTCAGGTCTGGGGATTTGAGCTCTTGTACTTGAGATTTACAGAAGGCAATTTGCCAACTGAGCGGTCTCCGTAGTTCCACTTTTCCCTCATCTATGAACTGTAATCCTCCAAGCTCTAACTTTTACACTACTATCTTACATGAACTCTCACAAGGTAAGGAAGTCCTGTTTTCTTGCAGACCACAGAATGTGACAGCTAATCAAAGACGTCTTTTGGCATCTAAAGATGCAAATCCAGGCCTATGACTCTGCAGTGAGCTAGACAAGCATGCAGATTCCCAAAGGAACCGGGAGACTCCCAGGGGAGAGCAGCTTCGCCCAATGTTAGTGACACTGTGAAAGAAAAAGTGGTTCTTTGAAGATGTCTGAACTTGAAAGCAAGAAATATATACATATAAAATCAAACCACAATTAGAGTCTCCTCTGTGTAACTATGAACCAGTGAAGCAAATGTTGAAAACTGAATTGGCCATGTGAAAGCAGGAGAGGAGGCCACATAGAGAAAGGACATGTTCTCCAAACACATTTCAATAGACTAAGGCAAACAGTTTTGTATGTTAGTCACAAGTTTGATAACACATTAGATGTAATTGGTCTTAGAGACCTACTATATTATGCTCCTTGAATATCATTGGCCTTTGGTTCTACTGCTCTCTCAGCAAGTCAACAGATAATGCAGCTGCCCTAGGGAGCTCACTCTGTGAGGGAGTTTGCAAAGCCCTCACCACATGGCTAATTAATTGCTATTTATCATTTTAGACTTCTGCTCTAAGACATGCCAGGCATTGGAAGAAAAATTCTTCCCAAAGAAATACACACACAACCACATGCACATACAGCATACATATATACATGCACATGTATACTTATATATAAACACATACATACACACATATGCATAAATGCATACAGACATGTACATGTTTGTACATGTGTATAATCATATACACATATACATACATAATTTACAACAAAATAAATCTTAAATATATATATATATACTTAAATTAATTCACGTGAATGTTTTCAAATGAAAAACAAACTATCATAACTTGTAAACCAAAATTAAAATATCACAAATATAACAAAGTATAGCAACATAGTCTAGATATATTAATTACCTGAACTATTACAATACTCTCTGTCTCTAATTTTTGGCTATCTGGTATCTGACTACTGTTTTAAACTATAATGTGTGGCTTCATGATTTGTTTTCTGTGACATCTGTTTACTGTACCTTTTTATTATTTAACTCAACCTTTGTATAATCAGTCTCTCCAGGAAAAGTAGAGCGGGAGTCACTAAAGCGTCAGGGGGGACACAGAAAGCCATTTGTGCCCAGATCTAGTTGGCTTTCCTGTCCACTGTGTTCATTGGCTGCCACAATAGCACGAAGTATCAATTATCAGTGTTCTCACTCCTGAACCACAGGGTAGGTAGACACAAAGGAACATATGCATCCCACAACTACAACCAAGGAGACAGGAGTCTTTCCCTTTGAGTTCCATGACCTACAACACAAGGGACAATGCTCGGTTGAGCTCCTTCAGACCATGATCTGTATGAGCCAATCACTGCCTTATTGATCGTTGATTGTATCTGCAACACATAATTACAGATACAGTTTGTTACCCTAATTGGAACACTTCTTAAAGGATGCTATTTATAATTGTACTGGATGAAAAGCATCAAAGGGTAAGGTTCAGAGGAAGTGGAATATATGGTTATGCAACAAAACAAAAAAAAAAAAAAAAGAGCAGTTGAGAAACACATGGAAACATAAGTGAGGAAAACTTGGAAGATGTCTCAGTTAGTAGCGTTTGCTGTGCAAGCATAATGACTTTGGTCCTTAGCAACCATGTAAACATCAGGAGTATGTGGCACACACTTATAATTCCAACATTATGAAGACAGAGACAGGTGGATCTCTGGAACTCATTGGCCAGCCACCTGTACTGAATCAGAGAGCCCATTCCCCAGTGAGAGCTCTGTCTCAAAAAACAAGGTTGGTAGTGCCAGAGGAATACCTGAGGTTGAACTCTGGATTCCATACATAAATTTGTATGTTCACAAACATGCATACACATTAACCCACAAGCATATGCACAGATGTATGAACTCAGACCAAAAGAATTGATTGAAATAATGATTAAAATGATTAAAAACAATTAAAAAGACAAAAGGATGAGTGGATATTTTGCTTGAACATTCCAATATATCTTTTGTGTCTTTCTGCTCTGTGGCCTTTCTATGTTCTGCATCCTTCCTTCTGCCCTTTGCATCTGTTTCTGAACTTTCTGAGGGACATCTGGTCTAGAATTTCTTAATTCCCCAAATATCTTCTAATGCACAATGCCCACACGTAGGGTCACAATCTTTCCCTTGTCTCTCCTGTATTTGAAGAAACAACCACTGTTTCTCAGTCCCCAAGCCACAAGGCATTAATGATGCTGTATTGCAGGCTCTCTCCATCAGTACCTGCTGTATAGCCAGTCATCTTTCACTGTGTTGCTTCTGTCTCTCCCACCCTCTCATGTGCTTTCCTCACTGACAAAGCCTCCCAGCTCATCTTACACATCATGCCCCTGGCTTTTTGTAACTCTAGCTGTGACTCTAGCCCTGGGATTCTCAGATAATGATACATGTAGAATTATATAGCGAGGGATTTTTATGAGCATTGTGATGGTTAATTTTGGTTGTCACCATGACTGGATCTAAAAATCACTGTGCAAACAAACCTCTGGGAATGTCTGTGAGAGAGTTTGTAGACTTTACTAACGGAGACAGGAAGACCAGTTCTAAATGTGGGTGGCACCATGCCTTGGGCTTGGCGGGTCTCAAACTGTATAAAGGGAAAACACTGAAAGGAAGAAGCTGAACATCTGCATTCATCTCTACCTGCTTCCTGACTATGGACACATGTAGTCTGTTGCTATGGACTGCACCTGAGAACTGTGAACCACAATCAGCCCTTTCTGCCTTATGTTACTTTTCCTGGGTATTTTGCTACAGCAGCAAGAAAAGTAACCAAAACAAGTACAGGACTTAGAAAATAAAACCAAATCTCCTTAGCTTTAAAGTAAACATTTTCTGTGGCCAGATTCAATCCATCTTCCTCATATCATCCACTGACCCAGTGCCTTTTTATTGCTGTGAAGAGACAGCATGACCAAGGCAACTTATAGAAGAAAGAGCTTATTTGGGGCTTATAGTATTAGAGTGCAAATCCATGACCATCATAGCAGAGAGTGTGGCATCAGGCAGCCTAGCATGAAGATGGAGTCTATATCCTTGTCCAGAAGCATGAGGGAGAGGAAGGCAGTTAGAAATGGAAAGAGGCACAGACAGACAGAGAGTGACAGAGAGACAGAAAGACAGAGAGACAGACAAACACACACAGAGACAGACAGAGATAGAGAAACAGACTAACAAATACACTCAGAGAGATAAAGATAGGCACAGAGAGACTGAAAGATAGAGAAAGAGATACAGATAAACACATAGAGAGGGTGGGTGGTATTTCTGAGAATGGCAATGGATTTGGAAACCTCCCTCAGTCACATACCTCTTCCAACAAGGCCACAGTTTCTAATGTGGACCAAGAACTCAAGTCTATGAGTTTATGTCAGCATTCTCATTCTTTCCATCACATCCCCCTTTATTTATTTTCAAGGTCACCTGTGTCATCAAATTTCTCCAACGACTATTCAAATGTCTAGATAATTTTAGTTACAAAGGGATTCAATTGCTACCTTCCTTTTCGGGGTGTGACCTAAAGTGCTTACCAATTTCTGTGGTGTAAATCACGTTACTATTATTGGCCAATTTTGTGTCACCAAACAGACATCCCTGGATGCAGTGTTGTTGTGTGGAGATGCAGGTCTCAGCTCCAGCATATAAATATTTTTCCTGTCTGCTTCCAGAAACTTCAGCCACCTTTCAAGAGCCAGATTCAGTGGTTCTGTCTTCCTAAGGTCCTCTGATAATTACCTTTCACCAAACTATGGCCCATTTGTGATTACTCACCTTCCCATCTCTCTTTCACTGGACCAGTGCCTAGCACATACTTCCTTTTGTCTCAACAGGGATGTGGTACACTAGCTAATGCTTAAGCCTCTCTAAGATACTAAGGATTTTCTTCATGATGCATGATGTGCTGGGTTTCTCAGGTCAGTATTCTTCACACACAAGGGCTCTTCTTAGGGAGATTCCATGTTTTTATCTGCCTTGCTCACTTGGAGGAATATTTATAAATACAATATGCACATTTGTGTTTCCTCTTTTCTGCCTGAGAATCATGAAGCCATGATCTACTAAAAAGGTAGAAGAATTGGGCTTTCTGAATCTGTAAATCTTGCTGAGCCTGTGACTCTGACTCCGAGTCACAGGAGAAGGCAAAATGCTGTCTCAAAACCAGCCCACAGGAATGTTTTCTGCCGTTGTATATACCTACTAACCTCTTATAGCATGTCATTTCATCCCAAAATCCTTTATATGGAGTTTTAGAAAACTGCAAAAGTATTGACCCTACCACATCCTAGTTGGGTGATACTGAATGAATATTTACTCTCTACTTAGTTTCCCCCCAAGTAAAATGGAAGGAATCATATACAATTTTTTAAATGTGGGTCCTAATTACACAATACCATACTTATGAGTGTGTGATAACATAAGTTAGCCCCTTGACAGTTGTGGTAATAGACATTGTTGGTTTTCACTATGGAGATCTAGTAGACACATTTCAACAAGATGAGTGTCAGTCATTTTGCATTGATGGCAAGATCTTCTTCCCTCTCCTGGAAGCAGGACACATCTATGTGGCAGGCTTATGTATTCATCTTATTCATGCAATTCTTGGGTGTGGCTCATGTGCTCACTTGGGTGTGATTCATTGGCCCAGGGTATCTATCTGCAACTGGCATCTTAGCCATTTGTTTTCATCTCCTCATTTCTCGGGTTGTCTAAAATGTTAGATCACTCTGCCCTCATGATGATTTCTTTTCTCTTTTCAATTATGAAGTATAAATGCTCTTAAAAAGTCCTCCTCAAAAAACCCAGTGGAAAAACTTAAGAGAGGGCTCAGAAGATAAATTTGAAGATATTTGCTCTGCAAATGTGAGGACTAGAGTTTAGATTCCCAGATCCTATGAAAATGCCAGTGAGGTCTGGTGACATGTCATCGTGTCCAGACATTCTGAGAAAGAGACAGGGACATCCTCAGAGCAACCTGGATGATAGATCTGCAAGTCCTAGGTATTTCAAGAAACCCGCCTCCATGTATAAGATAAACGATCAAGAAAGATGCCAAATATCAACCTCTAATCCCCACATGATTCTGCATAAAAATATGGGCACTCACATACACAAACATACATATATGTAGGAAAGCATCCCCCACACACACACATGTTCAAAATACTAAAATAAACAGAAAAAAACCTCAGGGGAGACACTAGGCCTGATTTTTTTGTCTCACTTTCTCCATTCCTTCAGTAGTTTATGCAGAATAGTCACTTTAGTTCCACCAAAAGAGGCTGAACAGAGAGGGTAATTTTTTGTTGTATTTAATAATGGTTTAGGTGGAGATAAAGCAGGAATCTTTTCTTTGACATCAATGCCTTCTTGCCTCTGTGAATCTTCTAGATGAGCCAATCACAGGTTCTCTTGCTACAGTGACTAAACCAACAGGCACTCTGATATCATCCCTAATGAGGGTTTATTGTCATGAGCCAAAAGTGTCTTCCATTTACCACCAGCCTTGCTATCGAACTGTTGTCAAAAATAAATAGCTCCAAACCACAGCTGCTTTGAAACTGGTCTTACTCTTGGCAGACACTGGGCTGGGTTGGTGCCAACAACTCTATAAGCAGAATGATTCATTTGACTATTTCAAAGCATTTCACAACTAGCTTATCTCGGAAAGGTCACCAGGGTGCCGCAGATCTGAAAGTGGTTGATGTTAGAGTATGCTACTGAGATAATTTTAAATGACCATGTGAGTTGATGGTAAATGCCTTCTGAGACAGTCTTCTAGGCCAGAAAATGTCAGTGTTAAATACATGATAGAATCACCTGAAGAACTTTTGGAAAATACATGAATGTTATAATAAATGTGGCAGAAAACCCAGGTATCATCAGTTTCAAATCTACATGAACAGAGTTTCTAATGAAGACTGAGAGCTGCTTGTCTGGCCTAAGATGATCATAGTCATGCTCTTTGGAAACTGAACTCAGACATCCATCTTCTTCCTGTCCCTGGCCCTTTCCCTTTTCCTATCCCTCTTTCTCTTCCTCTCTCTTTCCCTCCTCCCCCCCCCCACCCCCCGTGTATGTGAGTGCATACCTGAGTGCATGTATGCTCACAGCATGGGTGCAGTTCCTAAAAAATCCATGAGAGGGCACTAGATATTCTAGAGGTGTAGGCTTCTGTGATTAACAAATGTTAATTGCTGAGCCATATCCCCTCTTATATTTTATTATCAAATAAGACTATGAATGAGAAGAGATAAGCTCTAGAATGTAGTCTCAACTAGATGCCTATCTTTAATGAGCAGGTATGCTAGAAATAGGATAAGATTTTACAGACTTAAGTTACCTTATTGCCATTCATCCTGAGTTCTCTCCCTTACTGCTGATTGATCATTATTCAAGGTGTCTATTAGCTATTATACTACTCCATTGAAAGATACACCTGAGTGACCTTGGAACAGTCTACTGAGCTGTCTCAATACCCTCTTGTACAAAACAGCAAACCTATTTACCAAAAACAGCAAATTCAGAGCTAGACAGAGTAATGAAGCCTCAACCAACTCCTCAGACTCAATCTACTGACCATTGCTGAGCCCACTCATGAAAACTGAGATCACAAAGAGTAGAAATGGTGAAAAGAAAGGAAAAGAGGTGTGGTTGGTAACAAAAGTCAGAGAGGGAGAAATTATGTTATATATGCCCATCACACTCCAGTCAGAGTCTGTGGCTCATTCATCACAAAATCAGACAGAAAAAAAGTGCTTAGCAAATATCATTAGCATATTTATTTCAACCACTCTCTCCACTCAGGGTATGTTCTTCCCATTCTTGCTCCTGACATAGGATATTTATCTGTGAGTCCCCTGAGCCTTGCCATGTGTCTACCTGCCTTCTTTGACTTCTTTGAATCAATAAAAACAATACTCATTTGTCAGATACCTCCCATAAGCAAAAACTTTCAACTTTAAGGTAACATGTCACTTAATTTCCACAACCACCATTTATTTACTTATCCACTTATTGGGTGTTTAATTAACTTGGTTGATTTTTGACTATTTTAATTAGCATTCAAAGTAATGAGTTTCATTGAACCATTTTTTGTTCATACATGTCATCATGTTCGATTTTATTATTTGCTCCCTGACCCTGTCCTCTATCCAAGCATTCTCCTTCTGCTTTCACCTAATATATATTCCATTACCCTTTCTATACCTTCTCATCTCTTACAATCACACACACACACACACACACACACACACACACCAGGTGTGTGTGTGCATATTTGAAAATACATACATTTCTATTCAGATTCTGAATATTAGAGGAAACATGCCAAAACATCACCTTTCTAAATCTGGATTTCTTTGTTTAAAATGATGATCTTCCATTCTATTCACTTTCCTGTAAATATAATGAGTTCAATTTTTGCATCCGAGTAAACTTTTAGGTGTTTTTTGTGCCACTCCCTTATCCATCCATATGTGGCTTTTTACTTTGGCTATAGTGTCCAGTACAACAGTAAAAATGGCTGTACGGTCACCTTCTAAAGCACCATGCCATTTCTGTCTCTCAAAGAGGAAACCAAACATCAAAACAACTCAACCACTTTTTTAACTGAGCATCTGAACCTGTAAACCAGCCCCAATTAAATGCTGCCTTATAAAAGTTGCCTTGGTCATAATTCTGTTCACAGCAGTAAAACCATAAGACAACTCAGCACAAAAGTCAGAATTTCAATGGGGATCTACTGAAGCCTCCAAGTCCTTTCACACTCAAGGCTTACATTCCTTGCAGTAGATAGCACTAAATTAAAGATTAATAATAGTGATAAACATTAACTTATGGAGCTGGAAGGAAAGAAGATTGAATCTGGAAAACAGAAGATTCTCCACAGAGAAGAAACAGAGTAGGAAAAAAAACTCACACAAATGCCCACAGCTAGTTCAAGTTTGACTGAGCATCTGCAAAGTTCTTAGCAGGAGGGCACTTCATGCTGTGGAGAATGGGCTTTAGGCTCAGATGTATTTGACTTGATATTTATCACCATTTATTATAACTATTGTTAAGCTGTTATGCAATTGTTCCAGCTTTATTTCAGACTGTTGTGAACAAAACTGATAAAGCTTTGATTTAATAGAGTGATATTCAACTCAAAAGACAGGTGATAAACACAGGTGGTATAGATAGATAGATGATAGATAGATAGATAGATAGATAGATAGATAGACAGACAGATAGATAGATGATAGATAGATAGATAGATAGATAGATAGATAGAGATAGATAGATAGATGATAGATAGATGATAGATGATAGATGATAGATAGATAGATAGATAGATAGATAGATAGATAGAGGTAGGTAAATAGTCAAGCCAGTAGGCAGACAAATAGACAGACAGATATAGAATATTAGAGATGACAGATGAGAGAGAGAGAGAAAGAAAGAGAGAGAGAGAGAGAGAGAGAGAGAGAGAGAGAGAGAGAGAGAGAGAGAAGTTGATTGGTACATAGATGTTAAACAGATATGATGATGTGTGAATTGATTTACTGGTGATAGTTGGGGTGTGTATTGCTATGAAGAGACACTATGACCATAGCAACTCTTATAAAGTTAGTCCCTCGTTATCATAGCAAGAAGAACAGCAGCATGCAGGCACACATAGTACTAGAGAGGTAGCTGAGAGTTCTACATCTGAAGGTAACAGAAAGAAAGATTAAGACTAGGCCTGGATTCAGAATTTGAAACCTCAAAGCCCACTCCCAGTGGTATACTTCCTCCAACAAGGCTATACTTTCCAACAGTGACACTTTCTATGTGCCTATGGGGGCCATTTTTATTCAAACCACCACTAAATACAGATTATAGATGATAGACCAACAGATAGACTGAAATGATACACAGATGTTACATAGACAGTAGATTGACTTATTGATAGTAGATGGATATATAATATGTGCACAATAGATAAAAAGATGATTTATAGATAGCTGACAGGCAGATACAGATAAATAGGTGTATCACAGGTAGATGAATGACTGATAAATTGATCAGTCAATCGATAGATGATACACTAACGAGAGTCACAGCATTCACCCTCCCACCCCCAGTAATTTCAGAGATGACAGACATAGTGAAAACTAAATGAGGTCTCACGTGACACAGTGAAAGAGCAAGTGGACATCATGACAAAGTTGGGGGGGGCTCTCTGAAAGGAGAAAAACTGGCCACATCTTGAACAGTGAAATAATCACTCTGGGAGACCTGAAGAGGAGAGGACTGCGTAGATGAAACAGCTCTACACAGAAAGTGTGGAAGAGTGTAAGGACCAGACCCTGGCCAGTTGCAAGCCATTGTGTTCTCTGGGCTTCATTGTTCTCATTTCAGGAAAGACAATAACATTTTCAGACCTTGGCATATAATTAACACTTAGTAAAAGTTATTGAAATAAATTACTTCAATCCAATTTTTAATTCACTTTACCTGTTGTCCAAATCATGTCTAAATGAGCCCTCCTGACAATTTTGTACACTTAGGGTTATTCATCTCTCTTACAAATTAAAAAAGAAAATTCAAGGGCTGGGAAATAGCTCATTCAGTAAAGCACTTGCTATGCCCCACCCCCACCCCCCCACACACAATGGCATGATTTGTTCCCTGGAACCTTAATTGAAAAGCCCAGTGTGATAGTGCACACTTGCAATTCTAGCAATGTGAAGGCAAAAATAGGCAAATCTCTAGGGCTTGATAACTAGTCAACTGGGCCAAATGAATGAGGGCCAAATCAAGGAGGACCCTATCTCAGAAAGCAAGATGGGCAGATCTTAATGAAATGTACCTGAATAGACTTCTGGCTCTTCTATGTACATGTACACACACACACACACACACACACACACACACACACACACACACACACATACACATTGTATGCCCTTCAGCATCTCACTCAAAACAATCACTCAGGTGCACAGCCATGCTGCACAACCAGAGAATGTGGATTTATCTCTACTGTTCCCAGGAGCCTGTATTTTTTCTCTATCTTAAGCTGTCTCTCGGATGGAGGACAGTGAATGTGAATTAGCTGCCCCCACTTTTCTGTAAGAGAGAGTCATTTGAAAGAGACATAATGGAAAGACTGAGTGACAAATGACGATCCTCTGTCACTCTGTCAGAACCTCCAGGTTCATTCTCAGAGAAGATGATAGGAAGGCTGGTACTTAGCCATAAGACCTCCAGGTACAATCCACTGCAGGCTAAGTGGGGTGCTGGAACCCCATTTGCATTCCTGTGGTTCAATAGCTCTAACTCAGCTACCTCAGTGTAGAACCCTGTCAGTAGATCCTTCTCCTTTGTATCTGTTCAATAGATACTTACCAAGTACCTACTGTGTGCCCTACAAACTGCAATGTTCTTAGATTAGACAACTAAGGTGGCAGTGTCCTGCCTTGATAAGGCTTTCATTTAACAAAGGTAACACACAGCATTCATAAAATTCAAATAATGCACCACAGTGTCACACAGGAAGATCTTAGGAGGCCGGAGGCATGGATGACAAGAAAGGAACACCATTCGAGAAATGACACAGGTGGCCACAACTGTGAGGGAGCTGGACAGTCATTGTTGTTTCTTCCCTGTAGAAAAGACCTTCAGACAAAGGAGGGAGTCTCCTGAGACTCTGTAGCACCCAAGGCTGTGGCCACTGGCCCTCTTCTCCTACATACCTGGAGAGCATCCTTGATCTGTTAGATGCTGACAATTGACAGTTTGTCCAGGTCACAGTTGTAGGGACCTCCCCTATGTGTAGGATGTTCAGCAGATTCTCTGGTGTCCGATCTGCCTATTTTAGCTGCCACCTAACTGTGGCCTCAAGGGGCTCTTTGCCAACACCCTCTAGCCTCCTGTCTTTTGCACTATTTGCAGTTGATCTCAGGTCTAGCTGTAGATTCCTAGTACCTGGAATGTTCATTACACACACACACACACACACACACACACACACCACGTAGGCACACAATTTCTGCAGTATGATGGCGATAGCACTATATAACTTTATAACTATAATTAATATATGTGGGGGTCTCTGCAGGTGCTAAGACAAGCAGTGATGTTTAAAGAGATGAGAGTTAAAACTCATTCAGATTGACTTCAGTCACCTAGGTCAAAACTCCTTTAGAGTTTGATGCCAGGTGGTTTATTCCCAACAAATTTAATCACAGCATAATTAAGAAAAAAAAATGCCCTGGTGTGATACAATCTCTGGTGCACAACAAAGAATAATTACAATGACATGCTATTCAGGTTACATGTCATTTCTTCCAAATAGATGGTTTCTAGAGATAGGCTACCTGTACTAGCTTAGTGGCCTAAGGAAGAATCTGGCTCAATCTCGGTCACACGGTTCACATAGAGGTCATTTGGGCTGCTAACCACCTCTGGTCCTGGTTGTGGGAGGTTGTGGGAACCCCTGGCTGTAAGGGTCATTTAAATTATTATATGCCTTTGGTTCTGGTTGTAGGAGCTTGATATGACCTGATATAACCGTTAACACAGAACATCAAGTTATTACTTTCAATTCCCAGCTTTCTGGATAGAAGAACAGGTTTTATGTCCATTTCTCTGAGAAGACAATCCTGCATGCTTAACATTCCTGTTTTGTTTTGTTTTGTTTTTTGTTAAATATCTTGGGCACAAGAACCTTTATTCTCCCCCAAAATATATATCCGTTGTACAAAATAATGGTCCACACTGTAATTTTCTTGTACATTTACAGTGTGTACTTTAATAACAGTCATCCCTCACTACCTCCCACTGCCTCAGCCTCCCCTTCATCCGGTACCTTTCCTCATCCCAAATCTGCCCCCTTCTACTATCAGGTCTTATATCTCTCCTCATGTGACAATCTAAAGTACCATTCACTTCCCTGCAAGTGACATAATTAATATTGGGAGTGGAGCTCATGAGATGAATAAATTAATTTGGTTTTGGAAAAATGTTGCTTTATATTCCAGGCTAGACTGCACCTCATCATGTAATTAAGCCTAGCCCAAATTTCACAAAACCTACCCCCACAGCTTCACTGTATTGCTCAGTCTGCCCTAAACCTTACAGTCCTCACAGAAGCCTTCTAAATACTAGAGTGACTGTCAGCATACCTGGATATGTTGATTTTATGGGTTTTTTTTTTTAATTTTTAAATGATCCCTTGATAAATACACATGTATACAATGTGTTCTAACAGGCATATGAAGAACAACTTGCCAGTAAATCATGAGATGTGATTTTGTGTGCACGCCTCCCATAGTTCTGCTGATAATAAATTAATTCTAATTTGAATCTGTATTTAAAAGTGGATCCCAGCCATAAATACAACAGACATCTCATAAATTCTAGCGTCATCTCTGGGTATTCATGAGATCAGTGTTCCCATGGCCCGGAGCACACAGCACGGACTGCGAGTACAGTGAGCTTCAGCCTTTCACAGATCTTTCTCTCTGTCCTGGTGTGTGTCTTTGAGCCTTTAAAGCCTGGCTTTTAGCTCATGGATTTGCCTTGGTTTCCTGCTATGGTGACAGTAATGAGGGAGCAGGAAAAGATGTTCGATCTGAAATACAGCATGTTTTATAGGGAAAACAACTTACCTAACTCCTCCCCACATCAAGTACCTTGACCTATGGATGATACTTAATAGTTCATTTTTATTAAAATGTAAGACCAGAGTCTTGAACCACCAGTTAGGAGGCAGTGCTTTGTGGAGTGTCATCTCTTCCCAGCACCAGTAGCAGCAATATATAAGCACTATATGCAAATGCAAACTTTCCTTGGTCAGCAGAAACCATATGAAAGTCCAGAATCTGTGCTCCTGCTGACTGTAACGGTAAGGAGGCTTCTTTTCAGGTATATTGGTGCCATAGTTGACAAAGAGGGAGAGAAGGCTTCTGAGGCAACCCCTATTCCTACCTCTCCTTCTCCACTAAAATATAAGTTACCGCCTAGACAGAAAGCAATCAAAGAGAACTCTTAAAAATTGTGATAAGGATGCTGAAATGTAGCTCTCTACAGCTGATGGATGATGGCAAAGGAGCAGGTGGAGAAGGACTCATTTCTCTTTAATGACCTAATGGCTGAGAATTTGACCATGTGTCATTGAGAATATGGGCAACACAAATTGGATGTGTTTGTGTGTGTGTGTGTGTGTGTGTGTGTGTGTGTGTGTGCTTCTTTTAGTGGAGGTAAATCACAGTGGTGGAGTAGCAGAACTGGGAGGAGTAGAAAGTGAGTGTGATAGGGATGTATTACGTGAAATCACAAATAATTAACAAAAAATATTATATTAAAAAACAGGAAGAGATGCAAGCTATCAGGAAAGACTGAACCTCAGAAACCAGAAATAAAATTAGGTAGGGGCCAGATAGTATATTCATGAAAGTTTGAGGGCACTGGAGTTGAGAAATAATTTTGATGGCTAATATAAGGTCTGTACACATGTGGTCCCATAATTCTCTAAGACAGCCACTATCTATCATACCTCACTGAACAGGCATGGAGACTGAGACAAAAAGTGTTCTCATGTTCCCTCTCCCAAGGTCAGCACAGTAAATAGACAAGCCAGACTCTGAGTTTTCACTTCTGCCTCCAAATCCTATCTTCCATGTCTTACAGTAACATTCTTCTAGTAGAATTTAAAATAATGGATGCCATTTATTTTATTTTGGAATTAATTTTTCTGTAAAAAAAAAAGCTTGTGTTAGCAAGTTTTCTTTTATCACTGTGGCTGAATACCCAAGGAACCAACTCAAAGGAGGAAAAGTTAATTTGGGGCTCATGGTTTGGGGGATTTTGTTCATTGACCATGTTGCTTTGGCTTTTGGTGTGGTGGGATATGATGGGAGAAATGTGGCTCACTTTATTGTGATCCGAAAAGAGGAGGAGAAGGAGGAGGAGGAGAAGGAGAAGGAGGAGGAGGAGGAAGAGGAGGAAGGGAGGGAGGGAAAAAGGGACAAAGGAAGGGAGGGAGGGAGGAAGGGAAGGAAGGGAGGGAGGGAGGGAGGAAGGAAGGAAGGAAGGAAGGAAGGAAGGAAGGAAGAAAGGAAGGAAGGAAGGAAGGGGAAAAAGGGAATAAGGTCTTAGTTATTCCTGTCAACAATATCAGTGCCCTAATTTCCCCCACTAGTCCTTAACACTTAAAAGTTCCAGAACCTTTCAGCAAAAGGATGGGTTACTCAAAAAGGATGAGCTTTGAAAGAATATTTATGTTTCAAATCATAACAGAGACAAAAGACTGTAAGACTAAGGAAAGATATTAATAGAAACCCAACAAGGAATTACCTTGGAGCACAATTCTGCTATCTTGGTCCTGAAGATAGAATCTGAAAGGGTTAATCTACCTCCCAGAAGCTTCCATCTTCCTCCCAGTGAGTCACTGTGGCATAAAGTGACCAGTATGTGGGTGTAATAGCACACACTGTGCAGAAAATATTCACACATGCACATCCTACTGGTAGTGGAATCAAAATAGAAATAGAAACCAGACCCCTCCTCTTGGTGCCTGTCTCTCCCTGTCACATAGCATAAATCTGAGAAAGCCTAGAATTCTGTAAAAAATGAACATCTCCCAGTCAAGTGTATGCTGTTTTGAAGACTGGCCTCCTGTCTGAGAGCACACTGGCTGGGGATGCTCAGTGTTCTGCATGGGCATTAGTGTCAGCCACCAGAGTCTGTGGCTGGAGAAAGAATAATGCAGAAGAGAAGCAGAAAGAGGAAGGTAACTGGTTATTTATATCCCCTCTGTCGGAAATGGTGACAGGTATAATTACTGAGCAGAAATTACAGGGCTGACTCCAGTGGCGCTCCTCCTGCTGTTTTCAAGAAGATAAAAGATTGAAAGTGTTTCTGACATCTCTTCAAAGAGAGGCTGCTCGGGCACACACTTCCATTTATTTTCAAATTGATTAAAGGCAACTTCCTGTTGTTTTTAGTTAAACCAAGGGTCACTCCTGGTCCCCTGGACTCTGTGCCATCTCTTGGAGGCAGATTCTCCTTAAGTTCCATCTTCTTCCATCTGACTCTTTCTTCCCATCCTATGCAAAGTGTCCTTCCAGTCAAAAGAAAAACAAGCTATTAAGTATGCTCACATGAGGCTGTTATTGATTTAATAGGCTGTAATCACAGGGGTCTTTACAAGAAAAACAGGAACAGAACATATGGTGGAAATCTATGGCGTTGAAGCCACAAGGAGGCTTTTAAAAAGTCATCAAACTCAGTCATTTATGAGCAATCAATTATCAGAATTGCCTGGTCTCTTCAGATATGCCCCTCCTTTCCTCCCCTGAAAATGACCCACTAAGGTCCTATGAGTCAGCCTCTCTGGGTATCAGATATAAAAAATCCTTATTTTATGACTTCTGTGGTTCATTTTGCAGGTTAGATCTGTTTAGGAATGCCCATAATTCACAGATAGTGAAAATTAGGTAGCAAGACAGAGGCTGTGGCAGTTTGGATGTAAAACCCTCCATGGGCTCATGAGTTGAACACTTGGCCCCCAGCCGATAGCACAGTTTGGGAAGGAGGTACCACATTTAGAAGGCAGAACCTTCCTTTAGGGAGTAGATCTATTGGAGGCGGAGCTTGAGACTTAATAGCCTGATCTCACTTCCTGTTCATTCTCTGCTTCATAACTACAGATGCCTTACGACCAGCCACTTCTACCCCAAAGCTTTCCCAGCTGTGATGGAATGAATGCCTTCAGTTATACGCCAATATGAACTGTTCTTCCACTGAGATTATTTTCTTTCAGATATTTGGTCATCGTCTTGAGAAATGTAGCTAATAAAATTAAGGGCAAAGGAAGAGTTGATGCTCCAAACTGGAGTGAAAATAAGGAATGCCAAGGTGGGGGTGGCCTCAGCAACATTTCAACACAGTGGCTTAAAGTTCAAGTCTGCTGCACTAAGGACAAACAGTCAGTCTCAGATGAGATAGATTCGTACCACTGATCATTCTTTTTCTTATGAGAACAAGTATATGTCAGCCTAGGACTATTGTCAATTACTTGGAAAAATACTTCTAAATATTATTTACTTTGATTCTTATGGATTTGGGGGTGCACCATGTTGCAGAATATTTGATCACATTGTGAACCGTGAGACTGTGTTATTTACTGGCAAAAAAAAATGTTTCTAATTATGATGTGGCTCAGCCCTTAGTACACATCATTAATCCCCTGGCTGGAATACAGACACTTTTGTACACATCTTTAATCCCAAACAATGAAGGTAAAGTTAGTTTGTAGAATAAAGCACCCATGTTTAAAAGTTATGTCTAATTGAGAGGCATACAAAGTGATAAATCAGAGAAAATTTTGATGAAATGAAATATACCCAACTCTAACAGAAAAAGAAAGGGAAGGCTACTTAAGATTGAGCAATGCAGAGAGAAAAAGGCAGCTTTACCAAAAGACATTTACACAGACAGGTTAAAGAGAGAGCAAGGTAGACATTGGTGAAAACAGAATGAGTCAGAGATAGGTAGGAGCCAGAGATTAGAACAGGTGAGTTTGATGCCAAGCAGAGCAATTCAGTTATAGGCCAAAAGAGAAGCCACATTGTATCAGTCAGCTTGTTCAGAAATTTGAGTCAGAACAGCCAAGTTGAGTCCACCAGCCAGAGCTGAGAAAGAACTAGAAAGAATGAGCTTATTTAGAGTAAATCTCAGATGCTAAAAAACATGCTAGACCAAGATTACATTGTAGGAAATCTGGAAGCTTCCAGGATTAGGTCTGGGTTAGCAGATGGAGGCAGTAAGCCTCAGAGACAGTTACATTAGGTAAATAAAGGTTACTTTAACTGCACCACAATGTTTTCACTGAAGGGAAGTATGCCTCACTCTTTTCTATACTATTTGGACTAATATTGAATTTATGTATTGATAGATATATGTACAATCGAGAGAACTGGTTGTTTTAAAGTGGAGAGATGGGCTAACAATAATGGCTCAGCAATTAAGCAACTGCTGTTCTTCCAGAACACCCCAGTTTGGTTCCTAGAACTTACATCTGGTACTTCACAACATCCTGTAACTCCAGCTCCACTGGGATCCAAAACCTTTGGCATCTGCAGTACCTGTACGCACATGTGTGTGTACAACCACATATGTGCTTAAAATTAAAAATAAATCATTAAATATAAAGTGCCTTTGGATCTCCTTATCATATCTGGGTTGCCTTGTCTGGCCTCAATGGGATATGAGCATACCCCTACTGTGATTTGTTGTGCCAGTGCAGGGTGGTTCTCATAGGAAGGCTTTGCTGAGGAGAAGGGGAGGCAGAATGGCCAGATGGGAGAGTGGAACTGGGAGGAGTGGAAGAAGGAGGAGGACTATAATCAGGATGTAAAGTGAATAAATAAATTAATGAAAAAAATAAGATAAAGAAAAAATAGAATTAGGAAAATTTTACATCTTCTTTTGTGTGTGTGTGTGTGTGTGTGTGTGTGTGTGTGTGTGTGTGATAGTGGGTAGGGCGATGACTGATAAATCAGAAGTTGATCCAGAGTCACAATATGACAATACTTAACCATTAAGATTGTTTGTATATGCATGGCTAAAGGAGTGGCACTTTTGGAAGGTGTGGCCCTGTTGGAGTAGGTGTGTCACTATGGGTATGGATTTTGAAACCCTAGTCTATCTGCCTAGAGACCAGTATTCTACTAGCAGACTTCAGATGAAGATGTAGAACTCCCAGCTCCTCCTGTGCCACACCTGCTTGGTTGCTGCCATACTCCTGCATTGATCGTAATGGACTGAAGCTCTGAACCTGTAAGCCAGCCCCAATTAAATGCCATCCTTTATAAGAGTTGCCTTGGTCATAGTGTCTTTTCACTGCAGTAAAACCCTAACTAAGATACTCATTGACCCCATTTATTCAAAAGACACTAACAGTTAAGGCATGATTTCAAGTGACAGTTAGTCAAGGCCTGTCTGAAAAGGGTGTAAGCCCTTCTCCTTCTGTCTTTGTTTTTCTTTTCTTTCTCAAAAAATATTTATTTATTTGTTTGATGGTGATATGTGGAGGTCAGAGGACAATATATGGGGATTGGTTGTTTCTTCCAGAACATGGATCTGGGGTTTTGAAGTCAGATCCTGAGCCTTAGCAAAGACTTTCCCCTACTGGAATCTTTATATGTCCTTATTTCTGATTTTGAAATTGTTGACTTTTTTCTTTCTAAGCAAGAGCTCAAGTAGAAAAAAAAAAATTAAAAGCAAGGCAGCTAGGTGGCCAATCGTTTTTCCCAATTGAACCTACAGCTGTTGCTTTTGCCTTTCACATTAGTGTTTTCAAAGTGGCAATCTTGTATGGAACCTTTTCCTGACTCCTGGGTCCTTACCTCTTTCTTAGACCTGAGACTTAGCCATTTTAAGTACTGCTGCCCTTTAACCTTGAAACCTGGAGATTTGTCCTTGACCAAGCTGCTGACAAACGTTTATAATGTGCTTCTGGAATTCAGAGTGTATGCTTTAACATTTTATAATACAGACAGGATTGCTGCTTTCAAGAAGCTTTGTTCCACTATGTGGACCCAAAAAAGTCGAGTAGCCCCATTCGAAGGATAATGCTAACTGCATTTTCAAACAAACTCTGCTGCCAGTGTCTCTGCAAGTCTTCACATTTAAATATATATGAGATATGGGGTAATACCATGTAAGTCATATTATAGAGAAATAAATACAGTTAAAAGCAAACAAGTGCATATTTTTAAAGATAATGAAGTGGTTTTAGGAGCTAAATTTGCTGATTTGTGTGTGTGTGTGTGTGTGTGTGTGTGTGTGTGTGTGTGTGTGTGTGTGTATGTGTGACCATGTAAATATAGGTGCTTCCAGAGACCAGTAGAGGGCACAGGATCCCATAGAGCTGAATTTAAAGGCAGCTGTAAGCTATCCTACATGGATCCTGGGAATCAAACTCCCATGATCTTCTGAAGGAGGAGTAAGTGCTCTAACAGCTGAAACATGTCTCCATTTCCAACTCTTAAAAATTAAAAAACAGGGAGAGCTGGCTTGGTGGTTAAAAGCACTGATTGCTCTTTCAGGGGTCCTGAGTTCAATTCTCAGCAGTCACATAGAGTCTCACAACCATTTGTAATTGGATCTGATGCCCTCTTCTGGTGTGTCTGAAGAGAGCAACAATGAACTCATATAACTAAAATAAATGCATCTTATAAAAAATTTAAAACAATGATTTCAGAAACTTAATGGTAATGAGTCTATTTTGAATAGTACTTATGACAAAAATAACTCATGTACTCCATCCTTCATACACTGACAAGATCTACCTGCTTCTGCACTTGATACACACACACACACACAAATTTTTTTAATATCTACAGTACTACAGTACTATATGCAAGCATTCATGTTTCGAAGGGAAAACTCCTCCTGCAGACAACAGTCTATTCTTTAAATTTACAAATTCAGAAGTATAAATTGCAAACAATCTGTAATGTTTCTGTCCAGCTCTGCATAAAAACATGTAGGGGTGCATGGAGAGGAAACTCTGTGTTGAAGTTCCACTTTCCAACATGGAGAGCTGGGATCTACAGATTGTCTAAGCTCATGGGATGTAAGGACCACTGGCAACATCCCTTTTATTCTTCACAGATTTCATGTACAAGTGGCCAGTGAGTACGCCATGATGCATATGTCTCAAAAGTCCTGAAATGAGGGGGAAACTCCTGGAACAAGATATTTCAATTCTGTGCTTTATGCTAGGGTGCTGGGGGAATAATGCACAGATCTTTAAGCACAAGACATCCAGGAACAGCTGTGCACAAAGTAATATGCAGCCAATAAAATATAATAGAGATACATGATCACTGACATGAAAAAATGACAGTCATCATGGGGCACATAGAAATAACACCATATGCACACATTTGCACAGATAAAAACTGAAAGGATACACACCAGCTCTCGTAGTAGTGATTGCTAGTGATTTAATGACACTTTTGAGTATTCGTGTTTTCTTTCCTCTTCCACCAGTGGAAGTATGATTAGTTGCACAAATAAATGAATAAAAAAAAGAGCTGTCATGTCACAAGGCTCTGTCCTTATTTACCTTGTTTGGAATGAATTTGGGGGAAGAATGTGTATACACTCGTATTCATTCAGAAGCTTTGTGTCAATCACATTTCTAGGTGTTAATGATGCAAAACTAGACAAGGCAAAATGCCTTAATTCATGGAACTTTCTTCCCACTGTAGAAGGCAGATAATTATCAAACAACAAATGCAGAACTAATGGTTTAATAGGCAGGGATAAGCACTTCGAAAAAAATATGCTAAACCCTTGAAGGTAGTGTTGAATACATGGGGTGTATGAGACTTCTATAAATTAAAGCTTAAGTCTTTCATTGTGGCAAAACTGAAGTAGAAAGGCAACCAGAGATTGGCTTTAAAAGATCTGGAAGAGAAGAGTATTTTATAGACAAGGAAAGCAGATCAAAGGCTTTGAGATGGGAAGAAGCTTGGCATACTTGTAGAGAAGAAAGAAATGGGGGTAGGGCATGCAGTAAAGGAGACAGCAGCACTAAGAGACAATACAACGGACAAGAGCCAAGTCACACAGGTCTGGAAACCATCAAGAGTCATTTGAATGTTATCCAAAGTGTGTGATAGATGGAAATTTTGCTTTTTAGATCAAAGAATCTCAAATATGCACCCTTGAAAGATACGAAGATGGTGTAAGCCATCTATTGATTAGAGTCCCATGCTAGAGGAGTATACATTTCCACTCCTTATGTTTGGAACCTGCAGACTCCTTGAGAAATGAGGCAGAACTGTGGGCCAGACCACGGAGGTCAGGGGACAGCAAGCTGCTCATATCTGTTGCCTGTGTCCAGGTGGATCCAGCAGACAGGGGATTGACATGAGAGGGGTCTAAACTGAACATTCCTGCCCCCTCTCCCATGCAGGCTTCCTCGGGAAGGCAGACAGGGCCAAGGTCAGGAAGATGGATATTAGAGGATAGTAAGAAGCTTTCCTCTGCTGGCTGTGTCCCAGGTGACCCAACAGGAAGGAGAGAAAGCTATATCTAAAACCATCAGAGGAGAGATTCTCAATTAAGAAATTATTTAGACCATGGTAGGCACATCTGTGGGGGTTGTCTTGGTTGTTAGTTGATGTTGGAAAACTCACTTTGCATGTGAAATGCACTTTTCTATGGGCTTAGCCCTGAACTGGGTGAGAGTAAAGATAGCCAAGTTAGTAGCAACAAGCAATTGAGAAATCGTTCCCTGTCTCCTTGCTCTTGACTATAAGTGTTCTATGACTGGCTGCTGGGGTTCCTGCCTTAACTCCCCCACCATGAAGAACTATAACCTGCAATTTTAAGCTCAGAAACCCCCTTTCCCTACACTGCTATTTGATCATAGTATTTTATCACAGCAACATGAATAAAACTAGGAAAACATGTAAGACAGTAACTGTCCTTTATTGAAGCCATCTTGTCACTGCCCATTCATTGAACCTGCAGCTTTATGCTACCCACCTTTGCTCTAAGAAATGGCTTCACTACCAGCTTCCTCCCAGCTTCCCCTGAATCCACAGATAAAAGACACACATACACAGTTGTTCATTTTCAACCTGCCTTCTTGTCACAATTGCTGGATGTGACTATCTCCTGCCTGCAAAATGTGTGTGCCCTTATCTTTACTCTTAGCTCCACTCCTTCCAACTGCCCTAACTTAGTTGGTCAGTTGAATCTAATTCCAGCTAAACGTCTCTGACCACCTGCCTACAGGAGCAGCCACGCTCCCTCCACTTCTCACAAGTGACCTCACATGGTTGCCTGGTTCTCCTCTCTCCAAAGATAGCAAACTTCCCTCTCTCCTTCCTTGCATCTCCTTTTTTCTCCAGGGACCCAGAAGTCCTGCCTGTACCTTCCACCCAACAATTGGTCCATGGCTTTTTTTTTTTTTTTTTTTACTAGCAGATCAAGAACCAATTGGGGAACAAGACCACCCTTACACCAAGCGTCTTTTAGAAATTACAGTTATAGGACCAAAACTAAGCTAATATTTTACTTTGAATAAAGTGTGAGAACCAAGATAGAACATTTTAAATCTCAGCCCAATGTTGAAGCCCTTCAAAATGGAGAGTAAAGGAAAATCCAGAAAACATTATGCACCACAAAGTCTCCTGTCCTTCTATTCTACATGAATCATGTTAGGTTGTTACCTAGCAACACAGAGCTCATCTCTGGTCGGTTTGCAGTCATTCCTCATTTTTCATCATTTGTCTAATCAGGTCTGATCATAAACAAAATCTCTCCATATCCCACTGACTTCTGTTTGTAATTAGAATCTTTCTCCATCATGGGAAGGACATTAATAGCCTCACACCTCTCATGTGCTGATTGATTTGTGTCTTCCTGTCACTGTCTAGTATCCCACTCTCTCCTGTCTCCCATGACTTTCTTTGGTAAAATTCCATCTTCTCTCATAAGCTGCCATCAATCTGAGTGCCTTTGTAGAATATCTCCACATTGAGTGTATCACCTGCAAAGGTGGTTCGGTTTGGCAGTATGTTGTTTATGTTAAACAGCATTTTCAATGGTATTACAGCAACTGACATTACCAACATGAGTCCACACGAGAAGCATTTCTTATTATTAGTGGTAGGTATAGGTTTCATATATATGTATACATAGATATATGCGCGCGCGCACGTGCACACATATATATACATATATATATACAAATATATATATATATATATATATATATATATATATATATATATATATATATATATATATAATTTGCCTGGTATTCTACTCATTTTATTCTGATAAATAAATTTATTCCTTTGGGGACTTCAACAATAAGCTTTGAGTTTATCTAGCATTAAAACTTAAATGAACAATGGTCAACATCTTCGCCTATGACAGTGCTTCACTTAGGATGAGTCTGACACCAGTCAGATCATATTTTGGTGATTGCTTCTCTATATTTTATGAAGTAAAGTGATAGACGCTCAGAGTTGCCTGTGGTCATGTGAAAAGAGAACACTGAAAGGCAGAGGCTTTTTGCTGTGTTTTTCTTTAAGTCTGCTCAAAGTTGGGTTCCATTCAAGGATACCAAACTGAATCTAAATAGTATAGAAATAACCCCACTGAACTGCAAATGCCTTTAGTTTTAGAAGTAGTTGCATATGCATTATCCTCACAACCATCTCCAACTGAATGTAGTTATGTAGATTAGAGGTAGTGAATGTGAGCTGGGCCCACTTGACAGATGAGGATTAGGTAGAGAGCAATGGCTTGTTGCCTGGTGATCCAACTGAGAACAGCCACGTTCAGTCTCAATCCAGACTTTAAAGCTACAGCAGGCAGTTTCCATCGCTTTAAACCTGAGCAGCGTGAGGACAGTGGACAGAGATGAAGACAGCTCTAGGCACAAGATATTTATTTACCTGTTGAGGGAAACCAGATAGCTTCGGCTACAGTGACATCTACAACTGCTAATATCTTGGAAACACAACTAAATCATTACTATTATTGCACCCCTGAGCTGGGGTCCCAAAATACACTGAGTTCAGAAAAGCAGGAGAAGGAATATGGTATATTCCAGAAAACAGAATCTGGGAGGTAAGTGGGAAGAAACACCAGGAGACCTAAAATGTCATGGAAAGCTGCAGGCAGTGCTTGCTAATTCCACATTTAAACACATCTGGCACCTTCCTTTCCTTGCAGACCTCCACACCCCTCTCATCTTCTACGCAGATCACTGCAGTAGCACCCTGGCTGTTCATACCACACTCCCTCTTTCACTGCAACCCATTCCTTACTGTGAAGTCTGAATGACCCTTGAAAGAATCAGAGCTTCTGGCTAAGCTCCAACCACAAGGTCCAGGACAAAAATGCAGCTCAGAGCATCCTGCTACCCCCGGTATGCACAAGTGTACTGTTTATCTACAACAACTTCTATCTTATCTACAACCAATTTATTCACCAGTCCACCCTCCTTCATATTTCCCTTTCTCTCCCTATTTCAACTCTCTCCTTATTCCTCTCCCTTCTTCCCCTCTTTTGCTGTATCTGTCTCTCTTCCTTCATTGATTAAAAGTATAAAAACAGAGGTAGGTTTGACATGAGGTAGACTTAAGACTTCCATCACAAAGATAATGGGACAGACTTCATGGTTGAAAGCTGTCTCTAATCTTCAACACTAGCTGTCCTTTACTGATCTGTATAGGTTTTATTTCCTCTCCACTATCATTGTAACTAATGCATTTGGCTAGAGTCTCAATGGCCACACAGCAAGAGACAGATTAATGACTATTACAGAAAGGGCTGTGTGTCTGTAACAATCACCTCACTTCCCACATGTTAAAGTAAGACAATGACTACAACAGTCTTCTCCAAGTCCATAATGAAGCTGAACCTCTGTCCGCAATCTCTTCTTTTACTGAATTCTCCTTTTCATATTTAATCCACTTATCTAGATGAGTGGATTGACATTGTCAACTGTCTGGCCATTGCTTGGCTCAATACACTGAAAACATTCAGTAGTAGCTCTCTGACACATATGAGAAGACATAGAACCTACAGAGAGCCCACAGCACAGGAACTGGACAAAACAAGGACCAAAGACCAGTGATATGCAGTAAACATTTACAGGCTGACTTCCCAAAAGGAGGAAATATGCACATACGTTTTTTACAAGTGTGAGTTACAAATAAACTAACAATGTAGTATACATAGTTTGACATTCATAAGAAATTATCAATATTCTTAAATTTTTAATTTTTACATGTTTATGTTATTTATTCAGTGGTATGTGTGTTTGTGTGTGTGTGTGTGTGTGTTGTGTGTGTGTGGGGGGGGTGTGCACACATGTGGACAACTGTGGATTCACTTACAAGCAAGTAT
This sequence comes from Micromys minutus, assembly GCF_963924665.1. Taxonomy (NCBI): domain Eukaryota; kingdom Metazoa; phylum Chordata; class Mammalia; order Rodentia; family Muridae; genus Micromys; species Micromys minutus. Next base: position 9,411,743 of record NC_137979.1, read on the forward strand.
GTATCCACACTATGGCATGCATGCAGAGATCAGAGGCCAACCTTCGGAAGTCAGTTCTCTGGTTTTATCCTGAGGGTTTTGGGATCAAACTCAAGTTGTCAGTTGTGGTGGAAAGTGTTTCCCATTCTGTGCCTTCTCACCAGCCCAATATTCTTCATTATACATTTTATGGAATCAGCTACTCTCCATAGGCGGCTTTCCTTTGATTTGGGGGAAATTCATATGTCCATAACTAGCCTTGGGCTTCAGCTGATACAGGGTTGTTATGAATCCTACTTCCTTGGTCACAAGCAAGAGAAAAGAGAAATAAGCAAAGGGGGGTTTGAAAACAGAACTTTCTGACCACCAGCAATCCACTTTCCCTGATGAACTCTTCAAAAGCTTTTGAACACTGGAAAATCATTTCTTGAAGTTTTGTCCTGTTCCCGATGTGATGACTCTGGACACAATCCCTTGAAATTAGGGCCTAGAGGATTTCTTCTTAAGTCTTTTATTTGTGAGTGTCTGTGTGTGGTGTGTGTGTGTGTCCATGTGCATGTGTGTGGGGGTGCCAGTGTGCCACGGCATACTGAGGAGGTCAGAGGACAACCAAGAGTGTCAACGTCTTTGGCCTTATTTGTCTTTCTCTAAACACCAGGCCTATATGCTTCCAACGATTCTCTTGCATCAGACTCCCAACTCACCATAGGTTCACTAGGCTATTTAAAGATGCATCATATGCCATCCATCTTCAAGTCTTAGGTATTGGAAACTAGAATAGATTAGACCTGATATCCCTGTATATTCCTTTTTTTTTAAATGAGATAAACCTCATTTAGCTCAAAATGATTATGCAGCCAAAAATGACCCTGAATGCCTGATCTTCCTGCCTTTACTTCCGGAATGTTGGGGTCAATGCTGTGTGCTGCCTAATCCATTATTGTGTGTGTGTGTGTGTGTGTGTGTGTGTGTGTGTGTGTGTGTGTGTGTGTGTGTATGGTGTTGGGACTATAACCTATGGACATAGAGCTCCATTATTGCCTCCGAGTCTGGGCATTCCAGCTATGAACTCCATTCCTTCCTCACTAGCTGTTGAGATCCTTAGCTTACCTCTCAGCAATCTCCTCCTGTCGCATAGAAATTCATATGAGTCTATGTCACTAAGTCATTTTGAGGACTAAGCAAGATGATGCATAAGGATCCTTAACAGCTTTTTAATTAACACATACTCATTATGAATATTAAAGGTAAATTGTGAGATATTAACATACATGCATATCAGGTGTGATCAGCCAATTTCATAGCAAAGGAACAGATAGAAGGCAAGTCTCAATAAATTTCACTTCCTAATTTATATGGTAGAAATCAAGTGTTTACAAACTGACTTTTCAAAACCTCTGTAATCGGGGTGTGTATGCCTTTTACTGTTTTTACATCATCTACAGGTTTTAGGATTCAGTTGAACAAATGTGGTAATGATGGTTATTATATGCATGGCAGGGATATAGGCTTGCAGTAAGTACCTGTTCATAAGGCCATTCCTGGAAGAGATAAATCATAAACATATTGAGAAAAATGGAACCAGCCTAGATTTCTACCAGTAGAAGAATGGATAACGAAGTGTGGTAAATAGACACACCAGAATTTTATTCGTCTATAAAGAAAAATTAAATCATGAAATATGCAGGAAAATAGATATACCTTGACAATATAATATCAAGCAAAGTTATTTAGTTGCAGAAAAACGAAAGTTGCACTTTTTTTCCTTATGGGCCTTGCCTATAATATATCCACACGCGTGTGGACTGTAAGAGTATGGATTGAGTCTCAGAGTCTGGAAAGGAGATAAACCAGAGTAGTGCTGGGTGCTGAGCAAGGATGGCAATCAACACAATGACCTTAGGACAGGAAAGGGCAAAGCACCTGGTTGGGGAGGTTATAATCTGGGAACCGAGAATGTGGTGGGGGCGGGGAAGGAGGTGGGATAAGAAGAATTACACACTTTATCTAAAACTGTCATAATGGATCTAACACAGTATATGCTGGTTAAAATAGCACAGACTTAGGGGCTGGAACAACCATTCAGTGCTTTAGTACAATTATTGCCTGTAACTGCAGCTCTAGGGGATATGGCCCCTGAGGGCACTGCATTCACATCCACAGACACATATACAAACATGTATAACTTTAAAAATTAATGTCTAAAATAATAAGCAGCAACATTAAAAATCTAATAGCTTTAATCTAAAGCCGACCTTTACTAAGCCTGTGTGTTAAGAGACTGCTATATATTATCTATCACAAAGCTTTGTTCCAGCTGGGGTTCTACACAAGGGTTTTCTGGGGCAAAGGAGATTGGAGCAGGAGAGGAGTATCTCAGGCCTACGTGAGAACCAGTAACAATCCAGTTGCATTCCTCCGGATGAGAGCAAGTCAGTGATCAACTCAGAGATATAAAATTGATACAGACTGACAGACACCCTGAATTGAAGGATTCCTGAAAAGGGTGATTCTGACTAAGTCCTAATGGCCACCATGGTGTATTAGCATGGAAGAGATAAAGTCAACCCCCTTAGCTGCCTCTGAGGAGGAACAGCTGTTGACTCTTCCCCATTGCATAGGGCATAGTTACTTAAAAAAAAATTCCTGGATTTTTGCTCTCTCGCTCTTTCCTTTGGTGACCCACTAACTCTACCATTGGCATCACCCAAGGCAAAATGTTCTTCTTCGGAAGTAACTTCACATTTCTATTCTTACTGGGAAACTATGAGATACTTGAGGAGGATTTCTCAAAACAAGCTGTCGGTTCACACGCACATCTCCCAATAGAAGGTCCAAGGAGACCCTGTATGTGTCTAAGACTCTGACACACTGTACTGATAGAACAAACTGAGTGTTCCCTAAAAGAATAAATGAAGGATTAAAATACCCCCCCTTTGACAATTCCTCTACTCTCCCTCCTGCTCTCAAGCTGGGAGAATAAACAGTCAAGAAGTGTTTCAAAAGGGATGTAGATTTCTAAATATCTTTGAATGATGCTGTCCTACTTAAATAATGAGTAGCCATCTCTCATCTGACAAAGCTATGGACAAAGAAATACTGTGTGGCATAACGTTCTTTCAAGTGTCTGCTGGAACCTGGGAGAAGCATCTCAAGGTATGTGAAAGCACAGAAGTATCTCCTGAAATGTAGAAGAGATGGAAGGGAGTAAATGTGGCAGGCACAAAGAGCATTGTTTCATATTTTTATTCATGTTGTAGATTGCCTGTACATTGTAGAAAGGAGAGGGCATGGTGGATATTTTTGGTTGTCAACTTGACTACATCTAGAATTAACTAGAACCCAAATGCACCTGTAAGGATTTTTTTCCCTTAGTTGAATCATATGAAATAGAAAGACTCACTTCTAATCCATATCTTTGAGGCAGAAAAATCTACCTCTAATATGGGTCACACCTCCTGCTGGCAACCTATATAAAGCACAAGGAAGAAGGAAGGTTGCTCTCCCTTTGCCTGCTCACTCTCATTCTCTCTGGAAAATTCATTCCTTCCCTGGATTTAGAGCATACTTCTGAGGGACTCCAGCGTCTACATCCAGCCTTATGGACTGAACGACTAACGGATTCTCAGATGTCAGAATCATGAACTGGAATCACCTGGCTGAAATGCATCATCCACATGATGGCATAGACACAAAGAAGGAGATGGAGAGCTGAGGAATAGCTCATGTGAAGCCACCCAGATATACTGAAGAGTGATGGATGTCATATCTGCAGCGTTACAAGCACCATGTGAAGGTTGGGCATTTAGAATGCCCATTAGGAGTTATGGAAGGTTAAAACAGAAAATGGAGGGGCTGTTGTGTTGTCTGCTCTTCCTTGGAGTGGACTTTCTTAGTGCTTAGGAGGGAACAACCATGGGCAGAGGAGAGGATCTAAACCCTGGCCTTCAGATGCCATGGTTTGAAGCTCAGGGCTCTGTGTGACACAATTTGCTCTGACACATACTCCAATGGTTCTGATTAGAGCCCTGCCCTGTGAATCACTGAAGGCCTATGTCTCAGAAAGTGAGACACATAGACATTCCAAACATGGACAGTCCACGCTTGGGAAGTACTAACAATAATAAAACGTATCTCAGAATTTGAAGTCTCATCATGAATAGAAATGTATAAAACATCAAATCCATCCTAATAATACATATTGACAAGATTTTGGACAAATTATTAAACTTGCTCTTAGGAGCCCAGCTGCTTATTCTCTCAAATCTGAAGCATGCACGTGGATTAACCTGCTCAGGGGATGACAGTGGAGATATGAAATGTTGTTCCTCACTTGTGGGCAACTTGAAGCAAAGGACCTGAAGAGGTTTGTGTCATACATGGGTCCAAGGAAGGGACTTGCAACACTACCCACTTTCCCAACACCAGATACAGGCAGAACAGAACACAGAGACTGCAAAGACACTGACTTGCCCCCCTACCCTCTACAGTACCAAGTAGGGACTGCTGGGTCTGATGATCCGAAAGCTTTGTCATCAACCCAGCCCAGCTGTGCCAGTAATTAACTGTTATTTTTCACTTTCTATTATGGACTCTCCGCTCTTGCTTGTATGTCTCCTGATGGCTTCACTTTTGTCTGCATCCTAATCATAGGTTTTAAGCGTCCTATGTGTCAGTCAGCAAGTGAGACATTCTCTGTCCACACCTCTTACACACCCCCTTTTGTTTCTACATCTCCTCCTCTTACTATTTCTTAATTAGAACCTTCCGTAGCTTTGACAGTCTCTAAAATCTGCGGACCTTAACAGTGTCCCACTCTTCTCCTCCCGGTTCCTTTAAACACCTCAGGATTTTTTTCCTCTTTAAAGTGGATATTAGACTCATTTCTCTTATACTCATTTCTATTCTCACTGAATCTCTTTCCCTCCCAACCTAATCTTACTAACGTGTAAATATATTCCATACTATCTTTGGTTCTTTATCGTCCAGGAGTTACTGAAGTCGGTGAGGGCACTGTTGTTAATGGACTAGCACATTTGCATAAGGGCACTATCCAGCCGCTGTTCTTGTAGTTAATATTCTATTCAGAGAATAATATAAAGTCTACACCAGGCACCCCGAGCTTCTGAACTATGCACCTCAGCTCTATCATATTCAAGACTCATGAGTATTTCCAATAATTCAACTGAAAGAAAATAGCTGATAAAAATAAAATCTGAAACAACAAAATAACCCACGTGTAAATCCCAATTCTGTGTCATGAAGAACCCAAATCCTACAGCTTTTCCAATAATTATTGGTAATGATGCCTATTGAGAATGAGTTAACTGAAAATCTAGGCAGTTAACTCAAAGGATTGTGGGTATGTTCAGATAAACTAAAGAAGAAAATAAACTCCTGATCAAAAACACAAAGAGCTGAGTAAAACAAGAAGGCTGGTGTAAGACCTGAAGTAGGAATTTAACTGGAGAAAAACTGGGCAGAAGTCAAATCAAAAGCTCTGAGTTAAGTCTCAGCAGGAGAATGGTGAGGGACGGGGCAGAGCATCAGACCTGCAGACAGGAAGGGAGAGTAGGAGCAATCAGAAAGGAAGAAAGATTACAAAGAAAAATTCTAAGATAAACATCACCCTGAAAAGGGTGAATCTGTGGGTTATTGGCATAGAGAGGGGAAGAGACTCTCACTCTAAAGACACAGAAAACATCTTCAAGTCAATCTTAAGAGAAACCTTCCAGGAGCTAAAGAAACTCAATCTAGATACAATAGACACTTAGGACACCAAACAGACTAGCCCCTAAACAACCTCCCTCCTCAATCTATAGCTAAAACACCAAACACAGAAGAAAGGGCTGTGCTGAGAGCAATAAAAGAGAACCAGCAGAGCAGGCCCAGCACCATAAAATCAGAGGACCCAGTTGAAACTTGGAACGCCAGGAGGGCTTGGAGTGATATATTCCCAAGTCCTGAAAGACCCTAACTACCATTCCAGAGTTCCATAAAGTTTAAAGTCAGACCAAATTGAGTTTTTTTTTTCTTTCATAGCCTCAATGCAGGGTTAGTGACTCTTCACATCAGTGTGACAGACCACCTCACAAAAGCAACTCAAGGTAAAGCTAATTATTTTAGCTCACAGTTCAAGGCTTCAGTCCGTCAAAGCAGTTTGCTTTGTATCCACACTCAAGAATCAGAGAGATATAGATGCTCAGCCCCCTGTCTCCATTCCATTCAGGCCAGGACCCTCACTCATGGAATGGGGCAACCCACATTCAGGGTGAGGCTTCCCACCTGTTACCCATACCCAGGTAATCACTCACAGAAAAGTCCACCATTTTGTTTCCATGGTGATTCTGAATCACAGTGAGCTGACAGCCGAGGCGATCGTCCCAGTTACTGTCATCTTTCTCTCTAAATGGAGGAGTTCTAGGTGCTTCTTACTTTGTGTTTGTACCATGCGCATCATCAGTTACACACTGCCAGCATCTCTCAGTGAGGGCGTGAAGAATCTACTGACATAACCCAGAAATCAATTGGTGTATTTAGCTGGTGTAAGGAGCCATTTGTGTGAGCTTTGGGTTTGGGAGTCCATCTCCCCACAGCAAAGTAACACAGGACTGGGGATGTAGTTCAGTCACTTAGCATTTGTCTGGGATGCATGAATTCAGTATGCAATTGACAGGACTTCAGGGGTTTTTTTTGGTATCCCCATGAGTTTGAGGCCAGTGTGGACTACCATTTCTCTAAACAAACTGACAGTGGATGGAGGGGAAACCTCATACAAAGACCTCAGATTACAGACATGTGATGGGAGGAAAGTGTTTCAATTGTCCTCGGCTCAACTCTTCCAGCATGAGCCATGCCTCTCACCTAATTTAAGCCACAGTACAAAACCACAGTGACTCAGTTTCCCCACCAATGCACACCAGACCCTCCTCTTCTGGATGGCCAGGCCCAAAGTATGCTCATTTCTTATCACTCACAGAACCACACAAGTATTTCTTGTCCTCTGTTTGCACCATAAATCCTGTACAAAAATTCAGTATAGGTCATACTGCATTTAGAATGGTATGTGTCACAACGTAGATGCTGAATGAATACCAACTAAGCCAATAGGGACAGCAATCATTTATCAGAAGCCTATCAGTCCCAACCACTGCACAAAGTTTAAGCTTTTTGCATACACACCTAATTTATTCTTAACTGGAAAAGCAGACATTCATCTTACTCACTTTATAGGTGGACAGCAAGTCTTTCGGGGATTAACTACCCATGATCATACCCATCTTCAATGGAGAAACCCAGAACTTGAGCTCTGACTGGATAAGCCTGGATTGCTCCTAAGCACACAATCTGAACCACTGTACCAGAAAGATAAGCGTACAGTGTTCAGACAGACAGAAGGATGGACGAAACGACAGAGGCGAACTGAGTCCTCAGATGCTACGTTCAAGATTAACTTTCACACTCCGCTCTCCCCCCAGCATTCACTGGGGAAGTTCATCAGGAAACATTGTGGGGGAGGGATATTTCACCATTTTAAAGATTCATAATGAGCTAAAAGGCCAAGTCAAAACCAATTTATTATTCACCAACATCTCAGGTCCCCGCCTGTTTTGTTCTCCTGAATAAAACATACCTTCCTTCTCAAGTGCAAGGGCTGCCAGAAGCTGGATAGAAAGAGGGAGCTGGTAATATATATTTACATAATTAGGAAGAAGAGAGACATGCATGCGGGTTTCCTTCTGATTGCTATGTTTGTCTTGAGTCTGGCTCTAGAAAATGTTTACCTAGTGTCCAAACCATGGGTCTCTTTCACCTGAAAGCAACATTTTTGTGAGACAGGGTTTTCTTCTCTTTTTAGAACTGCAACATTGAACAGTTTCTCTACATTGCTCTGAGCTCAACAGAAGAAACCCCAGTCCATGAAACCTGGGTTCTAGCCCAAGAGAGGATGAACCTTCTACTTCCCTGCCACAGACTGGGTCCTCTGTCTCAGAAGGTGACAGCAATTATGATTCATCGCCTAGGCTGATGCTCAGGATTTGGGTCCATGTGCAAACAAGCAGAAATTTTGAGGCCACAAACCCCACCAGATAAACTGTCATTGTCCTGTGTGCACTGTGCTATTAAAATCCACAAAGGTGGGCACGGCGACTGTGTACATTCTATACAAATAGCATGTCTCTGGGGAAAGAAGTCCCACTTGCCTCCCATTTAACTTTAAAACTGCATTTTAATAATGCATTTTTAGGGAAAGAGCTGAAATCAATGACCCCACTCGCACAAAGCCCAGAGCATGCAGGCAAAATGAAATCCTGGCTGCTTGCTTTCTCTCCCCATTCATCTCTGAGTGTTTTGCAACAGAAGCCCCTTTTTATTCACCAGGTTATATTTTAATCCAATAAATATGCATTAGCCACAGCGTAATGTAAATGTCATTGTATTCTTTCCTGAAACCATTCTTTTAATTTGCTGAAGCCCGGAACTTCACAATCTTTACACCTCAAATGAATAAGTATTGGACAGCTTTTCTATATCTCTCTCCATCCTCAATGGACTTTAATTGAACAAATCTATACTAGGAAACTCCAGGGCCAGGCAGCACCGAATTTTCTTCAATTCCTCAAAATGTTGGCAAGATGAGACCTTTCCACCATGACTCCTTGCTATTTTTTAGGTGGCCATGTTCTCCGAGTCATACTCCCTACGTCCTTCACACCACCCTCTGCACCCCACAACCAACCACCATGTTCATGCTGTTTCTTCTGTTTTGCCTTACCCCATTTCTGACCTGCCTGTGTTTGAAAAGTCAGGTAAGGACTCCTCATTTAGAAGCCTTCCTTGACTCCCTCATTCTGCCCAGTTAGCTTTGATTTCTCTACTCTCTATGTGCTCAAAGTGCTGCTGGTGTCTTCAGCTCCATAAGTAGCTCTTCAATTTGAGCTTATCTGTGTCTCTGCATTGTCTCCCTGTGCAGCATATAAGTCACTAGACTAGAAGGACATAGCTGGAACACATAAATGGCATCCATGTCCCTTATGTAGTCATACAACACCTGTTCAAAGGTGCTAAAAATATGTCTTCAAGGATATCAGGAAAGAAGAAAAAAGAGAGACAAAGAGAAGTGGAAGGAAGAAAGGGAAGGGAGAGAAAAATAGAAAGAAGACACCAGACTCAGGTTTTTCCCTATTATATTTTCCACAGCAATTATATTATTTATTATTATTATTATTATTAATTTATTCAAAAATTTGCCCTATGTTTTAGCCAGGGTCTTTGTCTCTTCCAAGGCCTCTGAGTGACTTTCCTGAGAAGACATGACAAATGTCTACTCGTGCCACGTAGGACAACAGCAACAGACTAAAGAAACAGGGCCAACTATCTCTAGCTTGGAAACACAGCTGTATTTGTGAACCAATGAGGTTTTGCCAAACATCCCAGCCCAGCACCAACAACACCTCAAAGAGGTCACATCCCTAGAGCCAATACAATGCTGGCAGACTGCTCCACAGAACAGGATATTTCTTTACCAATAGTTTGCTGCTCCTATAACCTTGGGCAGGGCCCTGAGAATTTGCTAAGTTTCAGGATTCCCTAAACCTAGTATTGACTGAGCCATAAATTTCTTGACCTTGCTAAGTCATATGAGTCCACCCTTTTCCCTCCTCCACCTAGACAGAATAGTTCTCTTAAGTAAATAGCTACACAATACTATGCTGATTCTTAGCTTCTCCAGGCCCACCTAACACAATCACTAACTTTTAAACTGACAGTTACGCTGAAGACATTGGCCTTCTGATGTTCCTTCTAAACCTAGTCAAGTCTGTCTGTCAGTCTCTCTCAACCTCTCTGTGCTCCAGTGCCACTGGAGAAGACCATGTGATAGTACCATCAGAGCTGTATTGCCCCAAGGATTAGAACAAAACAATGTTCATCATCAACCAGGCCACTAGATGCTTTCAAACCATGAATCTATATGCTGCCGATGAAGTAGTAACAAAAATATGCACTCAAAGTCTTCACTCATTTCCCAAGAATAATGGTCACTTTATGGAAAAAAAAATGAAACAATGTTCTTTGGAGTTTAGAAAGACCTGGCTTCAAAACCCAGTTCTATTGCTTACTAGCACTTCCAGCATGGTGACCCGGTTATCTCTCATTCTGTTACTTGAGGTCATCAGTGCCCATCTGCATCAGGAAGTGATAGAAAATCTTAAATAAGCCAGTGACTAAGGACAGAAGACCACTGACCCTGATTGGGGGTTGGGGGAACAGTGTTTTCTCTGTAGACACAGTGGTATCTATTGAAAACTTGGCTAGACTTAGAATCTCCATGGCAACACACTTCTGAGTATGTCTGTAGGTATGTCTCCAGAAAAGTTTAACTAAGGAGGCATCACCACCACATGGGCTGGGGTCCTAAACTGAATAACAAGAAGAGTGGGCTGAATACCAGCATCCACCTCTCCCTGCTTCCTGATTGTGTCTGAGTCGTGATCAGACATCTCACACACTTGCTACCATGCCTTCCAACCATAATGCACTGTATCCTCACAAAATGAGCCCAAACACTTCCTTCATTAAAGTACTTTTCCAAAGGTTGGTCATGTCAACAGAGAAATGATGTGGCTTTGACTGTGATCAGTGACACAAGCTCCTCATTCCTATTGCTGCCATTTCCCATCATCAGTCTCATCCTCTCATGCATTCTGTGACTACCACACTATAAGTGTTTATTACACCCCAGCTGCAGTTTCAGTTCTGAAGGATCCAAAGGGGGATGATAATGGTATAATGCCATAAGACCTGAGATTAGTGTTCAATACAATATGAGGTGGTATGGTGAATTGGAAGCCCTTCCCCCACCCCAGTTGCTTAATCAAAAGCTCCCCTCCCCCAAGAAAAGGTCCTCTATTCCAAAAGACATTCTCTAACAAGAAGACCAGGATCTCTTGCAGCAGATCCCTAGCACAATGCTCCCTGTTTGCCCTGAACCACAGACTCATTCAAGCAAATCAATTAGAGCCTCTCTTGCAAATTGAAAGACCACAGCCACTTATTACCACAGAGCCTGTGTCTTGCAGCCTCTCGATGGTGAAAAGGCTCCCAAATGCAATTTTTGGATTCTGAGCAGTATCTTTCTCCAAACGGGAAATGTACCTGACTAATACTCTCTGTTCACTTCAACCATCCAGTGGCAACTGTCATGTATGCACAGGACCTTAGGGTAGCATGTCAGCTCTTACCTATGGGGCATAGAGGAGGTATATAACACCATAAACATAGACCCTGGTCCTGCCATTTCGTCTAATGGAGAAAATTTGGAGATAAATGGACTGAGAAGTGAAGGTGGAGGTAGAATGTACTATGCAAGCAGAGAGAGAGGTGCAAGATTCCAGTGCATCAGGAATCGCAAATGCCAGGGTATCTTTTAGGCTCCCAGCCCTTATGTGCATCTGCATAAGCACAAATGTCACTCAAGTGATCTATTCCCAGCTCATGAGCAAGACTCTACGAATTCCATATTTAAGCCTGAGACTGATCCACTGTGCCTGAGGTAGGGCTCTGGGGTTCAGATTGTTTTAAGCCTGGCTGCACTCTGTCTTTATTGTTTTGTCTCCATTGTCCCAGCATCTCTTTCAAATAACTCTCTTTTCACATTCTTCTGTGGAGTATTTCTCTGCTGTAATAGAGTAGCATGCCAGCATCGCTTGGCTTCTGCTTGATCGTGTTTTACAGAAAGCATACCCAATCCGTCTCTAGAGCTCAGCTGAGCCCATCAACCACCCATCCAAGACAAGAACTTTGTCAAAGGCAAAACAGGATCTGTTACTACAGCTTCTTCTGGAAAATTCTTTCCTGTTTCTCTCCATCCTCTCTTCCCTCCATCTGCCCATCTACCTGCCTTTCCTGCTTTCCTCTTTCCTCCCTGCCTCTGCCTTCTTCCTCCAATACACACACACACACACACACACACACACACACACACATGCATGCACGTTTAATTGAGTAGACATTTTAAATCAACAATAGCACTTACTATTTGGATGTCTAGTCAGTCCCAGGTATTGCAGTAAAGATGCTAAATCCATTATCTTGTTTAAATCTTGTTTAATATTCCCAAAGCCCTTCAAGGTATAGAATTTCCCCAGTGAGAAGTAAGACTGGTGAATATTGAGTCATTGATCCAAAGCATGGAGTCACTACATATGAAATTAAGTATGTGATTTGGGATTAGGTTCTCTTGACTCTGAATCCCTGCTCAGAACCTTTGGCTCTCCTGATGCATGTTTATTGTTCCTAGGTGAGGCAAAGAGGTCAAAACAAACAGGACACCAGTTTAAATATTTAAATCTAAAGTACCTAATGACTTGGCAGGCCTTGACAGACTTGAGCCAGTTCTTTGAAAACAACCCTTTGTCAACAATCACCACAGACTTCTGTTTGCATGAATCAAATCTTGTTTTGTATTCTTACCTGTTTATTTGCATGTCCTGCCTAAGAGCAGTGAACTAAGTAGCAGAAACAAGATGTGGGGCTGGTGGCCTGCTGTTCAGTGTCTTTCGAAACATCTGCATCTTGCCTTCAGTTCTCTGCAGCTCTGCAGGATGGTGCCTAAGCAGACAGAATCCATCTTCCCTCTGTGCACATCACAGAGGAGCAGTGACTTAAATAAGCTTTAAAACACAAAAGCACCCAGCTTGTGTTTTCTCAGGTGTGACTTAGGAAAGTCTAATGGGCTGGGGATGACTTTTCCCAGAGACTCAATTACCATAAATCTGGAAGATTATAGCAGAAAAAGCTACTCAGAAAACCAGGCATGAGGTGCTAGAAATATCTGTTTGTCTTGAACTGTCCTGGGCCTGGATTTCAAACCTTTCCCTTTTGTAATGTTAGAGAAACTTCAGCAACACTCTAAGTGGTCCATGCATACCTCAACACCTAAGAGTAAGTCTGAATCCTCTGCTCTTCTGAGCAGTTCAGTGAGGCAAAGAAGTTTATTTTAAGCAATCATGTTCTTTGGATGTAGTCCAATGACCAAAGGGAAAACCCTGACTGCTGATAGAAATTTGGACCCAGAGACACTCCAACTGATGCCTTCCTCTGTGCGGACTGTCTGGCTTTCCAAGGAAGAGGGAAATCTGGGAATCAGATATCAGAATCCCCAATAGATGAAATGTGAATGTAATGTCAGCTTTAATAAAATAGCTAAGCTTTACTGGAAGGTGGCTTAATTGAGAAATCTCAGCTAGGAGAGATCATTATTTCTTTAATCAATTACTCATTAAACCACCAAATGCTGGAATGCAGCAAAATCAGAGAGTGCTAGCATTGGATCACAGCCAGGGTCTACTGAACCCTGCTACATACAGAAGGACCACAGATGAATCATGGGGATGATTCACGTAAAAATATTGGTTGTATTTCTTTTCCTTAAAAAAAAAAATCTAACACATGGGTGAATGCCCAGAAGTGGCACAGCATCTGAAATTCACTAGTGTAAATTACTATTTATTTATATATGATCATACATGTAACCTGAGAGATCAGATGATATCATATGACTATAAAACTAGAGGAAAGCAAAGGTGCCTGGCACTGTCTACTTTCTTAACCTGGGCTAGCTGGGTGCATCTACGTATCAGCAGTGATGGACTTGCTTCTTTTTTATTGATCAAATATTCCAGAGAGACTTGAATTGTCTATGGCCAGGGACTACCAAGAACCTCAGAATATTCAGGGGCTTCACAACTCATGCTAAACAGTGTTTAGATGAGGCTCATTTATTTAAATTTTTTGAAGTAGAGTCTCATCTTGTAACTAAGATTGTCCTGGAATTGCAGTGTAGTCCAGGCTATCCTCAAACTAACAGTCTTCCTGCCTTAGCCGCCCCTCAACTACAAAAAAAAAAGAGACATTTTTTAAGTTAAGTGAAGGAAGGAAGGAAGTCTATGTACTAAAGCACTGTCAGATTGCTCAATCTTATGACTAATGCTGACTCCTGAAGTTATCCACGTGGTGGTCCCTCCTTCAACAGCTCATTCAAAGGTAAGTGTTTGGGAGTGATGGCCCACCATGTTAAGCAAACAGTCTAACCAGCCCAAAGGACCTTTTCTAATGCTACTTAAGATGTTGATTTTCACTACCCACTCTGTGTCAAGAGATACCTGGTTTCTACCCACATTTACCCTTGGAAATTACTGACTTCATTTCCATGGAGACAGAGTCTACTGGAGTCTTCTACATGTGATCATCATCTCTCATGAATATATATAAAATAGTTTCAAGTTCTCTTCCAAATGATAACTCATAACAGTCTTCAAGTTCGCCCCCGTGATAACTATACAGGGTGTCTTTCCCTGCGTGTCTCCTCCCAGGTGGAGCAAGGCTGCCTTTGTTAATCCAGTAGAATGCCTCTCCGAAATAAGAGAATAGCATTGCAGTAGCAAAATCACTGGCGCTGCCCTCTTATCATGGAGTGCACTGTCTGGGGGGTGCAGAACACCATGTTGTAGGAAGGTTCAGGATGCCCTTGCTCAACTCCCTTCCCAGTGGCCACACAAGTGAACTCCTTCAGAAGGAGATTTTCAGTTGTTGGTCAAGTGTTCTCATTACATCATCTGCAGCCAGAATTTTATCTATAGCTTCACAAGAGACCCTGAATCAGAAACATGATTTTAGGTCCCCTAGGTCTTGAAAGATACTGCAGGATTCGTTGTTTTGACTATTTCAGCCTCTGAGTTTCATGATAATTTGTCACATAGAACAGATCGCCAGAACTTCGTTTTGAGGACATTTATTTGTAAGAGAGGAGAGGCAGATGTATGTGGACACCAGAGAACAGCTTAGAATGTTGTTCCTTATGCCCTGACCATTTGTTTTGCTGAGAGAGGCCTCTTGCTGGCCTGGAGTCTATCTACCTCACTGGCCGGATAGTGAGCCTCGGGGACTCTTGTGTTTTAGTGTCCCCAGGCTGGGATTAGCACCATGTGCATTGTCTCTCTTTCTATGCGTATGCCTGGGTTCCCATGCTCACCTGGCCCGCATTTGTCTACTAAGTTGACTTCCTAGTTTGTTTTTCTTTCTTTTTTTTTTGTTTTGTCTTAATTTTGTTGTCCGCTATTGTGATTTTAAAAAATACCCTAACAAAACTAACTGAAAGGGAAAGGGGGCTGTTTTGCTCACAATTTGTGGTTACAGTCAATAATTAGAGGAAAATAACGGTGTCAGAATTTTTAAGCAGCAGGTCACATCATATCTAAAGTCAGAGGAACAGAAGGATGGACACGAGCACGCTGGTACTCAGTTTGTACTCTCATCTCTTATACACTCCTGGACCCCATCCCAGGATCCATAGTGCATGGGCCATATACAATAGTCCCTCACGAACAAGCCCATGGGTCAATGTAACTTATACAATTCTACACTGAGACTCTCGAAGTAGGTTCAGATTGAGTCCGGTTGATTGAAACTAACTATGGTGGTACTGATGAGCAGCAGCCCATGTCAGTCTAATGAATGGTCTACTTTGCTCTCCCTCCTCCTCTGTGTGGCCTGGGCTTCTATTTTTCTTGTACCATTCTGGGACCATTTCTGCATATCAAAGGCCTTTGTGGTGTCAATTTCTGTTAGTCAAACGTCCTCTGTAAGTAACAGAAATGCAAAAAGGCATTTGTGCAGAGAGCAAAGATGATGATTGATGTCTCATGCGACTGAATTTCAGACGAGAGGACTGGTCTTAGAGACTGCAAAAAACAGGGTTTTAAATAATTCCTAGCTCATATCCATTCTCTCGCTCGCTCTCTGTATCTCTCTCCACCTCCCTTCATTCTCTCTCTCTGCTCCCTTCCCTCCTCCCAGGTACTGGCTTAATTTTCTAAGCATCTATTCCCAGGAGGTTATAACTAATTTTGCATAGTTTTCACACTCAGATTCTATGTAGAATGTTAGAGACATCAGGAAAGAATCATGCCCCCTTTCCCTAAACCCCTGTAATGTGAATCTCTTGTTATGCCCATATCGGTTGTGTGAGTGCCTTCCTGTGGCAAAAAAACTCATGGAATAGAAGAAGCTCATAAGAGCTGCATGAAGAAGTAACTCTAAAATGAAGGTACCTCGGGAAAATAACTCAGGTCAGCTGTCTTTACTGGATAGGATGGCCTCTTAGTACTCAGATTCATGCCACATGGACAAAGAGCATTTTCTGGTCATTAGATCAATCTACTTTATAGAATAGAGGTACAAGCTTGATAAAACATAGGCTTTATTGAATAAAAGGGATGCTCATAAGCATGGATGGAGAACAAGAGAAAATACATTCTTGATTGAGCACAAGGACAGCCAGAAAAGTACTGGTTTGGGGACAAATCGACACACACATACAGCCATGGCTTCATAACTACAAAGTTAGGGCACGCTGAGTCATGGCACTCTGCAAAACTGAAAAGTTCACCTCGGCCCAGTGCAAACCACAGATGAATTATTCCTTTGATTTTGCAGCAAACCACACTGGTAGCCAACCACATGACAGTAACTTCCTGGCTACCTGGCAGCCTGAGACATGGTACAGTTTCATGGCCAGAAAGAGAGGCATCTCTGACAACAGCCTCAGTTTGAGTCTTTGACCTGCTTATTACTTATTCTGTAATGATTTGGAATCAGTTCTTCCTGTCCCTACCTGTCCCCTCATCATAGAATTTAGGAAACAATTAATGCTATCACTATAGGGATGTCATAATGAAACCGTTAATATTTACAAACCCCTACCCCAGCTTCAGGCATACGATTACTACCACATGGACAACAGCAATTATTATTACTATTATCCATGTCGTTTTGCTTAAGAAAAAATGGGAGTTGTTTAGGTGAGTCCAGCCAGCATCGTAAAACTTATACACACCCTCAGAGGCAAGTGCCACAGGTTCAAATATCATCTATCATATGGAAGAAGAAGATGACTTAAAAGTCATCCTTAGCGTCCAGTAGACTTGGTCATGATCTCCAGGATGAGCGTGATAAGATGAGTGAGTAAGGGAGCATTTGTAGGACACTTTGGCTGGAAATAGAGACTTCTTAGAAGGCCTCATCATCTCTCTCGCCATGTGCTAAAGTCTGTACTGATGGCATATGGATCTGTCTTCAAATAATACACGGTCAAATATATCCCAATGCGCTTCTGGGAGAAATGAGCATTCATCTGCGGCTTGTTGGCTTTCCAAATGCAGAAGCAGAGATTTAAACCATATTTAGGTCCCAACACAACCATCCTAAAATCCAATCTTTTCTAATGCCCATTTTTATCCACGTACAGCGCATAATTAAATGCTAGTGGGAAGAGCACTGTATTTAGAAATGAACAAGGCAGGATCATCGGCCACTGCTATTTATATATGCCTAGGCTCAAATATCACAGTCTCTGCACGTTCACTACTGACACTGCTTAGTCTTAATATCCCCTTTAAAAGTATGAATTTACTTTTGGAAGGGTGCGTCTCTCAGGCAGTTATATCTAAGAATCACATAGCTTGAAAACCTACGTGATACCGAAAGAATGCTCAGCACACCTGCCTGAGAAGTTTCTTTGATTTGGGTGTTTAGAAAATGCCTGTCCCAAGTCATAGGAGGATTCAGACCCAGGGTAAGTCTTCTGTGTCTCATACACTCACAGTCCTGGGGACATGGGGACCACTTCCTGTATGTCACACAGGAACGCCGCCCTGGGATCATTATGAACACTTCTTGTAAGTCACCTGTAAGCACGGTGCTGGAGCTGTTATGACCAGTTCCTGGCAGGGCCAGACGGAATGTAGCAGTGTTTCCACACAAATCCACAGACACATCCAATCAATGAAAATTAGCATCACAACTGTTTACTCTGCCCCAGGACACTTCATTTCCATCTTTATCTTATTACATCATTCAGTCCTCAGTTATAAATGATCTGAACCAGATTTGCTCATCTCTGTACTGTGTGGTTGACTCATCCATGACACATCAGTCCATCTCCGGAAATGTGCTTGGAGACCTGGTCAGCGAGAAACCCCATTATACAAAACACTTGTTCCAGGAGGTATCATTTACTCACCACACAAGATATACTTTTAAAGTAAGCAAATGCCGTGGAGGTTACTATGTCCTCAAAATGGTTCACTATATCCAGCTTCTTTCCCTTACCATCCTATTTTCAAAACTCGTGCTGTGACATGTGTCAAGATGTCCCCATCATGCCCCATCATTCTCCTCGTTCACACTCCTGCTGTCTGTCTAGTCATGAGTGCTGTCTGGGCATTCTCACACTCACCATTGTGTCACAGTTTTGACTGTATTGCTTTAACAATTAATGGTTTTGAGCATTTTCCCGTGTTCATTAGCATTCTTCTAGCTTATTTAGAGAATGCCGTATCCAAATCCTTGGGTTGGTTATAATTAGGTAATTGTTCTTTTTGTTACTGGTTTATACCAGTTCTATTATTTGTGACCTCATAGCCCATGCCAAACACATGCCTTTTCATTCCATGAATCATCTCTTCATTTTCTTGATAGGGCCCTTGATATGCAAACAGTTTTCATTTGGGTGCCAATTTACAAATATTTTTTCTTTAGTTGCTTCTAATTGCAGAGCTGTTGTTGAGCCTTAGACCTCTAAGTCTTAGTGCTACATTTTCATCCATGAGTTCTCTAGATTTAACTCTTTCATTTGTAGCTTTAAACCATGAAAACCAATGACATTTCACTATCACAAAAATAACATCTTCTGCGCATGACATACCTATTGACACAGATCCGTAGCTTCTACCGCATATGGTAATCTTTTGGTTGTTAAATCAGGTAGCAAAGAAATAAGCGTCATAAGTTTGGATTCTGAATCATCTGTTACCTGTTATCCATGTGGATGCGAATGATTCCAATTACTCTTGGAATTCATTGCAAATACTCTTGTCTTTCATTGCAGACAGAATGGGTACAGAGAGCATTTCTTGCAGAGATGGTTGATTGTGTCATGGACGCTGTGGCTGTTGTTAATCTGGGAAAACCTGTACTTCTCCTTCATCTCTGCAGGACAGTTCTGTAGAATGGAATGTCTTGGCTATTAAGATTTTGAACCCACTGTCTCCATGGCAGCTCTCGGGGGATTCATTGTTAGTCCTTTGGACTTATTATGAAACCCTGGTATACACTGAGCCACCTAGATCTTGATACATTCAAGGTCATCTCCTGGACTGGGAAAGTGGCAGCCACAGTGTGCTTACCTAGCATGCTCAAGGTCCTACGTCACAACACGGGATAATGGTGGTGGTGATGGGTGGTGATGGTGATGATGACAAAAAAAATTCTCTATTTCTGACTTTTATTAACTTTATTACAATTCACCTAAATGAGAGTCTCTGGTTTTACCTTATTTAAGGTACACAGATGAATGAAATTTTAAAATTAAATTTGGAGAATTTCAGCCATTATTTCTAAATGTTCTTTCATCTCTCCTTCCTTTCTTTGGTGGGGTCATATTCATGGTGTATATCAGATTCTTACAGTAGTCTTTCCCAGGTCTCCCATGGGAAGCCTGGGACTTTGTTGTTTCTTTTCCTTGTGTAAGCTGAATAGTTCAACCCATCTCCATTTGCTCTTTCTTCCATTTGCTTAGACCATTCTCTGGTCAAATTTCAAGCTTGCCCATGCATAGCTCACCTCAGAGTGTCTAGGCTTTTTTTCTAGCTGTATCTTTTATAGACATTCCCTCAGATTGTCTACCTAGTCTTTTCTCTTGCTGCATCTTTATAGACATTCCCTGACACCTTTAAAGGGGTTAGTGGTATTGTC
The DNA here is from genome assembly GCF_963924665.1 of Micromys minutus. Lineage (NCBI taxonomy): Eukaryota > Metazoa > Chordata > Mammalia > Rodentia > Muridae > Micromys > Micromys minutus. The sequence goes on from NC_137979.1 coordinate 9,431,537, forward strand.
ACTCACTTCCTTAACATACCTAAAAACCCCAAGTCTAGAATTGAAGGGTTTGGTCTAGTGCCCAAACTTGACTTTTTCCCCCACACCCTAGCCCCATGCAAATAACCCATACTTTCTTATTTCTGTGTCTCTTACAATTCTTTGTTGAAAACCACACATTTTACGTAATACAAATTAGTAAATATGGAAATTGATTTTCTCCTCCCTAGGGTTTTGTGGTTTTGCTATAATTAATAGTGCTGCCTATTGACTTTTGTGAATGAATTTTTAGTTTGTAATCTCATTTTTTAGTTTGTGTGCCCACTAAAGTGGCACTGCACCTGTCTTAGAGGACAGCCATCTTCGCAAATGTCTCAAACCAATAAAGTTTTGCTGAGTCTGTGTATGGTGTGTGTGTGCACATGAATCTGTGTAGGTCTGTGTGTGTTGTGTCTGTGTGCCTCCGGTGTGTATGTGTGTGAGTGTGTGTGTGTGTGTATGTGTGATATGTGTTCATAAATACATATGTACATGTAAGTGTGTGCATATGTATATGTATATGTTTATGTTTATGTATATAATTGTATGTACTTATGTGTGTCTATGTACATATGTGTTGGAACATGTTTTCAACACTCGGAAGAGGAGAGTTTACAACTCTTCTTTAGCCTTCTCTTCCCAATTGCCTGAAGTCTCAAAGTCCACCAAATTTGGTATTCAGGGCCTCTCCAGGTCTCTCCTGACACACATATCACCTTTGAGACTGCCTAAAATGTGTCACCGGTGTTCAAATCTCCCTCTTGAGCCTATTAAACTCCAGGAGAATGAAAACTTGTCCTCTGACATTTCAGATGAACACCCTCAGGGGAAAGGCTGCTTGCTGTGAACCCCCAGCCAGGTTTCACAAAGTCTGTACTTCACAACCCCACAATTCCTGCAGAGCTGGTTGCTAAGGAGCTCTCTGTCCTGTTCCCCCAGCAACTGCCACCATTTTACTTCAGACAGTGCCAGAGGTCCAGTGTGACTCCAGCTGATGCAAATGCCACAGCTCTAACTGTGCTCAGCAACATCAGGCAGTGTCCCTGACTAACTGTTCCTGCTTGCATCTCTGCAGCTGCTTTGGCTAATTTCTCGAGTCTGGAAAACACTGATTTGCAGCATCTGTACTGAGTTCTTGTTACTGTTAGAGGAAGAGAGTTTTCACAAGCCTTTACTCCGTTTTTCTTTGATGTGTCCCCTCGCACCAATCTTAGCTTTATACAATTTTGCATCTGTTGTTTCTACAGCTTTCTAGATCCTGAAGACCTTATGGTGAACTACTGGTCCCTGTGTGAACTCATCTCTTGGGTTCTCCTTTTGAAGTATTCTTTCTTCTCTCTGTCTCTCTCTGTCTCTCTCTCACGCACTCTCTCTGTCTCTCTCTGTCTCTCTTCTTTCTGTCTGTCTCTGTCTGTCTGTCTCTGTCTGTCTGTCTGTCTGTCTCTCTCTCTCTCTCTCTCTCTCTCTCTCTCTCTCTCTCTCCCTTCCTTCCTCCTTCGCTCCTTCCCACCCCCTCTGAGGTTTATTGTGTATGTGACTGCATGCATTCACACACACATGTGTTTATGAACCCTCAAAGATCAGAGGCTCTGGTGCTAGAGTTACAGGAGGTCATGAGCCCAACATGGGTGCTAAGTCCTTTGCAAGACTGTATTTAGCCATAAGCTCTTCACAGCTCAACCATCTCTCCAGCCCCCCTCATCTTGTTCGTTGTTGATTTTTTCATTTTAGTGTATTTTCTTGACTTAGAAACCCTCTCAAGTTTGTATCTCCAAAACAATCTTTTTGAATAAGAGCCGGAGCTGCTGCACATCAGAGAAATGTCCCAGTGTATTGTGAAACCACAGAATGATGACCTCGGATCGCTTTCATCTCTTAGTGTAGTAGATTTACAATTTTATTTCATTGCAAGGAAAAAGTAAAAACAAAAACATCAGCAACTCTAATCTCAGTTGAATCTTCAAGCAGCTTAAAGCACAGCGGCCATACGTTGGTTGAGCCGATGAGACAGTATAGTCTTTATTAAGGTGTTGTAAATGTCCCTGGCAAAAACATTAAAATGCCATTGCAGACATAGAAGGGTGTGCGTTGCAGTGGTGTCCTGGAATTTCATATTTATTCTTTTGTTGCACGGCGTTTGAAATCAATTTCACTTCCTGGATTTTTATGTAGCTTTCCCTCTAATTGGAAACAGGGTATGTATGGGACTATAAGCCCCTGGGGTAGAGGCCAGAAGGCATGCTGTACTCACCTGATTCGGCATGGTGACTGCAAAACTCTGTTAAAGGAACTAATCTGCCTTGTTAAGGGTTATGCAGGAATGGGCACCAGCCCCAGTTCTAAGACATGAGACCTCTCTGCCATCCTGGATTTCTCTGGCAGAAGGAATTCAAGGTGTGTCTCACCATGCCAGTATCCTATACTGTGCCTTTTGCCCACCAGCATCTTGTGAGGTCATCCCACTGACACCTTAGAGCAGGGGTAGATTTGTCCTCCTATCCTTTACAGTGAAATAGAGAAGTAAGGGAATAGCCACACCCAGTGGCAGCGGTAGGGAAGTTAGGATCAAGTCAGGAAGGTCACAGGACCCTAACCTGATAGTCCAGCCATTGTTCCTGCCTCCTCTTCCCTCCTGCTGAGCATGATCACAGGAGATGCTGGAGCACACAAGAAAGTTAACAAAGAAGGTGACTATCTGGTGCAGCTCCCCCCAACGTCACCATTCATGATGTGGTGGGACTTTCTGGTGAAGAAGTCACTTAGGGCTCAGACTCAGTCATCCTAATCAGGATTGGAAGGGATTACGAGTTTAATCTTCCATCAGTGCCCAACTGGAGAAAAGTAGCATTTGTTCATGCCTGCATAGGGGAAGCAGCAGCACCCTCAGTTCAGCTGCCTCCCCGTATGCTAATTATGCTTCTTTTTAAACTCTTGAGATCTAATTGAGAGATGGCGTGTGCTTGTAGGATCTCATTTTGCCACTGAAGAAGTCTTGTCATTGCTGATCTGTCTGTTACTCACTCAGCCATCTACAGATGAGCACCCACAGTGTTCTAACAGCTGTGCCAACCGAAGGGCTATAAAGAAAGGCATGGGAAGGCCGAGGTGCCCACCCTTACGTGGCTCTCACTTTACTAGAAGAATCAGAATCAATAACAAGGTGGTATATTTGTGGAGTTTAATAATGGTCCAAAAGGAAACACACTGTGTTGGGGGGAAAGCCTTAGTGTTGAAAGGAGGCAATGTTCCTCCGGAAAAGAAGGTCAGCAATGTCCCTTTTGAAGATGCCGTGAGAGTTGAGACCACGCAGATCAAGTTTCCTTCAAAGGGGGAAAATCTAAAGCAAATTCCAAATTCAAGGGCTGTGATGATAAGGGATATGTCTGCAGTCTACAAAGGAGACAGGGGAGTGCCTGCAAATGGCTGAGAGGCTCCTGCATAAGAAATGGCATGACTCTTGCAGGCTATACAGATGCTTACTGGCTAAGAGCATATACTGTTCCCAGACCCTATACTGGGCAGTTCACAATGATCTGCAACTCCATCTCTAAAAGATTCAACATGTTCTTCTAGCTTCTAGAAGCATCTGCTTTTTCACACTGTCTCTCTGTCTCTCTCTTTCTCTGTCTTTGTGTGTGTGTGTGTGTGTCTATGTCTCTCTCTGTTTCACCGTATCTCTTTCTCGCACATACATACACATATGCACACACACTTGTACAAACACATTTGAAAAATAAAACTTTTTAAAACAAGGATGGGTGCTTATATGACGTTGGGATTTTCAGAGATGGATAATAGCATCTTGTACTTCCTGAAGAGGGCACAGAGGTTGTAAAAACAGCCATTCTGGAGAATGGCGAGAGGAATCTATGTGTGTGTGTCCCCCCTTCTCTCTCTCTGTCTGTTACTCTGTCTGTCTCTCTGTCTGTCTCTCTGTCTCTGTGTCTCTCTCTGTCTCTCTCTCTCTCTCTCTCTCTCTCTCTCTCTCTCTCTCTCTCTCTCTCTCTCTCTCTCTTCTCTCTCTCTCTCTCTCTTAAACAGAGAGGCTAGAAAAACATATTAGATGCCTTGGAAATGGAGTTGCGGGTCGCTGTGAACTAATACAGGTGATAGGAACCAAACTTGGGTCTTCTGAAAGAACCGTAAATGCTCTTAACGAGTGAATATCCCTACAGCTACCTCAAAATTCGTATCTTATGCAGCATCTTCTCAGCCACTATTAGCCAATCCCTGATAAAAAGTCCTTGCAATGTGAGCAGGAAGACTTGAGTTGAAATCTCTAGTGCCCATGTAAATCCAGATACTCAGAGCAAGTCTGCAATCCCAGCCCCATGTGTCAAGATGAGTGGCTGGGGGAAGAAGTTTGTTGTCCGGCTAGCCTGGAGTACACAGTGGCAAACAGCAGGAGACCCCAACTTAAACAAGGTAGGAGAGGACTGTCCTCTAAGTTCCACATGTGTAGAGTGGCACACACATGCTTGTATACAAAATACACACATACGAACACATGTAAATATATATACACACACATTAGTATACACATACATTTTTTAAAGCAGGAAACATGGATATTAGTTCAGTGAACATTTGGTCACTTGTCTGTCTGGAACTAAAAGCCTGTTTCAGAGCTTGGAAAGGCACCCCTGCCCAATGGCCCTCCCTCAAGGGCATATAGGATGTGCTGAGAGGTTGAAGTGGCCTTCTATGGAATACCACACAAAAATACCATGGACCCCAGTAAGGTTCTGTTGAAAAACAGACAACAGTAGCCTCATTTTAAAAATGATTCTCTAAAGTTATTTGTTTCATAACTTTAACTTACAGTATACCTCCAGTTCTTGAAAGACTTCTTTTCAATGTTGCTATAATGTTGGTAATATAAAGCATTGTCATGCCTCTCATCTCCACCAAAATTCATTGCTCATTGTAGTTATTTTTGGAGGAAGAAATATTTTCTATTCAATTTTGCCTGCTTATTTATTTACTTATTTATATATTTATTTAATTATAAATGACGTCACTGTGTAACCTAGGCTAACCCTAAACTCACAGGACCCTTGGCTCTACCTCTTCCATGTTAGAATTTTAAGGTGTGCAGTGCTATACCAGCTAGATTAAAGAACTTCATGGGGACTGTCTACACTGGGTTTCTTAGTGCAGACACTATTAACACATAAGGCTGGGCTGCTTTCTGCACTTGGTCTGACTTGTGAACAGGCTACTGGCTGACAAAGCGGGAATCCCTGGTCTGTAGTGCTCCAGTTGCCAAAAACAACGTTCTGACAAGTGGTTTGACAACTGAAGATGTTGCAAGATGACCTCAAAGAACAAAATTCACTCTGGCTACAGGATTTCTGCATGCCTAAAAGGGTGCTCCTATGATATGAAAACCACGAGAGCAACTGACTGACTGACAAACTTGGCAACCCACTGACCAACTGACAATATTTCAAGGTGTACCTGCAATTGGCTGAACAAAGAGAAGTCGCTTGGGATGCTAATTTCTCAACAAATATTTCTAGTATGTGCCTCCCATCCTGCATACAGATTATCCAAACATGCATTTAAGAAATTAAGATACATAAGATGACTTAGCAGAATGGGCTGGGGCCTGAGATCACAGTTCATTGATGAGGTTAGTGTCAGGGAAGCCTGTTGGCCTTGGGCTGTTTGCTATTGGAGTTATGACTGAAGCCTGAACACATTTGCTTTATTGGATTGGTCTCAGACCCCAGAGCTAAGTGTTATTCTCTCAAGGTTTTAAGATCCATTCTACCCTTCTATTTCTATAAGTAAACTGATTTCTTCATCACCTAGAAAGGGAAATCTTCACTTGAGAGTATGAGCAGAGCCTCTGGGCATAGGATAGCTCCTTCTAGATCACTGAGATAATGAAATCGCCCCCTCTAGACATCAGAACCAAAGGTGTCAGATTACAGAAAATAAAAAGGTTTTCTGAGGAGATCAGAGGGACCAGGACTTGGAAGGAAATGAAGCCACAGAATCCCTCGGCTATATTAACTGAGAGTCCTTAAAACAAATAACTTCACTTTGTTTCATTAAATGTTTTATGGCCACCATCCATGCAACTCTGTATTATCTTTGATCCCCAGGCAAGTGATTGGTCATACTTGACAATCTGTAAGATTTAGTACTTTACAGAATCAGAATCACTAATTTTGGCAGCTTAGAGGACAAAACAGCCCCAATACTATACATACATTTGCAAATACTTTTGCCAATTGATATCAGTTTATAGCCCCTCACACACTCATATATAACACACCCACCCAATATACACATATATAAACATACAAACATACACACACACAGATATATATATATATATATAGCCTGACAGTGTGGGTAAAGGTAGTTTCTCTGTATTCTCTTTAATTCAGATCTTTAAGATACACCTTTAAGCCAAATCTCTAGGCAGAAAGAAGAAAGACATGAACCTTTGAGAGAGATAGGACACACCTTCTTCTGAAGGTTTATGAACATGGAAGAAGGAAGCTTTTATTCTCTGCCTACTTGCTCTCACCATGATATTACTCCCATTCCTTCACTGGCATTGGAGCCCACTATTTTAGGATTCCAGCAAATACTGAAGCCCAACTGAGACATGCAGGGGACTGAGCAAATACCGGATTCCTGCACTTCCTCTTCAGAGCCAGCAATTGTTGGATTAGTAGGACTACAGCCTACAACCTATAACTCATTCTAATAACCACCCCCCTCTCTCTCTCTCTCTCTCTCTCTCTCTCTCTCTCTCTCTCTCTCTCTCTCTCTCTCTCTCTCTCTCACACACACACACACACACACACACACACACACACACACACACACACAGAGGGAGAAGGGGGGCTATATATGTGTATAGAGACAGACAGACAGACAGACAAAGAAAGAGAGATTTTTTTTTGCTATAAGTGTTGTTACTCTAGAACAGTAGTTCTCAAGCTTCCTAATTGTAAGACATTTTAATTCAGTTTCTCATGCTATGATGTTCCAAACCATAAAATTGCTTTTTCTATGACATAACTGTAATTTTGCTATTGCTGTAGCAAACGTCATGATGTAAATATCTGTGTTTTCCAGTGGTCCTAAGTAACCCTAGGTCATTCAATACCGCCAAAGAGTCACAACCCACGGATTGAGAGTCATTGTTCTAGAAAATCCTGATTAGTACAAATTTTGGTGCTAGAAATGGTTCTAGAATAACAGAAGTATAATTAATCTTTCAAGTATCTGGAATATGCCAACACCTACAGTTACCAAAGCCTCTCCAGTTACTAAATCCTCTCCTGGGAGCTCAGACAGTACTTCAAGCCCATGGCATGGAATATATTACAAACTAAGCAAATATATTTGGTTATTCTGAATCATCAATTATGAGCACAATAGAATTGCTGATCCTATATATGACATGTTTGGCAGTTTGGGGAAAAATAAGGAAAAGGATGATGCTGGATAGTTGTTCTTAGCATCTCTGGATAAAGTGACAAGGGAAAAAAATGAGCTCAGCGATAAAAATAAACCAACTTCTGACATTTCAGAATATGGTGAAGGACAACAATGAACTTAGTGGCAAAACCAACTGGTTCCAGATACATGTAGCAATCTAAAGGTTTCTAAGTGTGCCTTGAGAGAGACTTTTCTTTCCAGCTACCACAGAGCTCAATTTGCTGAAAATAAAACTGAAGCCCTCATTATATGGTAGACTGAATTACAGTGAAAAGTCAAGTCCCAGACTTGAAGAAAAAAAGAAAGAAAGGAAGGAAGGAAGGAAGGAAGGAAGGAAGGAAGGAAGGAAGGAAGTGAGAAAGAAAGATAAACAAGATTCTGTACATTGGGATGGAGATGCAGTTGAGGACCCCACTGAACTGAGAACTTTAATCTCTCAGAGTCTCAAGCATTTATCTCACCCAAGGAAGTGGTATCCTCAACCCCATCTCTTGAAATATTGTCCTTTTCACTTCTGATGGAGTAAATGCATCCTTCTTTCTCTGCTAAACCAGCAGCAACCTTTCTGAAGAAGATGCCTACTGGGAAAGATAATACTGACATGCCCCAGGACCCACCAATAGATGCTCCAGACCTTTAACCAGACTTAAGGCAAATCTGGCTCCTAGAGAGAAGATAGAAAGAGTAATCCATGAGGAAGTAGTCTGCTACACTACTAAAGAGCTTAATGAGTTTACTCATTCATTCAAGCAGAAGTTTGGGGAATATGTATGGGAATGGATCCTGGGGTTGGAAGATAATGGTGGAAGGAACATAAATTCGACCAGACTGAGTTTTTTGATATGGGCCTTCTGAGTGGACATTTTAGGTTTAATATGGAAGTTTTCACAGTGAAAAAAATCTGTCAAACATTTGTTTGAATGGTTGGCTGAAGCATTTGGTTTGCTCTGCCTACTTATTTTTCACTAATGATATGGGTGTGTGGTGTCTGCCTGCTGAAAGGACAAGATTGTAACTGCTGGTTTGTGCATGGTGTCTGCCTGCTGAGAGGCTGGACTGCAGCTGCTAGATCATATTTGGTGTTTGCTATGGGACTAAACTGTCACCAAAGAAGATTGAGCTCATCTCCCAAAGAACCATTGCTAAACAGGTCCACTTCCCCCATATCCTAATAAATTTTCTCTTCTACTACCTCTGGTGGATAGTGGGCAAGAAGAGAGGTTGAATGCTTATTAAAATATGTTTGAGAAAATTTTATGCCTACGGCTTCCCATTCAATAAGTCTAACCTGGCTAGAGCTGCTGCTAAGAGACAGATCTCTTATGAGCAGAGACTAACAATGAGCCGCAGATATGATACTATACCCACAGGGTGTCTTTTACCCACCGGCAGATTGGCTACACTGAACCAATTTCACCACGGAAAAGATAATACCTTGTCCTTACTGCAATAGATATTATTCTGGTTATAGATTTGCCTTTCCTATATGCAATATGGTTTCCATCTGCCAGAACCACCATTAACTGACTAACAGAATGCCTTACCCACCATGGTATTAGACACAGTATTGCTTCTGACCAAAGAGTTCATTTCACAGCAAGAAAACTATGACAGTGGGCTCACAATCATGCAACTGTGTTTCCCACCATTCTGAAACAACTGTCCTGAGAGAAAAATGAAATGGCCTTTTGAAGATACTGTTAAAATGCCAATTAGGTGAAAGTGTCCTGGAGGGATAGGACAAAGTTCATCAGAAGGCAATATATGCTTTTAATGAGTATCTAATATATGGTATGGGTCCTCCTAAAGCCAAGATCCGAAGGTCAAGAAATTGAGAGGAAAAAAAGAGAATAGTTCCATTTACTAGAGACCAACTATGAAACTATTTCCTTCCTGTTCCCACAACCTCAAGTTTTGCTGGCCTAGACATTTTGGTTCTGTAAGGGTGAGTACTCATGCTAAGAGCCACAACAAACATGCTATTGAACTAGAAGTTCATACTCCCCCCTGGCCACTCTGGGCTTCTGATGCCCTTAAACGAACAGGCTAAGAAAGAAATAACAGTGTTAGGAGGGATGATTGATCCAGATTACTATGGAGAAATTGGATTGATTTTCCACAAAAGAAGTAAGAAAGATTTTTCCAGAGTGTAGGAGATCCTTGTGCTACTATGTCCCGTGATTAAAGTCAATGGGAAACTACAATGGTTTAATCTAGGCAGGATGACAAAGGACATGGCCCATCAGGAATGAAGATATGGGTCATTCCTCCAGGAAAAAAAAGCCAAGACCTGCTAAGGTGCTTGCAGAAGATAGAGGAAATGCACAATGTGTAGTAGAAAAAAGCAGTCCTAAATAGTAAAGTCATGTGACCAGTTACAGAACTGAAGATTAAAATTGACATGAATATTTCTGTTGTATTCTGTTGTGTCCACCCTCTCTCTCCCTCCCTCAACTTCCTCTCCCCTCCCCCTCCACTCCACTCCCGTGGTGGGGGAGGGAAAAGGGGAAATACTAATTTTATATAGGTTCTGTTACTCTAGAAAACCCTACCTAATACGGCATGCCTTATTGTGTGTGTAACTAAAATACCATGACACCTCTTTGCTTACACACCATCTGAGAGTTTCCCTAAGTTTGACATCCTGTATTTCAACAAATTAATAAACAGTGTTGAAATTATACCTCAGTGGAACACCCTCCTAGCTTTAGCTGAACCTTTCTTTTCTCTCTTTTTCCACCCTTTCTCTTCCGCTTTCTCATACTCACGTAGAACCTTTTTATATACCAGACTATAATTAAGGTATGCATCTTGTGTTTTCAGCTTTTGTTTTGACTATTTTTATTTATTTTATTTTTTTCAATTATCTTAATTTTTTTTACAATCCAGTCTTTATCCCCCTCCTGGTCTGCTTCCCCAGACTGCCCTCCCTTTCTCATCTTATTCCTCCTCTCCTATCTCCAAGAGGATGTCCCTATTGGATTCCTTGGAGCTGGAATTACAGATGATTGTGAGCCACCTATTGAGTGTAGGCAAAAAAAAAAAAAAAAAAAAAAACAGAGGAAAAAAATTTTAAAAAACCTAGTCTTCCTCCGCACTTCTAAAACAATAGTAAGTGTTCTTTCTTTTATTTGATATTTTTGTTTACATTTCAAATGTTATCCCCTTTCTTGGTTACCCCTCTGGAATCCCCCTTTCCCATCCCCGCTACCCCTGCTTCTATGGGGGTGCCCCCCCACCCACCCACTTTCTGCCCTGGCATTCCTTTACACTGGGGCATCAAGCCTTAACAGGACTAAAGGGCCTCTTCTCCCATTGATTAATGACAAGTCCATCCTCTGTTACATATGCAGCTGGAGCCATGGGTCACTCCATGTGCACTCTTCGGTAGTGGTTTAGCCTCTGGGAGCTCTGGGGGGCAGGTCTGGTTGGTTGATATTGTTGTTCTTCCTATGGGGTTTAAAATCCCTTCAGCTCCTTCAGTCCTTTCTCTAACTCCTCCACTGGGGACCCTGTTGAGCATCTGCCTCTGTCTTTGTCATGTTCTTGCAGATCCTCTCAGGAGACAGCTATCTCAGGCTCCTGTCAGCATGAATTTCTTGGCATCAACAATATTGTCTGAGTCTGGTGTCTGTATATGGGATGGATTCCTAGGTGGGGCAGTCTTTGGGTGGCCTTTTCTTTAGTTTCTCCTCTACACTTTGTCTCTGTATTTTCTCCTGTGAGTATTTTGTTCCCCTTTTTAAGAAGGACTGAAGCATCCACACTTTGGTCTTCCTTCTTCTTGAGTTTCATGTTGTCTGTGAATTGTATCTTGGGTATTCTGAGCTTTTGGGCTAATATCTACTTATCAGTGTATACTATGTGTGCTCTTTTGTGATTGGAATACATCATACAGGAAGATGTTTTCTAGTTTTATCCATTTACCTAAAAATGTCATGAAGTCATTTTTAATAGCTGAGTAGAAGTAAGTGCTCTTAACCACTGATCCATCTCTTCAGCCCCTCTCCCCACTTCACAGTTTCACCGAGCCATAGCCATCCAGGTGCACATGTGTGTCATCTGTCTACGGTGCTTCTGGGTGACAAGGCGCCATGAGTTGTTGCCACAGGAATTATAGATGCACGAACTTACTCTTTGGCTCCAGGAAAAAGATACCTGCTAATCCCTGTTCCACACTAGTGTTTCCAATCTTGTTCTTATTATCATTTCCCCAAGGAGCCTTTGAGGCTTTTTGTTCTAAAATGCCCTGAGCTGTGAATTTCATGTGTTGAATCTGTATCTATGATCCTCAAAGGAATATACTAAGATTTTCTTTTATTCTTTAAAAACAAATTTTTACCCTGTCGGCCACAGTATTACCCCTGTGGAGAAGGCATGCTCTAGTATACTGAGTCTCAATTTTGGCACTATTGACATTTTAAATCACGTAATTCTCTGTTGTAGGAAGCTGTCCTGTCCACTGTGGGATCTTAACAGCATCCCTAATCTCTACCCACTAGATGCAAACAGCACGCCTTCACAGGATCTGTAAGAGCCAAAACCATCTCTAGACAATGTTAACAGTCCTGTGAAAGGGCCAAGCAAGCAAGAAACAAGACCACTCCAGGTTGCAAAAAGGCTTACTTCAGATGGTATCAAAATCCGAAGAGGTATACTTTCTATTGTATGTTATAAACCTTATATATTTTTCTTTACTGCATTTACCATTAACATAGAACATCTTTTGTTCTTTTATTAGCTTGTATTCTTGGATATTTGGTCTCATCTTCCAGGTCAACATCACACTTGCTGTGGAGCTAAGGTTGGTCTTGAACTTTGACACTCTTACTGCTTTCTCTCAAGTTCTGCAATTACAGACAGTATAGAGCATTGTGCATTTTAGGTATGAAGATCTGAATTTATTATCAACTTGACAGAATCTAAAATCACCTAAAAGACAAGATTCTGCTTCTGTGACTTCCTGATGATGGACCATATCCTTGAGCCATGAGTCCAGAAAAACTCTTTTCATAAGTTGCTTCATAAGTTGCTTTTGCCAAACATTTTTATGATTTATAAAACAATACATTAGGCAAGTGCAAACTGAAAAATATCCCTATTAATTGATGGGATGCACAAGCAAAGATCTTGTGCTTTTTTATGTGTGTGTGTGTTAAATATAAATTTATATTTTATAATAATAAAATCAATTTATAAAAATTTGTTGGTATAAATAAATAATATTGATTATTTAATTAATTGGAGTACTGGGAATTGAAACTATTGTCTACCCTGCAAGCACTCCACCACTGAGCTTCACATTCCTAGTCTTTTGTTTTTTCGATTTTTTTAATTTATTTTATTTTAGATAAGATCTCACTAATTGATCAGATTGACATTGAACTTTCTTTTTTTAACTTTATTTTAAAAAACAAAGATAAATGTACAGATTTTAAGCATTTTTGCATAATTATAAATTGCAGCTCTATTTATAATAGACATTGAACTTTCAATACTACTATCTTGGATCCCAGGGTAGATAAGGTTATAAGACTGAACAGTACCAGGCATTAGATATTCCAACTTCATTAGGAGGGTCCCATCACCAGCAGCCACACTGTTCTAAACTGTCCAATAGATTTGACTTTCTGCTTATTGGATAGGAGTTGACAGAAACTTCTTGTTTGCCTTGAATCATCATGAACACTTTTTAAAGTTTAAAATTTTTCTTTAATTAAAAAATGCATTATGTGTTTATATGTGTGGCTATTTGTACACAAATTCAGGTGCCTACAGAGGCCAGAAGAGGAAATCTGTTTCTATGGCTCTGAAGTTATAAACAGCTCACTCTTAGCTGCCCTGTATGAGTGATGGAAATTGAGTCTTCTGGAAGAGTGGTAACTGTTCTAAACCACTGAGCAATCCCTCTAACCCCAAAACCTTTCTTTTTAAGCAAAGTTCTTTAAGGGCAAGTACAGCCATTCTTTTTGGCTATGTTACTGTGTTCTTATATCTACCACACACTGCTCCACCCCAATCCCTTCCAAACCTCCAACAGTAAGTAGGTGAGAAAGAAGATTAAAAGGAAAAGGGGGAATCTCTTTAGACTTCTTCTTGCTGGTTAGTTGCATTAAGTCTCTTTGGGGCAAGTTCAATTTTTATCATCAAGATATCTGCAGCAAGCAACAAACAGTGATCCAACAAAACAGCAAATGAAACAGCAGGAACCACCAGCAATAGGGACAAGCAGCATCAAGGCAGCAGCGAATGCCTCTCTTAGGACTCTGGTATTTTTATACCCTGCCAAGAGTCCTCAGAATTCCAAAAACAAATTATCTTCAGCTGGAAAAATCATGCCCCTCTCAGACCACAAGACAAATCATAGCTGTGGATTATGTGAAGCAGCTCTATCTATAGCTCACACCTGGGATGAAAACAAAAACATGTTCGTGTAGCATAACTTTTTAGTTTTTCTTTTTGTCTTTGTCTTTAAGAAACCAAAATTCTCACTGCAAGTCGGCAAGATGGTTCTACGGATAATGTCTTTTGCTATGTACACATGATGATCTGGGTTTGACTCCTGGAAGCCACCATGGAAGTAGAACTCAGATTTCTGAGAGTTCTTATGTGACCTCCCAACATGGACTCCTGTAGTTATGCACCTATGCTGCCATATGCCCTCCCCCTACCTCATCCCTACAATTAATGAAATGACATTAAGAAAAATCAAGGCTCCTCAAGAACCAGTTATAGGCTCCAGTCATGTTACTTAACGATTCTTTCTGTGTCTCTTCCAGGCTGATAAGACTGAACTTTTAGAGAACAACCATCACTATCCTCGTTATGTCTCAAGCTTCTATTATTCTTCATTAACAGGAACCATTCTACCATTTCATTTTTGAGGATTATCCTCATTGTCAGGGATCCAAAAGGGAAAATATACATATGAAATTTATTTTCTTCGCCAATGAACACATTCAAATACAGATTTGTTCTTTTTTTAAAAGATATATCTACCACTTGCCCTCATCACAGCATAGAGGACAATTGGACAGCCAGCAAGATACATACAGGTTCCTGAGATGGGTTGAGATGGATGAAGTGCATGTACATCTCTCCTGGAGTATCAGGAGGGAAACCGAGGACAGAATCATCCAAAACAGGAAAGACACTGATTTCTGACCTATTTATGTTTAGCAGTGCTCAATTCTACCATTTCTGCCCCCATTTGGCAGAATTTGGTTTTTGAAAGACAATGATGGACAAGAAAAGTCAAATAGCCTTTCAGTATCTCTTGAAATCTGATTATCAAGAACAACCAAAAGTGATGTGAGAACCAACTGAAAGGCATGGCCATCTCTGAAAGTCAGCAACATCCTAGTCTACTTATCTGGTCCACACAGCCTGCTTGGCCCCCAGAGGAAGCTGCAGCTGCCATCAGTATACAGGTCATGTACTTACATTTAACTGCATGTGGGCTTCTTTTTGCCACCATCAACACTGAGCAATGAAAACTCTAGGTACCCTCACTTTCAAGCCCCCAGCACCTTCTTTTCTGTTCTATCAATCAGGATCAATCACAAAACCTTTGACCTGAGCACCTAAAGCCAGAAATGTATTTTCTACAATAATCTGGCATGTTTGCAAAACCAGAATGACAGTAGGATTGCTGCTGTGTTATACCGTCACCATCAGTGAGGTTCTCATCTTTACATGCTATTCCAGCACAGGCCTCTTTCCCCAAGCTATGGCTCTGAGAACTTCATTTCTCAAAAGCTTTCTGTGAGTCATGAAATGTCATCTTTTCATCAGATGGATAAAATTATCTCTGAACTCAGACTTCAAAGATCCAGGTCAGTATTTAGTCTCTGCTCCTCACTATACAGATGCCCAGTAAGACTTCTCTCAGAGTCCAGCCTCCCCTCCACACACTAGAAATACCACTGGCTCATGTAAGTAACTGCAGATATAAAGTAATAACATCAGGCATGGTTAGCTCTAGGGTTTTTGATAATGTCAGAATTCTGCCAATTCCCAGAGTATGGCTTCAGATTCTCTCCAGTAAGATCTCCCTAAGTAGAGCGTAGCCACTATTGACAGAGAAAGAAAATATCTCATTTCAAAGTTCCAGTATCATTTATGCCCTGTCAGAGCCCTCAAAATTGGAGCCAGATGTTTACAGTAAATATATGATAGATCAATCATAGTTCTCAAAGAAAAATAAAATTAAGATCTTTTTATGAATCAATCTGTATATTTAAGTTTTTGCAAAGCCTATTGTTAACAATATTTTTAACCTCCTTTGTAGACCACCATCAACCAGAGATCGTGGGAAAAAAAGGTTATTAGGATACAGGGGAAGTGGACTTGTTTAGAAATTGTTCTTTGCAGCAAATCCTATCTGCTTTGTCAGACAATCAGAGTTCAGTTCTCAAGTGTCAGCAGTGGCAGCTTGATCTACTCGTGAACACATCACAGATACATCAGCAGTCCGGTTCAGTAGAGTCAAGTTAGCAGCAGCAGTGGTCTGACCTAGCAGAGACAGCCAGGCCTCAGCCAGATCAACATGAGTCAGCAGGAGGGATTAGGACCAGCAGGCACACCAGAAGTTCTTTGCTGTGCTTCTCTCAATGGATGGAAGATCAGGGAAGACGTGAGACCAAGTAGCATTGCAAAGCTAACTTTACAAGCTAGTGTCTCTCACAGTCCATTGCATCCTATTTACACTCTCTCCAAACACCAAGTGTCCTCCATAGGTCTTGCCTCAGCCCATGAGTCTGTCTTGGCAAAACTCCACGAGAGTCTGCATCAGTTGACACCACTCTGCCAATTGGTCAGAGTTGTGGAAATGGCAAGAAGCCACGGGAACCTCATAAAAAGTGTTTTGGTGTGTTTATCTCTATAGAGTCACAACAAATAGAGGTCAACAATGCGACATAAGGCGAACCAATACATGTGTGAGGTGAAGACTCCTTCATCCTGTGTTCTTCCATGTGCTTGCTTTAGCAAAACACCCTTTCACCCATGTCTGCTTCAGGAAAACACTTCATCATGTGTTTGCCTTAGCAAAACATTATCAGACACAACTGATTTTCCAAAGAAACCACAAGTTTCAATAATGTCCCAGTTCACAAAGCATGAACCTATTGTCTGCTGAAATGCCCTTTGCTTTAATGTCTTGGTACCAAGGAACTTCTTTAAATCCCATTCTTAAACTACAGTCACAGAATAAGTCATTTTACAATAAATATTTGATGGTTAACCAATTTCCTTAAGAACTTTTCTGCATTTTCTGATGTTTGTGTTTTGAGTACAGATTCTACACTGTTATATCTACTTCTTATTTCTCATTACACTTTTACATTGATTTTCTTGTCCTGACTTATTTGGTTGCTGTCACATAGCCACCAATTGAGTGTAGTGCATACAGTTACACAGCTTTACGTTCTCAGACATCATGCCTCTTTGCAATGTGCAAACTGACTTTCCAACTGCTTTATGTTTTGTGGTAACTCAAAACCTCAATGATCAGGACAAAATCAAATGATGAAAACATTATATCATCTATACCAGAGCCAAGAGACAATAACCAAAAAAACAAATCTGGCCCCCTCCTTGGTTTTGTGAATAAAGTTTTATTGACACACAACCATGTCCCTTATTTTTGAACCCATTTATAGGGCATGTAGAACCACGTTACAAGACAACCGTAAGAACTGACAAGGTTAAATGAGCTCAGAGCCCCTGGAATCTCAAGCCCTGAACAGGAGTCGAGCTATTCCCAGACCTGTCTGTACCTGCTTTGGAACATATAAATGTAACCATGATATTCCACAGAGAGACCATGGGTACTGAGTCACTTATTATAATACCTAGAGCTCTTTGTCTTAATAAGGTATTTAGGTAGCCCTGAGCCTTCAGCCAATGAGCTTCCTTTCTGGGTATTCTTTTCTGCAAAAGGTATTCAATCCCTGGTTCTCCTTGAATAAAATGTATGCATTTACATCCACCATCAATAAACCAGTATGAATAAGCAAGTATTTTTCTCATGGAAGCTGCTTCATTAAGGATTGCTGCAGAGAAGGATTTCAACTAAAGAGCCACACCTAAGACTCCTGAGGAAAGAATTCTACCCTCCAGGCCCTCTGATTTTCTTGGAATCTCTCGGGTGCCATCTCCCCACCTCTGTCTGGCATAAATTCACCTCGAGGGGAAAAGTAGACCTTGGAGCCCAATTCCAGACTTCTGTCTCCTGACAGTACTCTAGAGGCGCCCAAGTACCCAGAGAAAAAAGACTGGAAACTACAGTGAACCCCTGTTTCAAACCTTACCCATCTTTGAAGGGAGGAAAGGTGCCTTAGAAGAGGTGGCATGGATATAGGACTTCTGAACATGCACAGAAAGGAACAATGCAGGCATCCCTTCTCAGCAGTTATAAGCAAGCAGCAATGGCCACCTTGCTGAGAAGGCTGTGTCCCAGGCAGAACAAGTTGGGTCCTATTAAATTCTTCCTGACTCCTGAAGATATTATTGGGTATTCCTTCCAGTAGGAACAGCATAGAGCCATTCACATTCCAGACTATGTCCTCCAGGCTGTGTTTAGCCTCACATCCTTGCCTAAACCGTGTTCAGGCTGGCGAGGTATTCCAGGTGCTGTAGTCAGGCCGAAAAGGAGCCAGAAGGAAACTCTTTGAAATATAAGCTCCCAGTGGAAGCTTCACAAGAGGACTACACTTCCCAGAATCCTTAGGACCTGAGAGACAAGGTTGATCAGGCAGTCAGCTCAGACAGCACAGAAAGCAGGGAGCTTCTCTCTGACCAGTAGGAAAAAATGGATTTTACCACGAATACTCTGTCCCTCTTCTTGAGATGTCTGCTTAGCTTGTGCCAACCCCTTTCTATTAAGAGTTCTCTGAAAAGGACAAATAGATAGAAGAGTCCAGAGGCAAATTGTCTTTGCTCTCAGCTGGTGTCTTTTTAATGACCCATCCCCTGTTTCTCCTTGTTCTGAGAAACTACACTGTGATGAGCAGCATGGGTGGCCCTGGAAGGCTTCTTGGATGGTCTCCATTCCTCAGATCTGCCCCCTCCCTTAACCCCCAGTTTGCCAGCTGAGAGCAGGATATGGCTACAGCTCTGCAATTGCCTGGCAGAGGACAGAGTTCACGGGCCAGGCCATGGCTCTTCCAGTGTCTTCCTTGCGCGTCAGTCTCTGCCAGCGCTATGAGGACACCACAGTGTGGGGGTGGCCTCACTGGCTCTGTCTCTGCTTCAAGGCCACTTCAGGACTCTGAGCTGTTTGGGAAGGGACAGCTGTCATGGCAGGTGCCATGGGAGACTGCAGAAGCTTTGGGGACTAATTACAGGGTCTGTTCCCTAATCACTTCCTTCGCAAGCCTGGCAGTGAGCCATTTTAAGAGGCTGTAGGTGTTGCTTCTTGTTTTCCTTACCCTGTGTGAAAGCTGCAGAGGAGCTGTAACCATTTCCAGGGTGCAGCTGACCTTGATCCCCAGCTGCCTTTAGTCACCTGTACCAAATTTCAAAGTCCAGACCCTGACTTACCTCCTCATGACCATCGAGGTCCTTTGAATTCTTCCATTTCTGACCAACTTTCCAGACTTGATGTCTTTCCTCCTGGCCTAATAGTTCGTTTCTGGGCAGGAACTGCATGACCTCCTGCTGTGATGTGCTCAAGGTGCTTGGTGTGTGACTTTGGCAGAGTTACTTAACACATCTGATTGCTCTACTCTAAGGTGAAGCCCTGGAAATAAATGGCCCCTTAAGTTCCTTCCAATGTATCACACATAGACAGTCTGCCTGAGCCGCTTGTAACAGCTGAGTTAATACAGCTTGTCATCCTGGAGGACGTTATGGAGCTGGGTAAAGCTTGGTCTTCCTGTTATGGAGGTGGAGGGGTCCGCCTGGCCTAGAAGGAGGGCTTTAGGGGATTATGGGATCTCTGGTCCCTCCTCCTTCCTTTATGCTTTTGACAATGAGTTGAGTCCTTTGCTCGAGCCCAGAGCCCCCCTCCATGGCCTTCCAATTTGCCCAGTAAAAGTGCTGAGCCAGGAGTCTATCCTGACAGGCGCGAGAGAGATTTAGTGAATACTATGTTCTGTTGTGCTCACAGAAAGTTGCCTAGCATAGAAAATGACCCAGTTTCCCAAAAGCCATGAGGACATGAGATATCGACTATTTAATCCTTAACATTCTACTGCATAACCATCATGTTTTTTGTCTTCTTCTTGTCCTGACTGTAAGTGAACTCAGTCAAAATCCAGATGAGAAAGCAGCCGGAAAGAAATGAAATACCTGGCCACATTTTATAGAGTTAGTGTAGCAGGATTTGGTCCCGTGCCTGTTACACCAACATTTGAGAGGTTTGGGAAATTTGGAAATACTGAAATAGTAGTTTCTAACCTCAGGTTAGTTTTTATACAAAACTTGATTTCATAAACAGTTTCTAAAACATGGAGTTAGTATGCCAGCTAATGTTCAAACATGGCTCATCTTTCGTCCAGTTTTTAGTGCCTTAGTTTCCTCCTTTATCAAGAACAAGTCGGGCAAGCCATAGCCTATCAAATTGACTACTTGTGGCTGCACAATCCCCACCAGAAGCTTGGTTTTGGTGTTTTGGTGCTTTGCCTTTTCTCTCCTTTTAAGTTGGAAGGAATATTGTGTGCTCAACATAGACTCTTCCCTGTGAGAACATAATCAGCTCGGGACAGAAGATATGCAAGCAGAATACACACAATTTCAGTGAGATCCATGTTGGCACATACATGCACATATAGGCATATACACACATATGAACACACATACACACATACACAATACACATAGGCAAACACATGCAAACATATAGGCACATATACATCCCACATGCACATATACAGGCACATAAATGCACATAGACACAAGCCATGTAGACACACATAAATATATATACACATATACAAACATGCACATATATATATATATATATATATATATATATATATATATACACAAGCATATGCACACAGGTACAAACCTGCATATGTCAAGACATGTACACACATATACACATACATGCACATATAGAAAGATACACACATACATATGCATACCTGTACACAGTGTACACATACACACATACACATATATATATTCCATGCATACATATATATATACATATTCACAAACATGTGTTTATATACTCACATATCTCCATGCACACACATTAACACACATATAAACACATGTGCACATACTTGGACATGCATATGCACATACACTAAACACACAGGCCACTTTCTTCCTCATTTTGTTGCTTACTAACTCAGTAACTACAACAGCTTCCATTGTTACTAAGAACCATAAAGATTAGCCAAAAAAGAAAAAAAAAAAAAGCCGAGGATTTGAAATGTCAGTGGAACTACTGCTTCTTCAAAGAGCAATCAGTGGGTGATGTGGAAAGGAGACAGATGCGTAACTCCCACAGTGCAGACGGGTATTGATTAATGCATTCCTATCACTGCAGACGAAGCCTGGAGTGGAGCAAGTTGGGTGTGTTGTTGGATTTTGGTCCCAGTGCTCTTCAGCTCTTCGTTTGGTGGATCTGGAATTACTACTTAGAGCTCATTTCTTATATCCTAGAGCCCATTTTTCAGAGTTAGATTAAGCAACCATGACCCTAAAAACAATGTTCTTTATAATATTGACCTTGTTTCCACTAGGATTGGGGTCAGCAGTTACTATATTAGCAACCTTACACATTGCTGAAATAAATACGTAAGCAAACCAACCTAAGGAGGAAAGGGTTTATTCGGGCTTGCAGTTCAAGGCTTTCATCATAACAGTAAAAACATGGCGGCAGGAGCATCAAGCAACAGGTCATACTGTGTCCACAGCTAGGAAGGAGAGAAAAAGAAATGCTGGTGTTAATAACATTGTTTACTTTTATCTAGACCAGGAACCCCATCCCCAAAAATATCGCTGTTCGAATTAGGGAACTGAGTCTTTCCTCTTCACTTACCCTAATCTAGAAACTTCCCCCAGAGGCATACCCAGAGCTTCAGTTTGTAGATCCTATCAAGTTGACATAGTAATTCTCAACACGCTCATCTTCGTGCATAACAGTTTGGCTGCATCTGATGGCTTTTTTTATGAGTTGAAGTTTTCAAAACGAGGGCATGGCTATTTGAGTTTTGTTTTGTTAAATTTCTACCTATGTGGGTGGTATCTGTTGATGAGAAGTACAATCCTTTGCTATGTGCTCTCCACAGCTTCCCTAGCAACAAGCCTTATTAGTTTTAGTCCTTACTGTCAACTGCAGGAAGTAACTTGTGTCCCTTGCATTTCCTGACTCCACAAGGAGCCAAGCAAGACTTCCTCCCATGGATATTGACCTTAGGTATCCAAGCCTCCATTTGAGCTTGGTTTAGTTTGGGGTGATCCATTTTATTCCTTGGCAATCACTCGGGGACTCATTTACTTTCAAACATTTATTGAACGCCCATCCACTGTCAGGTTTTCTGCCAGGTACTGGGATTATATTGTTGAACAAAACAGTTTCAATTTGTGTTCCTTGAAATTTACAGCCCATTGAAGATACAGACCCCCAACTAATAACCAGGGGGAAAAAACAGCCATTGATTCTGTAACATGTAACAAGGGGACCTTCTGTAATCTAAATGAAGGAGGAAGATTTCCCTGAAGAAGAAACTGAGATAAAAAGAAGATAATAGGAAAAATTGAGATGAAAAGAGGGGACTGGAAACACATGTACCACAGCAGTGAGATAAGAGAAATAGCATCAGTGGGTCTCAAGGAGTTTTACAATGCATTTTTCTTGATGGCTATCTCAGAACTCTCTGTATTGAGGGTATTCCTCTTCAATGTCATTCCTCCCCTGATTGTATATACTCAAAAGCACAGCCTTTTGCTTTTGTACACGTTACAATGAATTGTTCTTTTCTTCTTTTTTAGTGGTCTCTAACTGGTTTTTATTTATGGTATAATGCCTGCAAGTTTACAGCTCACACCTTCGTGTGTTACCCAGGGTGCTTTTACATTTTCAAAGTGTATAGAGTGAGTGTGTTCATTTGTTGAGTGTGCTTGAGTCTTCTGCTGTCTTCCTGTGTGTGTGTGCATGTGTGTGTGTGTGTGTGTGTAGGACAGAACTCTGAAGTAGAAATGTAAGTGTTCTTTGGAAAGTCAGTTGTGTTAGATGGGGTTTCGTTGGGGCAAACACATGAAGGAGTGTTTTCCTCAGGCAGACACGGGTGAAAGGCTAAGGCAGACTTGTAAAGCAGACATAATGAAAGGATGTTCTGTTAAAGCACGCAAGGGAAAGGACATGTGACGATAGATTTGTCATTAACAACACTACCTTGCATCCCTTGTTGAGTTCCATTTGTCAGTACTCTATAGAGAGAAATGCACAAAAACAAAAAAGAAAGAAAAAAAAACCTTCTGGTGGCGTGCTGAAGTTTCTTGTCATTCCTGTAGACTCAGGATGATTGGTAGAGTGATATTAGTTGAGATAGAAGTAAGACCTGTGGAGAACACATGATGCTTGGGGGGAAGTATATAAATAGGACTCAATAGACAATGACAATGACAATGACAGGAGCTGAGTTTGGCTTGCTGGTACAGCTCTAACTGTGCAACACTTGTTGGCCTCAAGTCTTCTCTGGTCTTCCCTGCGCTGAGAGAGACACAGCGGAGAACTTCTCCTGGTGTACCTTCTGGTCTCTCCTGTTGACTCAAGCTGAGACCAAAGACAGGCTGGCTCTGCTAGGTAGTACCATCACTGCTGATTCATGTTTGCTCTCTGGTCTCTGCTGAACTGGACTTCTGGTGTGTCCAAGAAGTGTTTGCAAGTGGATCAAGCTGTTGCTGCTGCCTATGAATTGAACTGCTGACTTCCAGACAACATAGATGGATGTTGCTCCAAAGAAGCAACCTTTCTAAACAGATCCACTACCCCCATATTCTTTCTTTTCCACTATCTCTGGGGTGTGGTGGTCTAGCAGGGAGGTTAAAGCATTTAAGAACCATCATTAAAAATAGGTTTTGAAAAATATTTAAGTTACAAAAGTCCAAATCCATGTCCAGTCATTTTTCAGGTATGGCTATCTTAGATATTAAAAAAAAAAAAAAAAAAAAAAAAAAAAAAAAAAGCTTTGCCTTTATTTATTTATGAGAAGCAGGAGTGTGCGTGCCACAACACACTGGGAGACAACAGAAGTTGCAAATGTCAGTTTTTTTCCTTCTACCATGTGGACTCAGGTCAAGTTCAGTCAGGTTCAACAGCAGACACGTGTATTTAATAAGACGTCTCACAGACAACCGTGCTCTCGTGCCTTAATATAATACGTCTCAGTAGCCTGGAGCTTACCAGATAGACTAAGTAAGATGCCCATTAAGTCCCCAGTATCTTCTTGCCTTTGCTTCCCTTTGCTGTGTTTACAAACTCATGCCATACCCAGCTTTTTTGGGTGGGTGGGTTCTTAAACTCAGATTCTCATATTTTCAGAGCAAAAACTTACCAACTGACCTTTGCCCCAGACTATTCATCTAATCTTTTCGGTCTCACTTCCTCCACAGTTTTCCCTCCTTGTTATCCCTGCCATCAGAATCATTGTAAATCTATTAGCTACTGCATAGTAACAAACTAACCTGAATCTATACGGTTTGAAGGAATCTTGTATGGAATCAGGGTTGGAATGCCTGCCCACCATGCATCTGAAATCAGCTGACACCAACGAAGTTACACTAGCCTATGACCTAGGCATGCATGTTGTGACTGACTCATTGTAGTGCCTCATGTGACTCCAAAGGTCTCCTTGACCAGCATGGCCTGGTGGTGAGGAAGGAGCACTATAGAAACGAGAAATTTTGGAAACAAGCTTGACATGGTCACGACATTGCTGCTGTTCATTCCTGTCTGCCAAAGCAAGTGATAAGGCTAGGGTGTTCAAGGGGTGGGGACACAGATCCAATGCCCTCATAGGAAGAAGCATAAAGGCACACTCCTTGAAATGGTGGGCAGCTGGCTTGATGTGTAACTGAGAAGTGGGCAGGACTCATTCAGTCCACCGGGTTAACCTCTGATACAGGATCCTGCAGCTTTCATCTCCCTGGTGCTTTGATGACAGATGGGTACCACCCTATCTGCTTTCTCACTGTGTTCCTGTATTACTTTCTTTAAGGCCCACTTCAAACTCACTGACTTATTTTTTACCCTGTGTTTTTCACTGCCTAAGAATTATTTAGCACTTACCATGCTGAACACCTGGGCAGATGCTCTGTCCTTAACCATGGAATCCTGATGATAAATTGACGAGCAGGTATTTCGATTACTCTGATTTCCGTAGTTAAAGAATTTTTTTCTGAATACATCTTTTAGTTTAGCTTTTTAAAAATTGTGTAGATGTCTGTCTGTCTGTCTGTCTGTCATTCTGTCTGTCTTTCTGTGTGTATTTGCAAATCAATGAAGGTGCCCATGGACACTAGTGGTGTCAGATTCCCTGGAGCTAGAGTTCCATATAATTTTGGGGTCACCCAATTTGGGTGCTGGGAACCTAAGTAGGATTCTCTCGAAGAGCAGCAAGTGCTTTTTAACAATTGAGGCACCACTGTAGCCCAGAGTGTAACTTTCCTTAATGACCTAAGACTCTGAGTTCAACTTTGAGTATGATAGAGAAGTTTATGCTTTAAATTCCTAAGCTCTTGCCTACATAGAAAGCTATTTATGGGAAACATTTAAGCAGTTATATTTAACCCAAATCACCACATTTTTTCTTCTACTAAAGTGAATAACGTTTTTGCTAGTTAGTGTAAACAGATGTGTATAAATAGTAACTATCTATTCTGGGACTTCCCAGCAGTGAATGCTATCTATTAATTACTTGTACAAATTAGAACTAAAACTTCCCCTACTCAGGATTTAATAAAAGTGTCCATTGGTTTCCCAACAGCCCAGAGAATGGTGTTCGGAAAGTAGAGATTAGCCTTCCATACACTGAGACAGAATCAGACTGTCTGCAGCTGTTTTGTTGCCCCCAGTAATAGATGAGAAATTGTAGAACTAGGGACACAGAGAGTATCAAACACACATTTTTCGTGTCACAAACGAGCCACATAAAAGAGTGGCGATAGACACCAGGCCATTTGAGCAATAGATACTAAGTTCTAGACTACACACGTCTGTGTCTTCATCAGCTCAGAACCTCCATCTGGTTGCTGTTCAAGGACACAACAAGAATATCTCTCTCTCTCTCTCTCTCTCTCTCTCTCTCTCTCTCTCTCTCTCTCTCTCTCTCTCTCTCTCTCATATTCATAAACATGCTGGCACCAGTGCCCCTGGGAGCATTAAAGCAGAATGTGCTTATTTACGTTTATATTTTTTGTACCATTTTCCTTCTTTTTTATGACACCGGCTTCCGACTGTGTGGCAGAAACACATAAAAATTGGCATAAAAGTAGGCAAATGTGCCCCCAGATGCTATATTAGCTGTGAAATAAGTTAAAATGCCCACACACGGGGTGTGCTCTCCTATCTGTCAGCTCGTTGCAACCCCTCCTCAAATCTTCTGTCTGTAAGAAGGGAATGAGTGCAGGTAAGCACAAGGCCAGCTTGGCTCCTGGTGGCTCCTGCCACTCACTAATCATGACACAGACTCAGGAATCTCTTCCCAAGAGGAACAGATATGAGTGAAGCTCTGCTCCTGTCTAAGAAGCTATTGGGGTGAAGATTTAATGTCATAGTGGAGCCGATTTATTTATTTATTTATTTATTTATTTATTCATTCATTCATTCATTCATTCATTTTTAGCTAAAGTCAGCATATGTTAAGATCAGACCTTATGCTTGCAATTCCCAAAGCCCCCTTGGACTCAGAAATGTAACAGGGAGTACATGGTCATTTCCACACTCCTGAGCAGCCTATCCCCTGGCCTCCCAGTGTTCTCTGTCTTTGGGATCGCAGGAGTTATGAAAAGGCTCAAGCCACTGAATCTCTAGCAATGAACATCCTCTCTCACTTCCTTCCTGCCCCAGGGATGAGGTGTGACCTCCCAGGCTAAGCCTCCTGCTGCTGTCAAGGTTACCATTCACTTGCCTCAGCAGCAAGAGTACAGGCACAGCAAATATAAGTCACCAGTCAAGGCCTCCTTATCCTTGTGTTACTGTCACAATCTGCACAAAAGCTAAGATGGGTGAAGTGACCCAGGCTTTTACCCTTACCCTAGCTCAGCCCCATGGTCCCAAAGGCCCTGGGTTTTGTTTAGTATAACAATGCTTTTCAGATCCTATTGCTGAATTTTTTAATGATATAAATAGTTGGCAATTTGTGCCATATATGCAAGCTGAGCATCTTGTGTTAGACGTCAAGACAGGCTGATGGTTGCAGCAGCTATTTCCTGTGTTTAATTATTATTGGCTTTATAAGTGTTGTCTCTATGGATGACTCTGAGGCTCCCAAATCAAACAGTGCAACAAGAGTAAGACCATAAGCTACTTCACTGTGTAATGCTAAACGTCATACTGTGTTTTAGACATTATTTGTTTTTTTTTTAATTTGTGTGTGTGTGTGTGTGTGTGTGTGTGTGTGTGTGTCTTTGTGTGCACCATAAGAGTGCATTGCTTATTGCTGATGCCAAGTAGAGCTTTCTGGCAAGAACCTAATATGGATGCCTCCTCAAAGGCTCTGCCAAAGCCATACTGATACAGAGGAGGAGGCTTGAAGCTAACTTTCAGACTGAACAAGAGGACCCCAATGAAGGAGCAAGAGAAAGGACTGAAGGAGCTGAAAGGGTCTGCAACCCCATGGGAAGAACAAAATTATCAACTACCTAAACCCACCACAGCTCCCAGGAACTAAAACACTAACCACTGAGTTTGCATGGAAAGACCCATGGCCCGAGGTACGTATGCAGCAGAGGAGAGCATTTTCTGACATCAGTGGGAGGAGAGGCCTTTGGTCCAGGAAAGGCTCATTTTCCCAGTGTAGGGGAACGCCAAGATGCTGAGGTGGGAGAGGGTGGTTGGGAGAAGGAGCACCTTTATGGCGGTGATGGGAGGCAAAGGGGGGATGGGTTTGTGGGAAAGGGGATAACATCTGAAATGCAAAAAAAATAAAAATAAAAATAAAATTTTAAAAATCTCAATTAAAAAAAGAAAAAGAATGCAGTGCTAACAATGCCCAGAAGGGGCATCGTCAGAGTTACAGGTACAGGTGGTTGAGTCACTGGATCAGGATGCTGAGAACTGATCCTCGATCCTCTGAAAGAGCAGCCAGCACTTACCTGCTGAGCCCTTTCTTCAGCCCCAGTTTGTATGCTGATTCTTGTGGGTTCTCGGTAGGGAATGAGTCCCACAGTGCATCATCAGATCCTAGCCAACACTTTACAGACACTCACTCATGTGAGAAGCTAAGGTGACTGTTCTGACCCCTATAAGCTGCTTGTTTATGTAGGCTCTCTTTAATTTTCCTATAAGGAATCTAAGGAAGCAGCAAAGTTATTTCTAGGGAACCATGAAAAGACGTGAAAAAGTCAAGACACTTCTGCTAGTCAATCCCATCTTTCCAGAATCCTGCAGAATAGGTGGGTGATGAGTAAAGAGGAGAAAGCCCTGCTTACGATCCTCTAGACCAGCAGAAAAACAAATCTAAACCCTTAAGCCCCAAGCCTAACTGCTATGGTGAATCAACACTGTGAATACAAGTGCATTTGAAATCCCCTAGAAGACACACACATCTGGGTATGGTTCTGAGGGTGTCCCCAGAGAGGTGTAACTGAGGATGAAAGTGGAAGCCTCACTTTAAACCTGGGCTGCATCATCTCATAAGCTGGGCCTTCGAGAGATTACAGTGCCTGTAATCATCTCTCTTTGCTTCCTGATTGTGGTCACAGTGCCATAGGCCACTTTATACTCCCAACTCCATGCCTCCCCATCCATGATGGGCTTTACCTACCACAATACCTAGTGGCTAATACATTTCCTCATTGTTGCTCTTCCAGGCTTCACCAGGATCAAAGGCATCACATTCTCATGATGGATATCTGCAAACTAAGAATGGCTTCAATTTCACAGACTTCAAAGCTACAACAAATCCTAGTTCTATAGATACAAAAGATGGAGGAATCAGGAGGTGAGAGCTCAAACAAAAAAAATATCCCTAACTGTGGCTGCCTCTCAGGGCCAACCAACTAAACCTCCTACACATCTTTTTTGGCTGATTTTCTGGGATTGCCTAGAATCCAGATTCCTTCTTACATGATAACACCTTTAATTAAAGATCAATTAAGTCTGAGACTAAGCAGATAAGATAATTTGAAGTGAAGCTTTTTGTAATCGTTGCTACTACTGAGCATGAATTTAAAGAGCCTGTTACTTGGATAATTGGTAGCACCCAGTGGTGTTCCCATTTGACATTTATCACACATTTTACTCGGTTGCAAATGTTTGAGTACTTGCTCTATGCTAGGCCCTATCTCTAGGCACAGGGAACACAGAAGTCAATAAACAGAAAAGCTCCTTGTTATTAATTGATTTGCACTGTAGGCCATTATTCCTTCTCTATACTTAGAACTTAGGCTACTTAGGTTAACTTTACATATAAGCAATGTGCTTTGGATTAGGGTTCCTAAAACCCAATGTTGAAGGCTTGGTCCTCACATGCATTACAAGGCAAGGAAGCCTTTAGGAGGTGAAATCATGGGAAGGATTCTGTGATACTATGGAATATTATTTCCTCCTTGTTTGCTTTTGTTTTGAGTCACCCAGAAGAGGACAGCCTTACCATGCACTGAGATCTCTGACTGTGAGCCAAAATTAGTATTTTCTCCTTATGAGTTAACTCTTTTCTATAGTAGGAGTTAAGGAGATGGCAGAGTGAAAAAAGTAAATTGCTATGAAGCCCAGAAATCTGAGTTCAGACCCGCAGAATCCTCATAAAGTTGGGCTCAATACCATGAGTATCTGTAATCCCACTGTATCCTGATAGGTAGGTAGGCTAATACTTAAAGTCTGTCTAACCAACCCTCCCCCAGTGCAGAGACAAATGCACCCCTACACACAGAAACAAATAAAGGCCCCATTACACACACACACACACACCCACACACACACACACACACCACCACCACCACCACCACCACCACCAACAACAACAACAACAATAACATAAAAAGTAATAATATTTGTAATGTCAGGTTGTATATGATCGTCTGCCTAGCTAGCTACCCATACTACAAGGCTAATGTGTTAAGCACAATCTAACATGGGATGTCTGGTTTTATTCTTATCCAAGTGCAGAGAACTGGCCCTAGCCCTGGTCTAGCAAGTGACATCATGTTTATTCCAAGGAAAGAAGATGACTCTGCCTGTCTCAAATACACACTTTTATCCTACATAAACTGACTCATATAAATGTTCACTCAGCCTCCCCAGCTTCTTTCCACAGTGATTGAATGAACATCATTCTTAAAATCTGAGCTGAAAGCACCCATCAAAGTCATTTTACAAACTGGAAAATCTGTGCCCAAGAAATGGAAAAAGAGTTGCCTGGCTGGACATAGTAGGTTAAGAGAATCAGACCTAGAATTATGGTTTCCTGGTTCCTTATAAATCTTTCCTACAGATACAGCCATCTCTACCTGAGAAATAGGCAGGGGTGAATAGAAGTCTGTCATGATTAATCTTAGTTCTCAAAAGATGAGATCTAGAGTAACTTGGGAGGGCTTTGAACACGAGTTATGGTTTGAATAAACTTGGCCGAGCGAGTGGCATGCTTGGAGTTGTGGCCTTTTTGGAAAAGGTGTGTCACTGTGAGTGTGGGCTTTAAGATCGTAGCTGCTTGGAGGTTAATCTTCCACTAGCAGCCTTCGGATAAAAGATGTAGAGCTCTCAGCTCTGCCTGCACCATGCCTGCCTGGATGCTGCCATGTTCCCACCTTGATGATAATGGACTGAACCTCTGAACCTGTAAGCCAGCCCCAATTAAATGTTGTCCTTATAAGAGTTGTCTTAGTCATAGTGTCTGTTCACAACAGTAAAACCCTAAGTAAGACAACAGGCATGTGAGTGACTGCCTTGATTGCATTAACTGAGATGTGACCGCCTGCCCAGAGTTAGCAGCACCATTCCCTAGCTAGAATCTTGGGCATGTAAGTGAGAAAAGAGCTGATGAAAAGCATGTATTTATCACTGTCTGTTTCCTGACCAAAGTTGATGTAACCAATGTGGCCATTTGCTTCTAGCTCCTGCCTATTTTGTTTCCATACCATGATGAACTATATACCCTTGAACTGTGAACCATAATAAACCCTTCCATACTTAAGTTACTTTCTTCAGAGTGTTTTATTTATCACAACATAATAAAAGGAACTAAGATAGGGTATTTATTTTATAAAGACAAGACCGAGAAGCACCATGTGAATCCAGGGTTCAGGCTCTCTAATCTGAAGAAGTACTGCTGCCTCAAAACCAGGGGAGCATACATAATCCCATAACATACCTTCAGAGAAGCTTTAACCTTAAGGTGGTTGGACTAAATTCATATAGAGGAGAGGGCTGCCTAGATTGACCCAACTCAGCCTGAACCACTCAGACTTGCTCTCTCACCTCGGTCCATGTGGAAGGTCTTAGGACTCCTAGATTGGAACAGAAGCCATACTGAAATCAGCTCCCAACTGTATCAAAACCAAGTCTTCAGGCATGTGAATAAAACAAGCTGGGACCTTCCAGACGAGCCCAGACCCCAGTTGAACACTGGAAACTATATCTAACCATAGTCTTCCTATCAATAAATACAAGATGTACAGTAAACTTTCATCTTAATGTCAGGTTTTTAATGGTAGAAATAGTGGAGTGAAGTACTCTTCTAGCAATCAATGCACCATTTAACATATAGAAAACATACAATACATTTATTATGTGCCTAGCTACACATGTAACTCAGTCAGTAGAGAGTTTGCCTAGCATGTGCAAAGCTCTGGGTTCCATGCCTGGCACCACATAAAATAGGTATGGTAGTACATGAGAGAACCCAGCAATTGGGAGTCAGAAACAAGAAAGAAGTTTTTGGGTTCAAGTCTGGCATAGGCTAGATGAGGCTTTACTGAGAAAAGAAAGTGAGGAAGAAAGGAGAAAGATGAAGGAGGAAGAAAAATGAAAGGGGGAAGGAAGTGAAAAGAAAAATGGAGTAGAGGAGTTGGTAAGGAGGGAGAGAAGGGTAAGCAGCTCGTTGTCTAACCCATGACAAACATCCATTCTTCATGACTTTATAAAGATTGTCTGATATAGAAAAAGTCCTCAAAGTTGAAACGTTTCTTCCAGTAGGAAAGGGACAGTGATGAGACAGAATGAAGTAAACAAATGTCACATGTCTAGGGAAGCTGAAACCTCTTAGGTTCTCCATCATTATTGAAGCTGTTAACAACTGCTGGGATAAGAGACTCCCAGCTGCCGGGCTACAGTGTGGAGACTCTCAGACCTCTGGGGCTGCCTACAAGCTGTGAGAGAACACCAGGATGATAACTGTCGTGAGTTCTTCCCTGCTCCCCAACACCAACACCATGTTAGGGTGAATTTCAGTGATGCAGCTGCCTCTGAGTCATCCCTGCTCCTATAAGTGACCCCCTCCTCCACACTTCTGTTTGCAACCCCAATAAGAACTCAGTGGTTCACTAAGTTAAACTTTGGTGCAACTGCTACTTTGCTGTTATGAGTTAATTCTCTGAGACAAGTAAACAAGTGGGGGAGTTGGGGTGAGTATGTGTGTGTGTGTGTGTGTGTGTGTGTGTGTGTGTGTGTTTTGTGTCTCCCCAAAAAGTCTCTCACAGAGCAATGTTTTACCACTACCCCTGATTTACAAAGATGAAATGCAAACGCAAAAACATTAAATAACTTCAGATCCAGGTATAAGAAAACTAGAATTGTAAGATCCGAGCCTCAACACAAAAATGAATAATAAACACATTTGATCTTTAAAACCAGAACATCTAGGACACATTTCCTCTGCAGATAATCCTGTGAAGAAGCTGTAACTAGATGGTGGGCTGCTGTGGTGGAGGAGACAGTCCTGTGGGAGTTATTGCTAGATACAGAGCACATCTGTCTTACTACGACAGTGTGAGATTAAAAAGTGCCCCACACACTCCAGGAAAATAAACACAGCCTGGCTGTAGTCCTGGGAGTCTTGGCCCCTCCTTCTTAGATTCTTTTGACCTTGACTTTCAAGCCAGGTTATGAGTCCACTGAGGTATGTATATGTCCTCTGCAATTAGTTCTGGACCTGAGTAGTTCTTCTGTCCTGTGTTCCTTATTCGATTTCGAATGTCATTTAGTTTCTCTGGGTCTGTTGGGGAAATTAGACTAAGGAGAATGATATTACTTAACTAATTAGGCCATGGTTAAATTAGATACATGTAAAGAAAGCCCACTCTCAGGGGCACCTTCCTATAAATTATTGCTCAACTATAGAAAGCTGAAATGAACAGAATGAGGAACCACACCTTCACATCTTTCCCTCTAGCATTCATTCTCTCTCAAGAGGTGGCTTGTGAGCAGCTCCTCAGGACGAATGGCTCTCATCCTGTCATGCTATCAGGTAAAAAGAAAGGAAGGCCTCTGGAGACCACAGATGAGGGTTGTAACAAACACCCCACTGGTTACTAAATGTGCAACTTTGAGAGTTCAAGGTGCCTGAATCGAACTGTCCATCACTTAGCTCCTCCTCAAAGATGAGAGGTAGCATGTTACAAAATGCATATGAGGCAAACATCTAAAGGAGAACCCTGGAGACCTGCAAGAGAGCCTGCAATGATATATGATTCAGACCTTGAATGCTAGCATAGGAAGAGAGACCATATGTGAGGCACCCACCACGTTGGCTCCATAGTTGCTATAAAGGAATGTGCCTCTACAGGAGTAAAGGTGCATGGGTGTCTGAGTGAACTCTGTCACAGTCTATATGGCCATCCTAGCTGCTGGAAATGTTCCCAGTTGTTGCAGGCCTTCCCACAAACTTAGCTAACCTAATGTTCCCCAGACACACACTCTGGCAACTCAAGTATGTAGCCTAGGTGCAATGTCAGGACACAAAGAAGGTGGATAGGGGACGGGGGAGCACCATCACAGAAGCAGGGGAAGGGGTAATGGGATAGGGGTTTATGGCGGGGAAATCAGGGAAAGGGATAACATTTGAAATGTAAATAAAATATATCCAATTAAAAAGGAAAGAAAAAAAAGAAGCGATCTATGGACTGTGTTCAAATTACTGTAGGTGTCAGAAAACCATGTGTGTCCCCATGTCAGAATCCTAAAGGCATTTGTCTATGCCGAATCAAAGGGAAGGTACCTTGTAAACTCAAGTTAGCCCAGTGGAATGTTGGTGAGCCAAGCCTATTGGCTGCCTTGCACGGTAGAGTACACATGGTACAACCCAAAGAGGCAAGTGGAGAGGACTCCTCAAGAACAAGAAGAGAAGGATGCTGATCCTCAGAGACCAAGAGCACGGATAGTCGCACAGAGACTAGTAGCAATACCAGGATCAAAGGCCAATGCTCACATAGTTCCAGCTATCCCGTGGTACCACAGAGTCGGGAGAGAGCACAGTTCTCACTACTAGCCAACACAGAGGAGTATATTGTGGATCCTTGAGCAACTAAGTCACAACAGCAGACACCACAGCTCTACCAAAGGGGACTAAGAAATATTACCCAACTCCATTAGTCCTTCCAGGCATTACACTGCTGGAGTGAAGGGAACGTAAATCTCCTCTGGCCTCACCTCTGCCAACCCAGTGGAAAAAGAATAAATGAACCTCATCATTCCTGTTATAAGCCCACCTATGAAGCTCTCAACCCCTGTCTTGTCAAAATTGGATGCTGCAATTCCTGTCTATGCCACTACCAGCGCAAAGTCTGGGTTCACAGTGGTGACTGCTCTTCAGTCCTTGTGCCATCCCTGGACTCCATGCTATTACATGTTGTATATAGTAACAAATCTGCGGTCAACAGTGCCAAAGGAAACCATCATCACCCAATATGGGCCACCACTCCCCGAACTGCTAGGATGTCCCTACTATAGAGTGGCCTTAAGACAGAGTGGATCCCTCCAGTTCTGATCATGTATGTACTATTTCCAAAGTTCTCAATCACAGATGAATAAATTATAGGAAGAATATATCATACTAATTCCTTAGACCTCCCTCACACTGCTGAGAAACTGTCAATCATGGGATCATTACCAATCTGAAGGAGTGTCATTCCCCAGAGATGCTGGAAGCCATGGTAACAGGACACAGAGTGTGTTTTCTCTGAGGGAGTGGATCTGAACACACTCCGGAACTGATTTGAAATCCTGTATTCAGCCCTAAATTGTAGAAAAGGAGTATTCCGCGTCCTACAAAGGAACACTAGCAAAATGAAAGTAACCTGTCAAAGCCACTGCTTTTTGAAAGCAGGGCGCATTACATCCCAAGCTGGCCTAGCAAGCAGAAGCACACATGGCCAAAATGGCCTCTGTCTTTTATTTCTGGAAAAGCGGAAACTCAGCTATTCCACATGGATTGATGTTCAACCTCACAGTCTGTTCCTGGTTGGCTAATTTGAAAAACATTGTGAATAAGAACAGACAGAAAATGCAAAATCTGCCACGTTTAAATATTTAAGCATTTCAGGAAGCTAATTACACCTGGTCAAACAGACGTATCTAACAAAGAACAAGAGAGGTCTCATGGGGAGCAAGGGACATGATGAAAAGGAGCAGAGACACCTTCATTTAACCAGTTTGTAAGAAAGTAAATGATTGAGCTAAGTATAAGTTTGTAAGGGAGTAAATGATTGGGCCTGACTAAGTATCAGTTTGTAAGGGAGTAAATGATTGGGCCTGACTAAGTATCAGTTTGTAAGGGAGTAAATGATTGGGCCTGACTAAGTATCAGTTTGTAAGGGAGTAAATGATTGGGCCTTACTAAGTATCAGTTTGTAAGGGAGTAAATGATTGGACCTGACTAAGTATCACCTCAAAATTCCGTTGCTGTTCTGCTCATTTTATCACCAATCTTGCACCTTCACCAATGAGCCTTGGGGCCACTGGCTCTTCTTGGGAAGAACTACTGCTTCAGTCCCTGAGTAGTTTCCCACGGTGACATCACCACTGCCATGAATTTTGTCCCATTACAGGAAAAAAGACAGGAAGAGAAAGAAGCTGAGAAATGCCAGTGTTGGGCACAATGCACTGTTGCAAACTTACATCATCCATCGGGAACCTATAATGCTGTGTCATAGCTGATGGGCATCCTATAAGATAGTCTCTAATTTTCTCATGCTTTAAAATTATTTTATGCCATAAAACATTTTTTAATCTCCTATGTGGAATTTGAGCCAGTCCTAAGATTTGGGGTGGGTCTCCTATGTTTCTGGGTCTGTTAGAAAGCAGATTCCTTGAGTTTACTCCTTCCAGCTAAGTTGTCCTAAAAGGTGAACTGTCACTTAGATTTTCTGTCTCCTTGTTTCTGAAATGAAAACATAAAGAGTCAAGTTTTCCTAAGAAGTTAACTTTTCTACATATAAAGTTCTCAGGATACTTCTCAGTTCAATAAATCCCATAGTTAGTAAGTGACCTAGTGGAGCAGTCTTTCACACACTGCTTTGCATCTGGAAGTTTTGCAGATAACAGAACAAGACAACAAGAAGGAAGTAGATAGATTTTTATGAGTGGTTAATTAGCACCCACATATAGGCAACCTTTACCCCATATTTAACACTATAACAGGGAACGTCCCATAAAAGTTATACAGTTGCAGCATTGCTCTCTCTATATCCAGAACCTTCCACCAGAGTTGTAGCTTGGCCCTCTGTATGCCACGATCCATTCCCCTAGTCCTCTGCTTGCCCGTCACTCTCAGCCAAAGTTTTCTGTTAGGCATGGCCCTTGTGTAAGTTCCTAACAACCGTTGCCTGGGGATTTGTGTAAGCAGAACGGTACCTTCTGTTTAACACTAAGCTCAACGCAAGTCCTTAAGACTAAGGACATGTCAAGCTGTGTCACTCACTAACACCATCACAGCCCCAAATACTACCTGGAAGGTGTTCAGATGTTCAATAAACAGGCTGGGAGCTGAGTCTCTCCTGTGCTCTCTTCCCAAGTGCTGCATTTTTTTTATTTCATGATAAAACTGGGATGACGTCAGCTCCGGCTGCTGGAGAAACACTCTAATTCATAACTTTAAAAATGTGTAACTTGAGTCCTTAGACTTGCTGCCAACTCACATTTAAAGCTATAAAATGTGATCATAGCCATTTATCCCTATTTTTGAGTCTCTTTATGGGTTTTAGAGGTAACTGTGGGAAGCTCTGCCCATCTCCTGGTCTTGGAATGGAGCTTTTGTTGTTGGCTCCTATTCACTGTACATTACCGGCTCGCTTACATTCTTTCAGTGAAGTCATATCCTTTGACCATATTCTTCCCTTCCAACTCCTCCCTCAGAACATTTTTTTTATTTTACATTCCATTATTTAGTTTTGCTTGTGTGACACAGCATGTGTGGAGATGAGGAAATCCTTGTGGGAGTCAATTTTCTCTGTCCACCATGTGGATTCCAGGAATTGAACTCCTTGTCAGGGCTGAGATGCAAATGACAGTCTGATGGACCATCTGGCCGATCTATGCCCTCCTTTTAGTTCCCCTCCCACTATTAGTAGGGTTCCCCCTCCAATTAATCTCCCTGCTGCCTCATCTCTCTCTCTCTCTCTCTCTCTCTCTCTCTCTCTCTCTCTCTCTCTCTCTCTCATACACACACACACACACACACACCCCTTTATACTCTTAGAAGGAATGCTATGACCCACAAATGGGAGAAAAATGTGATATTTGTCTTTCTCTGTCTGAATTATTTCACTAAGTATGATGATATTCAAGTGAATCCATTGTCCATAGAATAACACACTTTCAATTCTTTTTGTACATATTTGTGTGGAGCACCATGTGTATATAAATTCATGTGGGTTATGTGCATATTTGATGCGCATATGGTATGTGGTATGTGTGTGTGTATGTGTGTGGTGTGTCCTGTACATGTATGTATATACGTGTTGTTCTGCCTATGTGTACATGTCTGTGTGTGAGACTTATGTATGATATGTGTGTCTGTGGTATATATGTATATATGTGCACGTTCAAGTGAATTGTGTGTGCATGTGTATGTTCCTATGTGTGTCCATGTATATATATCTTGTGTTTATGCATGTGAAAGGGTGTGTGTGTGTGTGCACCTATATGTGTTCCTGTGTATTTGTGGAGGCCAGAGAACAACTTTATATTTTATTCCAGGTGCTATGCACTATAGTTTTTGAGACAATGCCTACTACTGTGTCTAGTTTCTTTTGTTCACATAGGTTCTGGGGATCAGATTTGGGTCTTCTTGCTTGTGTGGAAATCATTTTACCCACTGTGATAACCCCTTAGCCCTATTATCTCTTCATTTTGAATGAACAGAACTCCATTGAACATACGTATACATACCACAATAAGAGAAGACCAACTCCCATAACTTGTCCTCTGACTTCCACATGTTCACTGTGGCATATGCACTCACACATGCAAACAAAAAATAAACGAGTGAATGCAATTTTTGAAATTCCAAAAGCATTGAAAATGTATTTATCAGCCAGGAAGATGGCTCAGTGGGTAAAGTACCTGCACGTCACATGAGAGCTCGAGTTTGAACACTCCAAATCTACTTAATTCAGACGAAGTAGCATGTGTTTGTAATACCAGTGCTCCTGTGGTGAGCTAGGAGATGGAGAAAGCAACATCCCCAGGAGCAGAAGTTTATGGCCAGCTTACTCAGCATGCACACCAGTGAACAACGAGAGATGCTGTCTCACAATAAAGTGGCCTTGAAGCATTGGCGACCTTTACATGGTCATGCTCATATCGGCTACACACATTCCCTCAGAACCTCATCCACTCTCCACAACTCACACATCACAAAATTTATGAATGGTTACTGTGTAGAAATGGGCTAAGACAAGCATCTATATCTGTACACATATACCAACACGGTCACTTAGTGCAGAAAGTTATTTGCTGGAATTGTTATCAGTCTATAGATAAATAAAACACACACACAGGTTATCAATGCTCTTGGCTGTCTATGACAATCTGGCAACATGTGTGACACACTCACAGTCTCGTGGTATCTATGTGAGTAGCCAACCACTTTCTGATTGGATGTGAAACCTGTTCCATAACAGG
The DNA here is from genome assembly GCF_963924665.1 of Micromys minutus. NCBI lineage: Eukaryota > Metazoa > Chordata > Mammalia > Rodentia > Muridae > Micromys > Micromys minutus. The sequence continues at coordinate 9,470,262 of NC_137979.1, forward strand.
TATTTTATACCTGGTGTTGTAACCCTGTTCCAAAGCCAATGAATGTGGAACTCATAGGCTCTAGCGGAGAGCATCTGCTGTCGTATGGCTCAGTGGACACATCACTAAATTACCTTGTTAACATTTATAGTTTGAACCTAGAGCTTGGTACTACCCCCAACTTTGATCAAATAAGTTTCTTTTTGGTTTTTATATTTTTCATTTGGTAGTGGTTACTGCAGAGACTTATACCTGGTTAAAGTGTCAAGTGAGAATAAATAAATACCTGTGAGTGCTTAGCTATAGGTGGTCACATCTATCAACATTCCCACCATCCAAAGCCAAAGGAGTTCCAGGGATAAGTCGGTGGGAAGAATGTATGAGATGGCTGATGGGGAGGTAAGCTGTGAATGCTGACTTCTGGACAGGAGATGAACAGGAGACATCAATTTCACCTACGGTTGCCTGGAGAAGACCTTTATAAACCCCAGCTAATCAGTAAGGGCCACCAAAGCTCCACCTCTGCTGACACTATTGACAGCTGATGGATGCTGAGAAAAAGAGAGTCACCTTCCTTTCTGGCAGGTTGCTATGGCCCAGTAGGTGGCCACACACCAATGCAATGAGCAGCACTAATTGGACTCAAGCAGGGAAGAGGAAGACATTATTAACAACAACAACAAAAAAAAAAAAAACATGTAAACATTAAGCTGGGAGAGAAACTAGGTGGAGCTCTAGTGGGAATTGGAGGGAGTAGTGGTGGGCAAATATAATCAATACACATTTTGCAATTGTATGAAACTTACAATGTCTACATAGTTCCATGACCAAAGTCTTAACCAGCATTGTATGCAGTTTCTTTTTAACATGATTCTCATCTCTTCTATAAGACCTAAGCTCTGTGTGCCCTTCTAGTGATGGTTAATAAGGTTATTTGCCATATCACCCACTGTATCAAATAGTGATTGCTTTCATGTGTCCATTTATGCTCCTTTCCTGGCCTCAGAGAACAAGAACAAAGCTTGGACACCCTACTTCCCAGCTGGCATAAAAAGGAGCAGAGGAGGAGGAGGAAGAGAAGGAGAAGGAAGAGGAAAGGAAGATGGAAAGACAGGGTGTGTGTGTGTGTGTGTGTGTGTGTGTGTGTGTGTGTGTGTATGTGTGTGTGTGTGTGTGTGTGTGTGAGAGAGAGAGAGAGAGAGAGAGAGATATCCAGATGATCATTGCCTTAACTAGTGAAAGCCACAGTCTTTATAAAGACACCATAATGAATTTTCACAGAAGAAAAGAAATTATTTAAATCATAATGTGTTTTGACAGGGAGCCTGCTGATGGACATTTTGCTCTTAGCTCTTGTCAGAACCCAGCCTTTAACAGTTCTCATGGGAAGCATGTACAGTGGATGTTCTTAGCATTTGCTTTTAAGACACCACTACATGATTTCCATATTCAAATCTTTTTAGGGCTTGAGGTTGAGAGGCATGTAAGGATATCCTAACCTCCGAAAGTTAGAGCTGAAAGTGAGCATGGATCCCATTCAGGAGAAGACAGTACTCATAGTATCACTGTGCCCCTTACAGTGAGAGCAAGGCTCAAAACACAGAACAATCAAGTTGATTGATAAATGAAGGAGATATTTGTGAGGGCAATGCTCATGGAACCAAGAGGCTGACCTTGACTTTTGGTCCTCATTTTCTCACCGATGTATGTATGTATGTATGTATGTATGTATGTATGTATGTATGTATGTATGTATGTGTCTTAGTCAGGGTTTCTATTCCTAAACAAAGCACCATGGCCAAGAAGCAAGTTGGGAGGAAAGGGTTTATTCAGCTTACACTTCCACATTGCTGTTCATCACCAGAGGAAGTCAGGACTGGAACTCAAGCAGGTCAGGAAGCAGGAGCTGATGCAGAGGCCATGGAGAGATGTCACTGGCTTGCTTCCCCTGGCTTGCTCAGCTTTCTTTCTTATAGAACCCAGGTCTACCAGCCCAGGGATGGTACCACCCACAATGGGCTGGGCCCTATCCCCTTGATCACTAGTTGAGAAAATGCCTTACAGCTGGATCTCATGGAGGCATTTCCTCAGCTGAGGCTCCTTTCTCTGTGATAACTCCAGCTTGTGTCAAGTAGACACAAAACCAACCAGTACAGTATGTATGTATGTATGTATGTATGTATGTATGTATGTATGTATGTATTGTGTATTTATTTAGAAATAGTGTTTCATTGTTCTGGAACTCACTGATCACTGATCAGGCTAGGATATATGGTTAGAATGAGCCCAAGGGATCTTCCTGTCTTTGCCTCCCTGGTTCTGGGATTTTAAGTGTACACCACCACACCCCATTTTGCTTTGTTTTATTCATGTAGGTTCTGAGAATTCTTGTGCTTGCAAAGCAAGTGCTTCACCAACTGAGCTTTTTTCCTGTGCCTAAAGGAGAGGCATTAAATGATGGTCAAATAGAGGCTCAGCCAAGGAAACTGATTTATCCTTAAGTGACCCTGAAATCAGAATCTAAAATCAAGTCACACAAGATTATTTTTTGTGATCCCTTTTCTTTGAGGACTATGTTCTTGATTAGATGCTGAGAGGAAGTACATAATGGCTAAGAAATAATATCCATTAGGGAAAATGAGATGGGCTGCCAAGTGGGAGGAGGGAAAGCAGCTGGTGGTCCTCACTCAGTGCGTCCAAGCAAACTCCAGAAAGCATCTGTATGAGATTCTAATGCTTGGGAACCTAGCAACAAGATGTATAGCAGGAAAATCTAGTGCTTGTGCTTCGGAAAATACTGTGTGGGGTGGGGAGGGAGAGAGGAAGGGAAACAGAGGTGGGAAGGGAGACAGAGACAGACGGATGAATAGATGGACAGATGGACAGACAGGCAGACAGAAAAGATTATGGAATAATCCATAGGACCCAGCACAGAAAGGGCGTTACCAGCAGCACAGTATTGAAGACCATAAACACATCCAGAGTGCATGCACCATTAACATAGCCTGCATTTGAGACTAGGTTTATGAGACATAGGTCCTGCCAAACTGGCTGTCCACATTTCCAGGGTTTTCTAGGCTTTTTTTCTTTCTGTTTCCATAATAAAATACATAAACCAAAAAAAAAATCTGTGAAGGAAAGGGTTTAATTGGCCTGCAAGTCTTGGTCATAGTTCTTGATGAGGAAAGCCAAGGTAGGAATTGGAAGCAAGAACCATGGAACAATACTTGCTGGCTCTTTTGGGTTCATGTTCAGCCAGTCTTCTTATACCATCCAGGAAGTAGAGCTGCCGACATTGGACTAGACTCTACTACTACTAAGATAATAGAAACATGGACATGTCTAAAGATGATCCTGATAGAGACAATTACTCAAATGACAAGGATCTTTCAATTGGCTCTGGGCTGTGTCAAATCGACAGTTAAGAATAACTGGGACACGTGATACATGAATCAGCTGGGATTGAGCCATAACTGACTCCAAAGTCAGGACATGGACTCTGAAATATAACTTGTTCAACACAGAAATAGTACTGCCTTGCCCTTCTAGGCACTTGATTCTGTCCCTCCCTCCCTTACTGTAAAGGGCATTGAAAGGCGCCATGTTGACTTCTCTACCCAAAGGACTTCTGAGATGGGAAGCATGTTTGAAATGCTTGACACAAGTTTTAATGGCTCATTTTATTAATGGCAGACTTACTCATAAAAGTTGACATACATATACATACATATACATATGCATATCTATATCCATATTCATACACATACACATACACATTCATATTATATATATATATATATATATATATATATATATATATATATATATATATATCCCTAGGGAAGAAAAAGCAGAACATACAGATGTGGTTATATAAGGTTTGAGTATTGGGGAGTGGAGATGGTGTGAGTCAGGAAGAGAAGAGGATCCTAATAAGGTCTCTGAATGGGTCATTCCTTCCTCAAAAAGCCAATCAGTACATAACCCCAGGAAAAGCACATGGAATATCATTCCAGAGAACCTAGTAGTCTGTGCCTATATCTGGTTCTTCTTTGGGCTGAGTAGTTCTGTTCCTTCGAGGTAAAGGCTAGCAAACCCCACCCCTCTCAGGCTGCCTCCCCACTGACTGTCAGTCAGCAGCAAGGGATTAGGGCTCTATTTGTATGCATTTTTATATTAGATACATGGAGAAAACACTAAGAAAATCCTACATAGAAGATGGAGGAAATGAAGCGAAAGAAATACAGAACTATGGCTGGTGCTTCTACTTTGATCCTGACTGAGGTGGTTCCAACCTCGGTTTCCATGCCTGTCAAGCCAGGGGAATTGACTGGATGCTTTTAACAGCATTCAAGCCCTATAGTTAGGTTTTGGCTTCTGGATTGATCCATCTAGGAAATTAGAGTGTAGCCCAAATGGCTTAATGCTGCCTTCGCTGCATGAATTCTGTGAAAGCTCCTTTTCAAGGATATGGATGTAGCTCTCAGGTACCATCTTCTCTCTGTCAATTGTCTAGAGCTGTTACCTCGGAGAAACTCCAATCAAATGCTTTCACCAGCTTGTCTGAATCTGTGGGCAGGTGAAATAATGAGACCTTGGATTTTTACTGCAATTTTTGCATTTCTGAAGTGCTATATGACTCCATCCCAAACTTCATACTTCTATTAATACTAGAATAGAGGCACGGCAGGATAGCTTACAAATCACATTTAAATAATGAGAAAGCTCAGACTTGAGCTGTCTCAGGAAAGTGGCAGTGATGTAGTCTGAGGTGGCTGTTAACACGGGGCCAGCTGTTTGCTTAACTGCTAGTGGGCTGCCTGGGAGACTCCAGGCAAACATCTTAATTCCGTCAAGCCTCCATTCTGCTGTTCGTTGGGAGTAATGGTCACCTGCAGGAATCCATATGGAGCAATGAAGGGAACAAATGAACAGACAGACAAAGATAGAATGACAGAAAGAGGTGCAAAAGGAGGTACATGGCCTGTAATTCCAGTCCTGGGAAGCAGAGACAGGAGGATTGCTAGAGTTTGCTGGCTGCCAGCCTGGCCAAATCACAGGTTCAGTGAGAGACCCAACTCCAGCTGGAGATGGACTGAGGAAGACAGCCAGTACCAACCCTTGGCTTCCACATGAATGCGCATGCATGTATGACTATGCACAAGTGCTCATGCACACATACCCACAAGCATGTACTCCACACACATACACACTACACACACACTACATACACACTACACCTACTATAAACTCACACATACACACTACACACACACTACACACACACACTACACACACTACACTATACACACTACACACATGCTACACACACAACATACATATACTACACACACATACAAAAAGATATCTAAAGGCAGAGGACCACAAAGGCTGTGTCTGCCTGCTTTTTGCTTGCTTGTATTCAGTGTTTGCTCTAATGTGTCAGCATTAGGTCTCTGAAATCAAAGCATCAGTTAGGATGCTATCTTCACCGGCAGTCCAATGTTTCCCTAAAGGGTAAAATAATAGCACACTCTGAGATGGGCCCGTAAGAAAACACTCTATAATAAAATGATTTAAAGAAACTCAATAGGTCTCTCTTACATCTCTCCATCCTGTAAAAGACTGGCGGGAGTTTATTAAGAGCTGTCAGAGGGATGGGCCGAAGGCAGGCCTGTTTAATTTTAAACTCACCGTGTGTATCACCAGATCACATATACCCTTTGTTTCCCATCATGTACTTCTGATTGATAGTTTTTAAACCTGGTTTTGTGAAATAGATTTTTACAATGTGTTTATGTGTCCACAGAGGAAAGAGAAGCTTCCGAAAGGTCCATGCTTTGCCTGAAGTATCCCACCTGCCATCTTGTCCGACAAAAGCACAGGTTTTCTGGCTGCACAGGTTGGTTCTTGTCTGCCTCCATTTCCCACAGTGCATCCTATGTGGGGAAAGAATAGCACATGGACAGCGTCAAACGTCACCACCATCCTTCACTAGACCTCACAACATGGCCTCTGAAATGGACTTCACTCTGCTGTCTGCTTAAGCCATTAAGAAAGCAATCCAACACATGTTTTAATAATGTAAGTTTACTCCTGTCATACCTATTACTCAGGGTTATCAAGTCATTCAATCAATCTTAATGAGTTCTTAGATTCCTCCTGAAAAGGAGAGTAAGGGGACATTTTACTGATGAGACTTGCTGGGATCGTTTTAATGGTGATACTGGTAATATCCTGCTGAACTCATCTGTAACCCATTTCTGGCATGAGAGGGGATGCTTTCTTGTTGTGTGGTCACTTCATGTGGAGATTTAAGTGACATGTCCCCCACAGTCTTAGACATTTAAATATGTCATGTGTGGCCTCAAGATGGTGGCATTGTTTAAGGAAGCTTAGGAGGTTCAGGTTACTTGGAATTGATGCTGCCCAATGATGCTGCTGATACAAAAACACATCTCTCACCTCATAATGGACAAGAGAGAGTTTATTTTGGAGTCAGATAGGAATGACCACGGTCCAAGAACACAGACTTGGGTCAGCCAAAAATCCATTCCAGCATGGTGATAGTTTGACAAAAATTATATAGAAAAAGAACAAGGAAAGTTATCGATCAATATGCTTCTCAAACATGTTGGTGAGAACATCAGGTGGGATGGTTAGAGCAGAGCAGGGAAATCTCAGAACTGAGCCACAGGGTTCTTCGAGAGCATGCTTAGCCTTTTGCTTGGTGAAATCTGGGAGTCTGTTAAGTTAATCTTCACAAAGGCTTTTACTTATTTACCTAACATCATAGGATGTTAGGTCAGACACAGTGGTGGACAAGGAATGACCATTTATTTAGAGGCTAAGATAACCCAAGATAAATTATAACTAGGCTTTGGACCTGCAACATTCTAACCCCTACACTGGCATTCAAATATGGTCATCAGCCGTGATGAAGGGTAAATGGAAAACACAGTGGTCTCCAGGAACTTTTTCTTCACAAAGACAGAAGGAGATTTGTTAGTGGGGGCAACTAATACCCAACAGAAAACAAGCCCCATGGTTATGTGATTATGTGGTCATGTGTGACTATTGAACTGTGTAACAGGTATTTGGAAGATGCTTTACTGAAAGCACTCAGGCCTGACTCGGGCCTAATAAGAATCTAAAACCAAGATGGAAAACTGGTGACCCTGCCTTCTTTTTCTTTCTGTCTCTTCTTACATTGGCTGAAGACAGAGAGATAAATCATGGTTCTAAGGGTAGTCACCTTGTATTTGGAGAAGAGTAGTTTCATAAAATAGGCCATACTAGTGAAAGTGATGGTAATTACATACACACACACTCACATGTACAGGCACCTGAACACACACAGAGACACAAACATATGCACAGAGGCAAATGGATACACACTCACAAACACACACAGGCATGTAGACACACACACACACACACACACACACCTCCTTGCAGAGATTCACTGGGCTCCATCACAGGTCCCAACTCCAGTCTCACTAGTTGAATCACTATGGCAACTTCCCTGAGCTTCATCCTCTGCCACATGGCAAAGGGATGGACCTGTACAACTTCTTTTGCAGCTGGAGAATGTAAAAGCGAATCTTAAATTTAATCACACTCCCAGAGCTGACATTCAAATCAAAAAGCTTTGTTAGGACTCAGGGAAAATGGAATGTCATTTTGCCAGAAAGATGTTTCTCTCAGAGATGCATCCTCCTCACTTTGAAGTGCTAAATGAATGGTAAAGAAAAGGCTCTTTTGCTTAGGGGTGGGAGAGGGAGAGAGGGAGGAAAGGAACAAAGTCTGGGTGAATAACACTAAAATGAATAAGCAGTGTGGAATCAAGTTCTGGTTCAAAGCAGATGCTGTTGGAAATCCTCCTATTTTTTTCTCTGTAATTTTTTTTAATCTCGCAAAGAGGCAACATCACTAAACAAAGAGCTTTTAAATCAGGAAAGAACTTCCTGTTTTGTTGTTTGGGGTCTCTGGTAAGTCATTTCTCATGTCTGGACCTCTACTTATAAACAGAAAACTAAATGAGTACCCACTCAAGAGGCTTTTCTGAGAGTAAATGGGGTGTGTGTGTGTGTGTGTGTGTGTGTGTGTGTGTGTGTGTGTATGTGTGTGTAAGATGTATAGGGGTATAGGGTGTGCTGGTGTGTAAGAAGTATAAAGCCAGTCTGGGGTATGTGAGACCTTGTTTCAAACAATTAAATAGCAACCTATATAGTATTATTTCTATCACAAGGTCAAGTATACACAATTTCCTTCCAAAACTAGAGTTTGTCCTAGTTACTTGTCTATGGCCACTCCACGTGCCCTGACAAAGACAACTCAAAGGAGTCAGGGCTTGTTCTGGCTCACAGTTCAAGGGTGCGTACAGTCCATCATGGCAGGGAAGACATCACATCAGGAGCAGGCAGAGGTGACTGCTCACTCTACATCAGCACTCAGGAAGCAAACTGAAAAGAAAGTTGGGGCTGAGCTATGAAACCTCAAGACACACCCCTAAGGACCACTTTCTTCAGCTAGGCTCCAACTTTTAAATGATCATCAACCTTGGCAAGCAGCCACACCAGCCAGGAACCAAGTGTTCGAGCATCTGAGCTGTGGGGTGGCTGTATGTGAACCATCCTTCATCCAAACCATAAAAGCATCATCACTCACATTTTACAGATAGACACATTGAGAAATCAATAATTGTTTTCGAAATCCTCCAAAACCAGACTATACAGGAAAGTTTGACCATGAATCTCTTCAACACTGGAACTCTTCCTAGCAGGCTCACTTCAATTTTACTTGTGCTGTTTAAATAAAATAGACCTTTACAAGACCTCTGATTAATTAGAGCCAGACCCTTTCACTGAGATGTTGCTTCATAGACAAGGGATACATCACACATGGCTGCTGTCTGCTAATGAGCAAATGGTTCTGTGCAGTGAAAATGATAATCTCCAGAGTGATTGGCTCTGCTACCCTGCAAACAGGGCACTTCCTTTATGTAACTTGTCCATTTGATTTCATTGTTTCCCCCGATGACTATGTTTCAACCACTTCTTTGGATATTATTCTTCTGGGTCTTTTTTCATCAAAGAGATAATAAATTTTAGACATGGTGTGTGTGTGTGTGTGTGTGTGTGTGTGTGTGTAGATCTGATTTCTGTTTCAGCCCTTTGCAAATTATACATTGCAGTCCTTGTCCGAAGGATTTGTCCCAAGATAACCGAAACAATCTCATTGTCTGGACTGCCTGTCTCCCTACTAGATTTTGCTCTGGTCTCTAGGAACTTGGTCTACTTAGTCCACAAGAAGCACTACAAACAATGGCCAACAGCAATATGACTAAATACACATAGGACTACTGTGACTTCAAGTTAGTTTCATGGAAACTTGCAAGAGGGACGTTTTTGCTCCACTTTTGCAAGAGGCATGAACGACAGAGGCTCTCACGCTGGAGGAGGTATTGGGAACAGCATCTGGACAAGATTGTCCTTTGTGTCAAGGCTTTCCAAGACCTCCAGAATGTTAAGGACACAATGATGGACATTGTACCTTGTCGCTTTATAACTCTCAGTTTACCCAGTTTGACCAAACTCTCTGAAGTAGGCGCTTTGTAATCTTCACTTGAAACCAAAGGATGAAAGCTCACAGAGCTCCCCTAGAAGAATGAGTGGAAGCAAGAAAGGTTTGGAGACCAAATTCTGGCTGTGGGTTCTTTCAGGTGCCCAGTGCTAAGTTTAGAGGGTATCACTTCCATGCATGTACCCCAGACTTAAGCAGGATAATACTTTCTATTTCCCTTGACTTATGAAGAGAATTTGGAAGCTCAGATAGGAAAAATGATATGTAGGCTTGAAAGGTGTAGATGTAGGGGTCCTTTGAGATAAATTTGCTGCCCTAAGGCTCTCCACTGTTGCCTTTTCTGACTATACTGTTGTTGGCTTGCATTGTACTCCGTCTCAGTTCTTCATCTGCACTGCATCCTGGTACCAAATAGGCAGGGGACAGATGTCTTTTCCGAAGTCATCTCTTCTGAGGAGAAATGATGTAACCTGTGGCTGTGGGTCACAACACAGTACAGCAGAGGTAACTGGAGGGAGTGTGGAAAGGAATAACAGAACTTAGATGGCAGTCAGCAGCTCACCCCTCAGGCATTTTAGGATGGCATTTCCTCCTTTATCCATTTGCTGACTTGACACCATAGTTCCTTGAAACCTTCCTTAGATCTCTACAGTTTCATCTTCAAGAAGAAGAAAGAAGATGCAGGGGATGGGGGAGATGGAGTCAGCACTGGGCTGGGAGTCTAGAGATGTGAAATTCAGTCCTGGCTGGGTTTCTAGTTTGCTAGTCATTGACACCTAGTTCTGCCTACAGTTTGCCTGGCCAACTTGCTGTTCCTTTTTTCTCATCTATACATGGAACAGGCTGGCATGAAATGTGACAGTTCTTATATCTTCCTGTAGTCAGTGACCGGAGCGTCAGTGATGAGGACACCACACACACACACACACACACACACACACACAAAGAGTCTGAGATGAGAAGAGACCTTCATGAGGAATGGATAAAACAGTCAAACTCCTAGCTTGTGATAGAGTTATTGGTTCACTACATGTTATAAACAAACAGGCAATGATAATGGAGTCACACAAAGGAACAAAATAGCAAAGTAAAAGGAACTTAGCAAGGCAAGTCTTGTAAAAAGAAAAAAAAAGCACCAAAATCCAAGCCAGGCTATTAAGCATGCCAGACCAGGGAGCTCAATTGCTTTGTGTTTTAATGCAGGTAGTGACTATGTCTTCTTCCTACTGACTGAAGTCCAACCTCATAAGCAGTCTTTGTCAATTGTCTAGATTTAAACGTGTCTTCTCAAGGAAATTAAAGGAAAGGAGGAAAGGAGGAAAGGGTTGTATGGATGGGATGGGGAAAGAAAGAAGCTTTCCATTAAAAGACTGTTTTACCAGGTAGGAGAGACTAAAAGGTTTGCTTAAAGACTTTACAAGACAGGGGTCAGAGGTGTTGAGTATTGATTTTGGGAAATCAAACCATCTGTGATAAAAATTTCTCACACACAGGTAGGAAGACCATCCATATGGGTGGGACCGCCCTAGAGAGAGGCTCCTGAGCACATAGAACCTCACGTTCTTTTCCTGGGCCACCAGAAAGAGTCACAGACACAGGGGCTGCTCTGAGATGACATATTCTTGTCTGACTTCCCACCATCTTTTTCTGAAGAGTGCCTAATTCAAGTTCCAGTCTCGCTCTGGCTCATCAAGCATCTCTCCCCAACAGCTTTCTGTGTTTGCCCTAGGAAATCCGAAAGCTGCAATTCAGTTCCGGTCTTTGCCAGGATTACAATGGGTGTTCGATCTGGGCCTCAGGTTGCCTGTCTGCAAATGAGAGGGAGATAAATGATGCTCACAGTTATGGTACATTTCTACAACAAACATTATATGTTACAGCACTTACAGTCCTTAAGCAATGTGTTCACCCTCCTGACAGATGAGAAAGCTGAGACCTAAAGTAACTAATTTGCATGTGGTCACACACCCAGGAGTGAACCTCTGTGTGCCAAGTTCACACTTCCAATCCAAGTGGGGACAGTCACTTTCAAGGCTCCTAACCTCCTATCTCAATGAATGCCTTTCTATCCTCGATTGGTCTCTCTCTATTTTGTCCCTAATTCTCATCATCATCATCATCACCATCACCATTATCATCATCACCATTGTCATCATCATTAACTGAAACTCTTTGTATTTGTTTATTAATTTTCCCCCACTTTTCAAGAAAAGACCCTGATAGACCAATTCTTAAGCGTTTCGGTGCATTTCACTCAATATGTGTTTCCTACTGATAGAGATTATTCCTTGTATCCTATCCATATAGGTCTGTGAGGTTCACAGTGTGCAGTTACGGAGAATGATGTGGGGTACCCCGAGAGGAGATGTTCTCATCTGATCTGCTTTGACAGGAGCACTTTAACTTTGTAGTGGGTGCAGGGAGATTGCAATGAGAGTTGATTCAACCTGGCTTAACCCAGACAGTCCAGCAGTGTCACTTGAGTGGAGTTCAGTGTTGCAGGAGCGGGGGACTGTCTTCTCTTAGCTAGAGGAGCTTCAGGCAGCCTGCTCTCCCTCTCCAGACTCTCCAGAGGCTGTTCAGTGCTACTGACCACAGCTGCTCCCCAGACTTTCCCCACTCCACCCACAGTCTTGGCAATGAGATGGATAAAATGCTGCTCCCGAGGGCCAAGAAAGGAGCATAAAACCCGTCGGTGGAGAAAATTCCTCAGGGTTGTTCACACACTTCCAACCTCACTCACTATTAGCTTGAAAGCAGCCTCTCCAATTATCTCTGAGGAAGAGGTTAATCCCGGAGAGGGAGGGTGTTCTTTTCTCGCCCTCTGCTGTCCCTACTGTCTTAGTCAGGGCTTCAATTGTTATGAGGAAGCACCATGACCAAAAGCAATTTGAACAGGAATAAAATTATGTTGCATGTGCTTCCATTGAAGGGAACTGGGGCAGGAACTCACACAGGGCAAGAACCTGGAGGCAAGAGCTGATGTAGACATCATGGAGGGGTGCTCCTTCTTGGTTTGCTCCTTTTAGTTTTCTCTGCCTGCTTTTTTATAGTGCCCAGTACCACCAGTCCAGGGTATCAACAGTGTCTGGGTCCTCCCCCATCAATCACTATTTAAGAAAATGCCCTACAGGTTCGTCTACAAACATATCTGATGGAGGCATTTCTCACTTAAGGCCTTTTCCTCTCAGATGACACTAGTTTGTGTCAGGTTGACACTCCAACTATCCAGCACACCTGTCTCCATGACCTATTCCTGGGGTCCCTTTGCTTTAGGAACATAGCAGTTCCATCTGCCAACCCAGAGCCAGCCTGGCTATACAAAAGGAGGAGAAAGACAGCTGTGGAAGCTATGAGTTGCATCAGGAGACAGCGAACTCAATATAAAGTCAGTAAACTCAGTTCCATTCACTGTAAAAGGAAATAGACTTGCCTTAACCACACTGAAGCAGACACAGTTCTCCTTCTGGGAGAAGAAGCAATGTTCATTTAAAAGACAGGGTTGGGAGCCTTGAGCCTGAGAGTTTATTCCTGACTGTTGTTAGGACCTGTGCAGAGACCTCAGATGAGAGTGACTTTCAGCATCCTCATTCCATGAGTCCTCTTGCCTCAGGGCACAGAAGCCCCTCAGCTGAAAGCACATCTGTTCCTAACCTTCCCAACCACCCTGCAGCCCTTCCAGAATTTCAGCACATTCTACTGAATCCTCCTAGTCAACCAAAATCTACTGGCTCCAAATTCTTATTGGGAATGCTCTCCTTTTAAGAACTCATGGATCTTTCCCCAGGTATAGGAGACTGCATTGCTGCTTCACAGACTCTCCCGAGAACATTGGACAATCCAGGCCAGGCATAGTTCTTGCTTTTTTTTCTTTTCTTTTTTTTTTCCTCATTGCCGTGACAGAATACCTGACTGAAAGCAACCTAAGACAGGAATGGTTTCTTTTGGCATACAAATGAAGAAGATTTGGAATCCATTACTGTTTAGGAGGCATGGCTTCAGGAATGTGAGACCTGGAAGATCACATCGAATCTTCAGCCAAGAATTAGAGGACTGGAAATAAGAGAGCCAGAACTAACTAGCATCAAGTCCCTGCCTCAGTCACCCACTTCCTCTCATGAAGTAGTCCACCTTTTAGTAGTCCCAGAGCCTTCTAAAACAATGCATCAGCTTGGTACCAGCATATGGGCCAATGGGGGACTTTTCACGTTCAAGGTATATGATCAACTCTCTTGAGTTTCTGTCCTTTGAGAGCATCATAGAACCCTTGAACTCTGGGGGGAGGGGAGAGTAAATTCTGAAACTAGATCAACCATACAAAAAGAGGAGGCTTTGTTTCAGATCCAAATTGACAGACAGGTGGCAAAAAGGCAGTGACTTGAGCTTCACAATAGGAAAATGGCCCTGTTGACTGCTGATCCCCCTGTACCACCTTCCGTCTACATCTTACAGAAAAGGGAGCCTTGTGGGCATCTAGAAAGGTTCTCACACATAATTAGAAATGTAATGAAATGGAGAAGGCTTTGCTAGAATCTCTGCTAGGGTGGTTGGTAAAAATATATTTTTTTTCTAGAAGTCTAGAGATAAGGGTCTCATAACCAGCAGGATACAGTTAACTGTTACCAGACTCCCAAAGGCTCAGCTACGGGCTTGTAACCATCTCCTTTCCCATTCATCCTCCCTAAGGAAGTTCTGACTTTTCCTCCTTCCAGCTTCTCTCTCAATGCAAGAAAGAGCCACCCCATTACTTACTTTTCTCCAAAAGGCATACTGATTAACCCAAGACTGGATTTCTTAGTCAAGGTCCATAAACTAAAAACAGTTGCTACTGTCTTTCAAGACACAACTAGACAGTCATCCACAGTGGCTCACATCAAAAATGGCCGACCACTCCTGTCTACAGCAAAGATGACCAAGCACCTTTCCCACAGGGAAAAAAAAATCATGTTAATCATGTATTAAATGGTAGGGGTGGTGATGTTTCTCCATGTATGAAATGTACAGGATTCAGATTTCAGTATCCACAGAGGGTCTTTTATTTATTTATTTATTTATTTATTTATTTATTTATTTATTTATTTATTTGATAAGGAACCTTACTGATATATAATTTACATATAATACATAGAGATCAGATCAGTCATAGAACAGCAGAGATGAATCCTCACCACAGGGATAAAAAGATTACAGAAGACAGATGTTCTGGACTACCTTAGCTGTGCCTTTAGTTTCAAATAAGTGGTCATATTAAGTATGTAACAAGCAAAATTAAATGAACAATCAGATAGAAAGCCGATAAAGAGAAGCAGCAGATGACAGCAAAGCACCATCAAATTGGGGCTTACGCCATCCGGCAGAGATGACAAGGGAACCCTGATGAAACTGTCATGCTGGAAACCCTGGGGGATTTCCAGGCAGAGAAGTGCATACCCTCCATGGATGATCTTCTAGATCCTTGGCCTCGTGACAAATATTTTTGTAGCATGAAATAAACAGTCATAACCCCCATTGGAAATCGTTCACATCCTATTTAGAAGACACAGTATTCATAATGCCTTCTGTTCCTTGGTTCCTGTTCCAGGGCCAGCCTGCTCTAGGAGAAAGTCTTTGGGGACACTGAAGGAGGTAAGAGTGGAATCTGAAACAAGTGAGCTCTCTTCAGGCCCTGAGTCTACATTCAACAAGTTTAAATAGCACATGACAATTCAACAATATAATGTCTAAAACATCAGCCAAAATGTTCACTGCAACAGATCTATATTCACAAGGTTTGAAAATTATCAATATGATTTAGAATGTTAAAAAATGTTAAAGTTGTCATCACTCCCCAAAAAACACTTATGTCCTTTAAGCCTTTATGCCTTAAAAGCCTAAGCAGACACAGACAAGTTTCATTTGCCCATCCTGAACATCTCCTTTTACAGTTCTTTTTAAATGTTAGATTTACTTTCAATTATTGTTTTAAAATTTGAAAATAGATTCTTTTCTCATATGATATATTCTGATTATAGTTGTCCCTCCCTCCCCTCCTCCAAGTTCCTTCCTATCTCTCCTGTCCAGATCCAATAACTTTCTGTCTCTCACTAGAAAAGAACAGGCTTCTAAGAAATAACAATAAAACATGACAAAATAAACTAAAATAAGACAAAGCAAAGCATTTTGTGTAGAAGTTAAACATGGCAAGCCAACAAAAGAAAAAGAATTCCAAGAGCAGGTAAGAGTCAGAGATCTAGCAGTTCTCATAGTCATGAGTCCCATAAAAATACTAAACTAATAACTATAATATATATGTGTGTATGTATATTTGTATGTATATATATGTATGTACATATATATGTATGTATGTATATATATATGTATACATATATATATATATATACATATATATATCCAAGGACCCATGGAGGACATTGTGCTTGCTGCTGATACCCTCCATCCCTTCTAACTCTTACAAGCTTTTCTCCTCTTCTGCATAATTTTCTGAGCTTTGAATCAAGAGATTTAATTCTCTCTCTCTCTCTCTCTCTCTCTCTCTATCTATCTATCTATCTATCTATCTATCTATTTATCTTCTACTGTATAGCTATGAGCTTCTGCATCTCTTCTAATTTCCTGTTCAAGGAAGCTTCTCTGATGGTGGCTGAATAAGACACTGACCTATGAGTATAGCAGACTATCATTAGGAATTATTCTATTGGTCATTTTTTCCTCTTGTAGACCAGTCATGTTTGGTTTTATCCTAGACATCTGGACTATCTAGTCTCTGGTTCTTGCTTACCCAAGCAGTGTTGGGTATGGGCTCCTTCTTGTGGAGTAGGCCTTAAGTCAAATCAGACAGTGGTTGGCTGATGGTCTGTGTCACCATTGTGACTCATATTTTGCAGGCAGGACAGGTTGTAGGTCAAAGGTTTTGTAGCTAGGTTGGTGTCCACATTTCTTTTTCAGTAACATGCAGAGTACCTTCCTTTACAAGAAATACTAGAATGCAGGATGAAGGGTCCATGTAGGCACCAGCTCAACTTTCTCCACGTTTCAAGGAGTTATGTGAATGCTGCCCTTGGCAATGGGGCTCTGCTGTCAGTTTTCAGAGAACAATTCTCTGACTCAGCATCAGCATACATTGCTTGGGGATTTCCATGGGACCCTCTTGGGTAAAAATCCAACTGAATGTAGTTCAGTCCCTCCAGTGAAAATTTTGTTTGGCTACAAGAACTGGTCAACTGAGACTCTGTAATGCCAATATTAAGAGTCCTCATAAAAATCACTCTCATAGATTCAAGGGAGTTTCTACTGCCCTAGGTTTCCGTATCACCCCCAGATGATTCCTCATTCAGTGGTCTCTCCCTACACACTCTCTCTCCATCCCATCTCTCTTCATGTGATCCCTCGCCCTCCTATACCCACCCACCCACAGCCCACCGGCAAACTCTATTCTATTTTTCCTTCCCAGGAAGATTCATGTGTCCCTTCTAGACCACTTCTCTTTAACTATCCTCTCTTGGTCTATAGATTGCAGCATGATTATCATTTACTTAATGACTAATATCCACTGATAATAGACTATATACTATATACTTCTTTGTTTATTCTTTTCTGGATCTGACTTACCCCACTGAGAATTTTTTTTTCTAGTTCCATCAATTTGCCTACAAGTTTGATGATGCCATTTTGTTAACAGCTGAGTAATTCTCCATTGTGTAACTGTAACATATTTGGTTTATCCATTCTTCTGTTGAGGGACATCTATGTTGTTTCTAGTTTCTATTAAGAAAAGTCTAAACTGAAGATGGTTGAGCAACTGTTCTTGTAGTAAGCATCCTTTGGGTGTATGCCCATATGTGGTATAGCTGGGCTTTCAGGTAGATCAATTTACAGTTCTCTAAAGAACATTCATACTGACTTCCATAGTGACTGTACAAGTTTGCACTCCCACCAGCAATGGACACGTGTTCTTCTTGCTTTACGTCCTCGCCAGAATGACCTGTCACTTGTACTTTTTAGCTTAGGCATTCTGATGGGTATATGAGGGCATCTCAGAGTTGTTTCGATTTGCATTTCTCTGCTGGCTAAAAAGGTAGAACATTTCTTTCAGTGCTTCTCTGCCATTTGAGATTCCTCTGTTGAGAATTCTCTGTTTAGATCTGTACCCTATTTTTAAATTAAATTATTTGCTTTTTGATATCTGGTTTCTTTAGTTCTATGTTTTGGATATTAGTCCTCTATTAGATATGGAGATAATATTCTATATGTTGTCACTTTGTCTGACTGACAGTGTTCACAGTCTTACAGAAGCATTTTGGTTTTATGAGATTCCATTTTTTGATTGTTGATCTTAATGCCTATGTCAGTGTTCTTGGTCAGAAAGTCACATAAACAAAATATGATACAGTTACACAATGGAGTACATTGTAAGGCTACCCCCACTTTCTCTTCTATCAAATTCAGTGTATCTGGTTTTATGTGGATATCTTTGATACACTTTATTTTTGTACAAGGTGATAAATGTGAATCTATATGAATGTTTCTACATGCAGTCACTCAGCTTGGTAACTCTAACCAAGCAAGTTGAAGACTTCAAGGATTTGAAGGAAGAAATTAAAAATGATATAAAAATTAAAAAGATCACCTATGGACTGGCAGAATTCGTATGGTAAAAATGGCCATCCTGCCAAATGTGATCTAGAGATTCAATGTAATTCCCACTGAAATCTCAAAACAATTCTTTTCAGACATAGAAAAGACAATTCATATGGAAAAACAAACAAATAAAACCCAGGATATCTAAAATAATCCTAAACAATAAAAGACCTTCTGGAAGTATCACCATCCCTAATTTCAATACAGAGCAATAGGAATAAAACCCACATAGTATTGGCCTAAAATCAGACACAGTGATCAATGGAATCCAATTGAAGACTCGGACGTAAATTCAAACACATATGGCCACCTGATTTTTGATTAATTAGCCAGAAAATATAGTGGAAAAAAAACACCTCATCTTTAACAAATGGTGCTCTGAACTTGTCATATGCATAAAGCTTTATTGTAACACACACTCACTTCCATAAAACTTATGCATGCCTCTATATAAGCATGACAGACTTAAATTCTGTGACAAACCCGAAATTATAAACTTCTGGTCTCCTCAGAAAGGTTTTTAGATATCAGGTTTAAGCCAGTGAGGAGCTGATTTTTACTTTGCAGTCTATTTTCTGGCCAGTGATGACTACTGGCCTGTATTGTCAGACAGAAGAGATTGTCTCCATTCCTCTCCCTAAGGGAAAAGGCTTCTTTCAGGGTGATAGTTGTTATTGGAACAGCCGAGGAACAAGAATCAAAATGGCAGAGCCAAGAAAGAGAAAGTGGGTCTGGAGAGATGGCTAGAAAGATAAAGTGCCATCCATGCAAGTATGAAGACTTGATTTCAGATCCCAGAACCCAAATTTTAAAAGTGGCCCATGACAGCATTCATAAACAGATGGGTCAGAGCAATGGCACTGGTTACTATAGTGATGACAATCTGTGGAGGTGCTGAGTGAGGTCTGATCTACAGTTTACTCTTTCTTCCAGAGTGTTCCACTAGCATCAACTGAAAATTGAACAGTGACACACACACACACAGACACCCACACACACAGGCACACACACACACACACACACACACACACACACACACTTTACATGTGTGCTTAGTGCTCAGCTTCTTCTACTTTTACAGTCTAAGAATCTCTACCTAGGGAATAGTACTGCCTATGGTGGGCTGAGTCAACCCACAGCACTTAATACATAATTAAGACAATCCTCCACAGCCATGCCCAAGGCTAGCTTGAACTAGATAATGCACAGTTGTGATTGTAGCATTAATGGAAACAGGTCTCACCAATAAGCCAGCATAGCCAAAGCAACAGACTGCTTCTAAAAGTGAGAGACACTGACTACAAGAAAGAAAAAGTAAAAAAAAAAAGAAAGAAAAAGTGTTAGTACCCTAAGAAGTACCCAGTGTTCACACACACACACACACACACACACACACACACACACACAGGTCCAAGTACTCATATACATGACAAAAAGACAAAGAAATAGCATGTGTCCAGGCACTGTACTACTTGGACTGAGCCAAGTCTGAAAACCTCTTGGCTCTGGATTCTCAGTCATATGAAATATCTTTATTTAAAGCAAGGTGAGGAGGGTTGGAGAGTTGGCTCAGAGGTTAAGAGCACCGCCTACTCTTCCAGAAATCCTGAGTTCAATTCCCAACCATCTATAATGGGGTCTGATGCCCTCTTCTAGCATGCAGGTATACATGCAACAGAGCAATCATATTATACATAATCATATTATATATACATATATATGTATGTGTATGCATATGTATATGTATATATTAAATTTTTTAAAAAGACAAGGTGAAATAGAATTTCTGTAATCTGTAGTCAAAAGCACCCAGAGACAATATTTAAAATGAAAATTCCCCCAGAGATAGGATCGGTGGGAGACTTGCCTAGCTGGTAACACTTTTTTGAAATGTTATGAGCCAATTAGGAAGTGAATCTTTCTAGAAAAGGTGGATTTCCCAGGAGCAGGGCCCTGACTTGCAGGACCAAGTTTCCCATCCTGTCTCTGCTTCCTGATCTACCTGGATATGAGAGCTTCCCCCTCTCCCTGCCCTAGCAAGAGCTAGTCTCATTCTCACACCTGTCCCACCTTGGTGGACTGTGCCTTCAGGCTGTGAGCCTCATTAACACTCCTTCAATACACTTTCCTCGGGTATTGTATCCCAACAAAGAAAATATCTAACAGACCCTTTATCTACCCTCCATCCCTTCCTCCTGTCTGGCGACTGAGGCTGCTTTACTACTTAAAATGCCCCTGAAGCACCCTTGCAAGTTTAATTACTTTCTTTTCAGTTCTGAACTTTCTTTTACAGTGAGCATGGGTGCTTTTAAAAATCAAACTTCAGTCGAATTGGGTACTTTAAAATACCAACTGATCCCCCCCCCCAAAAAAAAAAAAAAAAAAAAAAAAAAAACTCAGTTGCTCACCAGTGTGTCACCGTCTGTGTAAGGACCTGGTTGCATTTCAGCAAAGTAAAGGAAGTAAATCATCATGCCATGGACTTTCTCCTGGGGTCACCTGGGGTCTAACCTTGTCACAGCGAAGTCTGTGGCACTAGCCAGTTAGTTTTCATCTATTCTGATACTTTTTGAAGTCTTAGTCCCAGGTTGGGATCCTTTAAAAGCTTGTGCTACTGCCTGGGCCCCATAAGAGTGAGTTAGTTAATCAACTGGCATGTCTCCAAAGCCCCTTGTGCTCTCCCTTACTCCTCGCATCTGGCTGAATGTTTAAGGCTCTTTTTCAAAGCTCCTCAGCTCTGTAGTGAGTACTTTGTAGGAATGAGACGTCCCTTTTCTTATCTCAGTTTCCCTAAATTTGATACAGCCTGCCCACTCAATAAATGCTTTCTAAAGGAATGAATAACCAGCTTGCATTATTCAATCTACAGCATAAGGCTGTTGGGCCAAACCAGAGAGTGCTTTCATCTCTAAAATTGAATTCTTCTCTGATTGCTAAGTGCTCTTCAATAGAAGTGCTTATGGAAACAGACACCTATAACTTAGAAGTCTTTGTGTCAGGAGAAGGGTGTATTGTGCATGTACATGAGGCTTGTGTATGTGGTGTATGCATGATATATGTGAACATGTATGTATATGTATCGTATATATGTGTATATGTGTGGAATATGTGTGTATGCTGTATGTAAGTGGTGTGTGTGTGTGTGTTTGTGTGTGTGTATATATATACATATATATACATATATGTATACACATACACATATATCAATGGCATGAGTATGCATGTAAGGAAGCTAGAAGTGCTTTTTTGAAACTTCCCTTAAATTGTGTGTGTGTGTGTGTGTGTGTGTGTGAGTGAGTGTATCTGTGTGTCATTATGTGCATGTGAGTGCATGTACCAGCAGAGGTTAAAATAAAGTGTTGTACACCATGGAGATGAAATTACAGGCATCTGTAAGGTGTCCAACTGTAGCACTAATGTTCAAACTCAGTTCCTCTTCAAGAACATGAAGTAGCCATGACCACTGGGCCATCTCTCCAGCCAACATGTCTTCCTTGATTGCCCCACCTTACTTTGTGAGATAGATGCTCCAATGAGCTAAGCACTTACCAACTAGCTAAACTGCTTGCCAGTGAGCTCTGAGGATCCATTCGATTTAGCCCTGCTGCCTTCAGCACTAAGATTATAGAGGTACCATCATGCCCACGTTTTACATGGACAATAAAGATCTGAACTCGGGTCCTTATAAGACATGCTTATAGGACAGATACTTTACAGGCAGAGCCATCTCTCTAGACCCCAGGAATTATTTTGATGGATAGTCACAGCCACCTATAATAATAGTGTCTTAAATAGAATACACTCATTAAAATGACGTAGGGCAATAGACATCTATGCATCAGAGATGCCAGACTTGTCTCCCTACTCTACTCTCCTTTCTGATTGGCTGCTGTCCTCTAGGCTGTCATCATAGTCTTTCATGACTGCTGCAGATGCAGCCATTAAGAATATGTCCCTTGGCCTTGTCGGGCATAAATGGGAGGAGAGGCCCTTGGTCCTGTGAAGGCTCAATTCCTCAGTATAGGGGAATGACATGGCAGGGAGGCAGGAGGAGTGGGTGGGTAGGTGGGGAGAACCCTCATAGAAGCAGGGGGTGGAGGTACCGGACAGGGGTTTTCCAGAAGGGAAACCAGGAAAGGGGATAACATTTGAAACGTAAATAAAGAAAATATCCAATAAAAGAAAACAGCAACAGAAGAATATTTCTCTAGCAGCAGGAAAGAGGGACTATAAGGAGAAAGGGGCTCCTTGATGGGCCCTATTCTTTTCTGATCAAACCGGAGACTTTCACAGATAACTTCAGCTGTGAAGAATGCAGATGAGTATCAATATGTACAAGCAAATCGCCATAGTCCACAACATAGGAGTCTCCTGCTGAGGAGGAAAAGAAAAAAGTCATTGGATTTATAAAATGAACTTTGCATTTATTTGGCACAGGAGAACAGACTAGAACCAGAGAGAGATGGTGCAGCCATTAAGAGCATATAGTTCTAACTCCAGCTCCAATGGATCTGATGTTCTCTGTTGCTCTACTGGTGTCCATGGGATTGGGGGGGGGGAGAATGTGGGGGTGAGGGAGAGGGAGGAAGAGAGGAAGGGAGAAATGGAAGGAGGGAAAGAATTCAAAATAAAATACATCTTTAAAAATGAAAAAACAAAAAAAATAAAAAATAAATTCTTGCTCCAAATACCACTAGGGGCATCTAAAAATACATCTCTATGGAAACCGCTGGGTAAATAGAAATTGACCCTATACCCATTCCAGCCCCTCATCAGTGTTTGAGCATAACTCTTAAGCTCTTAAAAATACCCTCAGTCATTAAAAGGGGGTATTTTCTTCTTTGTTTTTTTCCCATCCTGAACAAAAATCTGTCTTTTTATTCACAAGAGTCCATGGAATGGGAACATTCTAGACAGGAAATCACAGGGCACTGGGAGCATCTGGTAAACTATCCTGATTCTCACGGACTCTAGGACAGGGCACACAGAGGGTGAGTCGAGAGCCATGTTTAAAGAAAGTCAACAGTGTACAATTTTATATATTAATGTGAGTGTGTGATATATATTTCTACACATCACACACACACACACACACACACACACACACACACACAGCACTCCAGTATTGGGAAATTAAGTCAAGTATTTAGGCTTGCACAGCAAGTATCTTCACCAGCTAAACCATCTTGCTAGCTCCAAAGACAATCATTTAGATAGCCCAGTAGCTCTTGGTGTCTCAGCTCTCTAATAGAAACAGTAAGTTATATCTGAGCCCATTCTTGATAATGTTCATCCTTCTGAATGTGTAGTGTTTGATTTGAGGATATGCCTGATATGGAGAAAGCTGACAACTGGGGCAGAGAAGTAAGTTCTGGGCATTTGTGTGCCTATAGGAAACACATACCTTGTTCTTTCCCAGGACCACCAGAGTCTCCCCTAAGCTACCATTTAGTGTCTATTATTCTACTAGGGTCCTTGTTCCTTCTCTAAAATGAGACCTTAAATGAAGCCTACAGTAGTGAGAGCAAGCTTGTTCTTAGGGCACAAGCACCCTCGTCGCCCCACATAAAATCAATCTGATGGCTTCTACAGAAAGCTCAGAAATTCTGGTAGGTTTTTTTCCACTTTGGTTGCTTCTGTGTTTTCAAGAGAATATTGAACTGTTTCCAGGGTGACATTTTGTAATCACAGAGACTGAAGGAAAAAAATTGCCATAGTAGCAAAGTGGGAGGAACAGGAATCTCTTCACAAATCACCCTAGGCTGACAGCCCTGTAAACCTCCCCCTCCCTGCCAACCACCCTGAGGCTGTAGACAGCAACCGGGACCTAAAAGGCCAGAAGACAAAACCCAGGCAGTAATAGAACATGCCTTATGTCCAAATGATCTTAAAACCTCACCTCTTTCTTTCCTTTCTTTACCCTAAACTCAAGAGAGTTACTATCCTCTGAGCTTTGCTACTTTAATTTCTGAGCAAAGAAAGTGAAAGAAAAAAAAGACAAAGAAGAGGGAAAATGCTGAATTTAAGCACCACATTCTTCTATCTCCCAGGCATGCCAAATATGGCTTCTCAGGTCTGGTTAGGAAGGGTGAACCGGAGAGAGGGGCCACTTGAGCCCAGATTCTTGCCCTATATCTGCTAAATCTCAGCAGTGACCTTGGAACAACAACAACAAAAATAGATGGCTCAGTAAGTGTAACAGTGCTTGCTACACCGGCAAGAAAGCCTGAGTTCCAGTCTCCAGTGTTCACATAAAAAGGCAGGTGTGGCCATGCACCTAACTTTAACCCAAGTACTACAGAGAACAGAGACAGGAGGATGTCTGGTGGTCACTGGCTACCATCTTGGCTGCAGGCTCACTGAGAGAGCCTGTATCAAATGAATAAGGTAGAGGTTGAGAGAGCAAGACACTCGATAGCCTCCTCTGGCCTCAGCATGTAGGCCCAGGCCTATGCACAGGCACACACGTGTGAGCACATGCCGCATACACACACACACACACACACACATACACACACACACTCACATACACACACTCACATACACACACACACCTACAAACACACACACACACACAGGCAAATTTGTTTTATTAGAGAAAAAACATTCCAACAAAGTATACCATGTCCAAGTGACAGTCAAGGGGATGCTGGTGTGCTTGTTCATGCATTTTAAGCTCCCTTCTCATCTCTAAATTATAGGATCTGATATCAGAAATGCTTTAAACAGACAAAATCTGTTTCTCTTGAATCTGTTGGCTGTAATTATATACATTTTTCCACTATGTCATTCACCTTTTCAGCTCTCAAAGCATTGTATCTTGGGGAACATCATTTGACAAACTCTAGATTAAAACGTTCATTAAAGATGATAGTTTTAAAATGGTGGAATTTGAGGACTTGGTAATGTCCTGTTACATCACATAGGCATCCTACTTCTGAGCCATGATAACTGATGTTCACAACATGACTTTCAAGATCCTGCAGGACAGCAAAGCCAACAATGCAAGCTTGAATTTGTGTGTGTTTGTATTTATGTGTGCAGTGTGTATGTGGGTACATGTACCCATGTGTGTGCTGAGGTCAGAAGAGGATAGCTAGTGTCCTTCTCTGTCTCTTTCTGTCTTATTCTCTTGAGACAGAGTTTCTCACTGAGCCTAAAACTAGGCTGGCGGCCAGCAAACCCCAGCATCTTTCGACCTCCTTGTCTGCCCCTGGGCACCGTGTTTACAGGTTTTACCTAGCTTTTAATGTAAATGTTGTTGTGTTTGAACAGCAAGTGCTTTACCTGCTGAGACATCCTCTCTGCCCTGAACCCTGTTCACTATTTTTTCAGGACAGGTTCAGTCATTTCTAAGCTTGCATGCTGTGTACTGGGGTGATGAGTACTCACTGGTATCAGTAAGCTGACAATGAAACTGAAGTTTGGAATAAACTGTGCACTTAACCTTGCTCTGACAGTCCTGCTGAAAGTCCACTGGTAGAACTTGGAAGTACTTTCCCCCTGTTGTAGATGGGTTCTCTATAAATGTCAAGTGTCACTCAAGAGGCCTCTGTTGGCTGGATTGACCTGGTCAAATGCATCAGAGAACAAAGATCTGCTCTCTCTCTCTCTCTCTCTCTCTCTCTCTCTCTCTCTCTCTCTCTCTCTCTCTCTCTCTCTCTCATCTCTCCTTCCTTCCCCTCCTCTCTCTCCTTTCTCTCTGTGTCCCCATTTCTTTTCTGCTTTCCCTTATATTGCTTCCCCTGCCTAGCATCAATCTTGTCAGCTAGGCGTTAACTCTCTGAAGCGGATACTCTGGCCACCTGTTGTAGCTTGACTGAGAATGGCACCCCTCAGTCGTCTGTCACCTATTGACAATATGTACCTGTTTGTTCATTTCACCAATCCTTAAAAATCACACACGCGCACACACACACACACACCACACACACACACACACACACACACACTTAACAAGTGATGAATGCATAAAGGCAGGATCTTTATGCTATGTGCTTATGTATAGATGCACATCCACATGTGTGCTTGAGAGAACCATGTTAAGCATCATTTTCCAAGTCACCTCTTTGCTAGTGATAAGGTTTCAGGCTGTCCAGAATTTATCTAATTAGGCCCAGTGAGGCCAAAGGATCTAATTCAGACCCAAGTGCTTGCAAGACAAGAATTTCACAAACGGAGCCTTCTCCTAGCCCTTTTGCTGTGGTTTGAGGCATATTCCAGACTAGCTTCAAACTGATGTAGTTAAGGATGGCCTTGAAGTTCTGATCCTCCTGCTTTCTCCTCCCTGGGATTACAAGCATGTCTAACACACCTAGTATATACGGTGGAGGGGATTGAAGCTGGGGCCTCAGGAATGCAGTCTGATAACTGACATATGTCCCCAGTCTTGAAGACATTTTGATTCAGCACAGCATGTATTTTGACCACTTCTTCCTCACATGGTCTCCTTCCTAGATATCATCCAGAAAATCTTACTGATACAGTTTGTGTTCTTAGTTAGACTTCAGAGTCTCAAATTTTCACACCTTTCCAGTGAGTTTCTATCTGCTCAGTCCAGACCCTTCCCCCACCTGTCCTGCTCTACCTGGTAGAACATGAAAGCTGATGCCCTATCCTCCATCCTTCAAGTCCATCCCCTGTTCCCCCAACCTGATGCCACCCACTACAACAGGATAGAATGACTGGATCAATGATATCTGCCTTTGAAAGCACGGCCCACAGTTAAATCATGCTTAATTTTAAATACCCAAACTGTATTTCTCTGCTGAGGGATTTGGGTACAGTGCTTTGCAAGGCTTTTCCAAGCCTTATGCTGGTACGCTAAGCAGAAACTGGTGGATGTTCTTGAATGACTACCCTGGGGCCTTAAACACAACCTGGAGATTCTGCAAAAGGAGATTGATAAATACAGGACAATAGTGTGGTATATACCAAGAGCAAATGGTGACAGAATCATCCTCCTCTGCTTCTTCATCTCCATCTCTCTTTCTCCCTCTCCCTGTTCATCCCCCATTCTCTCTCTCTCTCTCTCTCTCTCTCTCTCTCTCTCACTCACTCACTCACTCTCTGTCTGTCTGTCTGTCTGTCTCTGTCTGTCTCTCTGCATTACTTGAGAAGAATTTTCTGGTTCTGATACAGCTGAGAAAGGATGAATTCAGACACATTCCCTCTCCGGGATTTTCTACAAAGAGCATGTTAAAAACTCACTATTCATTTTTAAAAATAGAGTTCTGCAGTGAGCCACGCTGGTTTGTAGAACATGCAATGGTATCAGACCGGAGAGAAAGCAGACTCTCAGTCTTCTTCAGCTTCAAGAACTTACTTGATGTTTCCACATTTCCCTGAGCACCAGCTGCCCTGGGCTCCTTATATCACAATAAGTTCTAATACCATGCAAGCCTAAAAATAATATGGAAAACAACAAAGGCTAACTTTTACCTGTCACTTACATGACAGATCTAAATATTTTTAGAAAGGAATTTTACATTTTCCCTACACATTCTAAGTTAGTTACCCTCTCTGCAACCTGTTTCCAATATCACCAGTATGTCTTCCTAACACAATCATTTGCTTTGGTTCTTGCTTCCATTGGTGGTTGGTACCAGCCATATTCCCATTGGTATTTGTTTTTCTCAGTACCTGGCATAAATCCTGGCAGATAAAAGGTGCTCAGTAAATGTAGAATTAGAGAATGATCCAAAGCCACGTTAAGGTAACTCCAGCCAGAATGTTAGAGGATCAGCAGCTGCTATGGTTTGAGTGTGAAACATCCCCCACAGGCTATTGAATATTAGCCCCAGCAGGTGGCTCTGTTTTGGAAGATTATGGAGCCTTTAGGAGGTGGAGACTTGCTGGAGGATGTGGGACACTAGGGCCTTGAGATGTCATTACCAAGACCCACTTCTTGATCCCTTTCTACTTCCTGGCTGTGAATATAGTGACCCCAGCCCACCTTCTGTTCTTGCTACTGTGCTTTCTGATTACAATGGAATGATTCCTTTGAATTGTGATCCATAATTAACCCTTTGTTTCCTTATGTTACCTTGTCACTTATGTTGTCATGGTAATGAGGAAAGCAACTAAGAACAGCTAAGTCTCTTCAATTCTTCTATTCTCTGTGCTTAGAGCCATATGCTTGGCAATGGTAGATGATTACAAGGATGGATGGATGGATGGGTGGATGGATGGGTGGGTGGATGGGTGGGTGGATGGATGGGTGGATGGATGGGTGGGTGGATGGATGGATGGATGGATGGGTGGGTGGGTGGATGGATGGGTGGATGGATGGGTGGGTGGATGGATGGATGGATGGATGGATGGGTGGGTGGTGGGTGGGTGGATGGATGAATGGGTGGCTGGGTGGGTTGGTGGGTAAATGGGTGGATAGATGGATGAATGGATGGATGGATGGATGGATGGATGAATGGATGGATAGATGGTTGAAAATTTATTGGAGAGATTGTGGAGCGATGATAAGAGCAGATGAAAGGTAGATAGTGGGTTATACTGGCACAAGGCTGAGAGACTGACTTGTTGAGCAGGGCAGAAACTTGCAGTTAGCCAGTGGGTCATTGATCTAGAGAATAAAGACATGATAGAGGATCCATATAGATCTGAGGTTGCTGTGAGGGATAAAAAGTGGATCCTTTTCTCCTTGAATAAGTTAGGTCCAAGCAAAGCTCTAACTCCTGTGTCCAGTCACTACAGGAAAGACCACATGCTTTTATATACTACAGAATTGCAAGAAGACTGGCAAAGGAAGCTGCCACCTCATAGGTGTTATCTTAACAACCATTTTTGAATTGTGGTAATTTCTGGAGCTCTAACCACCAACCCACCCCCGCCCTGTTTAATCCCATTTCAATCTGCAACATTCCATCTTTATCATTTTGCCTGTCTTCTTCTCTTTGCTGCTTAGTTCTAATGCTGGGAATTAAAAATCAGTATCGAAAGGTGATTTAGATCTATACAGCTGAGACCTCTCCACTTGACATTGACTCTCCTAGTAAGGTTTCTCCTAAAAAACACAGGTGAGAAGATTTTCAGGTTGGAACAGCAAACAGAACCAAAGATATCTATGGAGGCGTTGCCAATTGCAATATGAGAGAAAGGGAGAGAGAGACAGAGACAGAGAGACACAGATAGAGAGACACAGAGACAAACAGAGCCACAAAGACACAGAGACACAGACAGGAACAGAACCTAAGATACACAGAGAAAGGAAGAAAGGAATGGTGAGAGGTAAAGAAAAAGAAAAGGCTAACCAATGAAAATGGCAGTTTTTAAAGCTTTGACACAAACCTAGAATCCAGGTTGTTGTGTATTTCCAGCTGCTTCATCAACTTTGGAAAATTCATTCTTTATTGGAATGTCATTTTGAAATGCAAACTGTCCTAGATGGGATGCATACAGTAGATAAGGAGTTACTAGGCCAGCTTCGCCTCTTTAGAATGTTGGTTGCATATCATCATCTTACTTATGGAGACTTAAGTCTGTGTGTCCCCTTAACTGTTGCAGGGAAAGAAAAAGAGGCATGCTGTAGTAAGTTCTGTTAACTTGAAACAGCCTAGAGTCGTCTGAGAGGGAAGCCTCAACTGAGAGATTACGTAGGCCAGATTGACTCTGAGCATGTCTGGAATAGTGTCTTGGTTGTTAATAGGTGATGGAGGCCCCAGCCCACTGTGGGTGGCACCATCCCTAGTGCAGTGGCTCTGGGTTAAATAAAAAGTGAGCTGAGCATGAGCCTGTCAGCGAGGCAGTGAGCAGTGAGTGAACTTTGATGGTTTCTGTATCTAGGTCCCTGCATATAGTCCCTGCCTCAAAAGTTCAGTGATAGGCTGTGACTTAGACGTAGAAGCTGAATGAACTGTTGCCTCCCCTAAAATTTTATCTCAGCGGCAGAAAAGAACATAGAACCTCTATAGCTAAGGTTCTTTTTCAGTTACCATTCTCATTGAGAAAGACTAATACCTCACAAAAGCAGGTTTGAGGGAAGAGGATCTGCTTTGGAGAACATAGAGCCTATCATGGCAAAGAAGTCAGGGTGTCAGGAGCATGAGACAGCTTATCACATCTACAGCCAGGAAGCAGAGACGGATGCTGATGCTGAATTCACTTTCTCCTGTCTTATTCAGTCCAGGCCCCAATCTGTGGGGTTGTACCTCTTATATTTAAAGCCGGGGGTTCTTCCTCAGGTAATCCTCTCAGGAAACAGCCTCACAGCTGTGCCCAGCGGCACATCTAGGTGATTTCAAACCCAGCCACATTGACAAGTAGCCATCACACACGCCTCTGAGGTCTCACTGAAAATGAGAATTTTGAACATGATGATGGTGTCTTCCATCACTAAGATTTGAGAAAATTCTCTGTGCCAGACACTGTGCTTGGCTCTTTGTAATTGCCCCAACACTCAGTTCTTATAATACCAGCATGAGGCAGCAGCTTTCCTTTTCCCCAAAATATCAATAAATAGATGTGGTTTAAAACAGTTCAAAACCAACTTCCCAAACTAGGCCACATTCCCTCATTACGCTCTGTCCCTTTTCTTTCGTATCACTTACTAAAGCCCATTCTTAGCACCCTGCACCCTGCCCAGTGCCTGCCTTCCCTCCAGACTGTAAACACTATCAGGACTGGGTGTGAGCTGTTGGCTTATGGAAGCTGGGCTGTGTTAATGGTCGCTGGAAGAACAGGTCCCTTTCCAAGGTACCCACGGGAGTGGGGACAGGTGCTAGCTTTCAAACTGGCCAAAAGAAATCTCAGAATCTTATTTGTATGGTAAGGGATATTTATACTGAAGGTGACACAGGTCACCCAAGCCATAACAGACAGGTGACAGTCTCATGCCTGACACCTTGATCTGAGGAGGAGATTTCTATTTCTGCAAGAGAGAATGATAGAAACGGTTTCCTGGGCCTGTAAGGTTTTGATTTTTGAGACTTTTATGGTAGATTATGTTCTGGAAACATTACATAAAGAATACTAGAATTAAGTTTTAAATTGCACATGGGATATCACGCTGTCTTGATCATGTCCTTTGCCCAGTATACCAGTGCTGTATTTCTCCCCTCCTCTTAGTTATTGTCCTATATTTATTATTATTATTATTATTATTATTATTATTATTATTATTATTATTATTACTTAGTAGTAGTAGACAGTGAAAAGGGCAGAATGCTAGCAATTCAGCTGCAGCTGGAGAAGAGGCCACTGAGTGCAGGGTGCTGTGGGGTGAAAGTTTATTGTAAATTGTAAATATCAGAAAGTGAAGACATACTTAGGGTTGGGGCTGCCAAGGGTTTCAGTCATGTGTCTACTAGGCTTACTGGGGTATATTCCCATCAGTGAAAGAGCAGGGACTGCTGCAGTAATAAAAATATATGAGTAGACAAACTGTGACCCACCTGTTGTGTCCAAATTACAAAGGGAACCAAAGCCTGGATGTTGGAGTAACCTTGCTTCACATTGTGTGAAGGTGTGTCTCCATATTTTCTATTGTTAAGTCTAGATCACCAGAGAGCTAAGTTCTGGCAGGATGTTGGTATTGCCAGTTCTATGGCCCCATCACCAGTTTATCCATTTTGTAAATATGTGTTCATCCTCTCCAGCCTAAAGGCAATCTAGAGATGGATCAGTGATTGTCTCGCTGCTGATTGGTTGTACTAAAGTTCTGATAACCAATCACTGGGACAGGAAGGAGGAGGGAGGAGCTTCTAGGCAGAGGAGTGAGGCAGGAAGAAAGCAGAAGCAGAAGTGGTCCCGCAAAAGAACAGACAGGGACCAGAGCAGAGCTAGCCAGGACAGGTCTGGAAGTCAGGTTAAGTTAGATGCTAGCAGAAAGACTGCTCCAGAGAAAGGCCTAGGTTTATACCACATTAGAAGTCTCTGTAACTTAATTCTATCTCAGGCAGGTCTGAGAAAATTCCAGCAATATCTGAAAACAAAGGAAGAGAAATGAGCGCCAAAGGTAATATTTAAAAATAATAATAATAAAGTTCCGTGACAGGTACGTTGGCATTTCCAGCCCTGGAAAGGCTGACGCAGAAGATCATGGGCCAGGACCACCTTGGACTGCATAGAAATAAAGAAAGACCTTAACTCAGAAATACAGTTTAGAAAAACGAACATGAGTTTTAGAAAATGGGAAGGGGGCATAGCAAGAATCATCCCATCCTTTAACAACTTTTGGGGTTGGTTTGGTTAGTGACATGCCTAACTTCTGTATAAAGTTAGCTCTATCTTGAAATAGCTCAGGGTGCCACCATGTTGATCTCTAGACATCTTAGCCACAGATACTTCTTTCATTTTTAAAAAAATAAACTCTTGCTTGGATTGCAATGGCAACAACGAAGTATTATAACTTTCTCCAGCCATTCGCACAAGAGGAGAGTGGCTTCAGTGACATGTTGTTTAGCATCTGGTAAAAGGTGACGCCTGAACTGAGAGGTACATCAAATAACAGCTTTCTGTGCCATCTGCCTCCATTTTAATAAAGCTATAGGTCCTCACTGCCTCAATGGCCCAGTGTCCTCTGGGTTTCAACTATGAACAGAAGGGCCTAGAGCTTCAGGGGAGCAGAATTTTTTGAGAGTAAAAGCTGTTTCCTCCCCTGCCCAGTCTTTAACCTTTATGGGTTGAGAAATAGGTGTCTTAAAGGTTCCTTTTCCTAGGCTTATTTTCTTTTGCTAACCAACTTCCTGGCCTATTTAAGACTGTGTGTGTATGAATGAGGAGAAAGATAACATCAGACTTGATTGACCCTGAACCCTCATGTTGACAATTACCTCCCCTGGACTTGGGAGCCTCATACATCCAAGAGTTTCCAAAAAGTCATTATTAATGGATTCCTGACATCTTCAGTTCCCTTGAGAAGGATCAATGCATTGTTGCCTAGCCTCTTAGAATGGGCAGAAGGCACACTAGTCTCTCTGTGGATAAGAACCTTCCATTTCTCCAGGGACCTGGTCTTTGAAATGATTAAGGTGATATAGCACATAGACACTGGGCATGGTCCACATTTGAACATTTGTGGTATGTGGTGTGTGTGTGTGTGTGTGTGTGTGTGTGTGTGTGTGTGTGTGATATTTAGATATGTGTGATATATTTATGTGTGGGAGTCGTGGTCTATGGGTATGTGTGTGATGTGTGGTGTGTGTATAATTCTGTATGCAGTATGTATGTTGTCTGTTTCTCAGATTCTTGAGCTTTATGGGATGGAAAGAGGTAAGTGAGGAACTTGGGATGTTAATCTCTATATCTGCCAGCAAACCCACGTCCTTTCTGCTTCTCTTAACACTGACAATAGGAAGTCAGGCTGGCCCAATTAAACATCCTTTGGCTCTGGAATCATTTCTCAAACATTTTTTTTGAGTTAGGCTTGTCTTTGGAGTACATAGCTACTGGCATCTTTATAGACATTTGCTAATTTCTCAAAGCATTTGACCATCAATGTTTCATTTAATGTCTTCTCTTGTGTGACGTTCAGAATTCTCTGTAGTCCCTTCATTTGATCAGTGAATTCATTTCAAAAGCAGCAGGTTCCCAGTTAGAATCCAGACCACATCTTCCCGTAGCCAGCTGTCCTCTATTAGTCTTTATTTTAATAAAAAAATGACAACAAAGCCAGATAGGAATGTACACACCCATGACATAGCTACTCAAGAGACTGAGGCAGGAGGTTCAGAAGTTCAAGCATGACCAACAGAACTTAGTGAGACAATGTCTCAAAATAAAACTTAAATGGCTTGGGACCTGTGGACATAGCTCAATTGTAGTGCTTGCTTAACAGATGGGCAGCCTTGGGTCAAGCACTTAGTGCCACAAAACAACAATAGCAATATTAATGAGGTAATGCTTGTTTCATATAGACACTGCTTTTAAGTGTGTCAGCTTTATCCATCTGTCAGTTTGCATGTGGCGACCGTTTTGGTACTGCCCATCTTACTGATGAGAAAACCACCACACAGTAAGGTTAAATAAATTACACAAGGTCATTCAGTTAAGAAGAGTTCACCTCCTCAGCTCTTGGGGGGACAGAGGGTTGATCTCTACCATACACTCCCCCTGCAGAGCACTTACTTGCCTAGCCTTTACCTAGTTTGTCATTTTGATTGGGTAAGAGGGACAAAGAGTGTTTTCTCTCCTGACAGGAACAGAGTAAGACATGCAAGGTGAGTAGGGGACTGGTGTGGGATACACTGTTTATGGGCACAGCCCCTTAAATATGAACTCAGATCTGTTGAATTCCTAGGTGGGATCCTGAAAGAACGAGAAACTGCTGTGCAGCTAATGCTCTAGCCCACTACCAGACTTACTAAGGCTAAGGGAGTGCAGGGGAAGGAAAAGGAAACTAGAAAGCCCTGTAGGGGGTGAGGGAGCAGTGTTTGTGGACGTGCACGTGAACGGTAGCTTGGTCACTTTTCCAGCTTGAAGGGTTGTCTGTCTTGGTTGTGAGTAATAAGGATATTCTCAGATGGAATATCTCCCACTAGAACATGGGGCTCCAGATTTGCCTTCGCTGGCTGACCAGCCAGTCCCATGGGGCTGTCTTTCTCTATCTCCCCAATGATGGGATTTTAAGTGTGTGCCAACTGGCCTGACCTTTTTGACCTGGACACTGAGAATCAAACTCTTGGCTTCATGCTTGAAAAACAAGCACGTGGAGCCCTGAAGCATCTCCCCGAGTCTCTGCCTGTATATTTGTTTTATTGATGCATTTTTATTTGAGGTAACCATGTGAGAAAAGAGGTGTGCTAGCATTCTTTATGAATACTGAAAATGGCGTCCCACCCTCAGTTTTACACGTAGGGAAACTGGGGCCCAGAGAAAACAGAATCGATAGTGGACTCACACAGAGCTGGATTTAGAATCCAGACAGTAGAGCAATTCTCCAGCCCAGCACTCTCAACCTGCCTTTGCTGGTTGTCCTGTGTGGTCACATACCCTGGGGTCAGGCTGGCATCTGACATCTAGGCAGCATGACTTATATTCAGAACTTGGCTGTAATACAAAGTGATTATGTTTCAATTAATGACATATGCATATGTACGCCAGAAAGAAATGCCCTGCCATGCATATGCATACATTGTTAATTATGCAACATTGCTTTCTTACATTTATATTTTCATCGCTTTTTATAGCATTAATTACTTCATTAAATGTAAGGGATGGCATAAACAGGCTTTCCTGCCAGGAGCTAATCAAGTGCTAAGTGGCATGAGTTGTCTACATGTCAGTGAAGCCTTCCCTCATGCCCGAGTCTTTGACAGTTGAAGGCATCTGCTCATCTTGAGTTCTGTGCTGATGGCCACATCAGCAGCATGTTGAGATCTCAGGAGCCCAGAGAAGCTCTGCTCTGGGCATACAAAGCACTGGACTTGGGGTTTGGCAAGATGGGCCTCCAGAAGGCTCTGTATGTTTGAATACCCCAATTCTTTCTCCTGTGTTAAGCTGACTTTGTCATAAATGATAATGGGGTGGAGAGAAACTGTCTTGTCTGGAAATGAAGATAGATAAGGAACCAGTGGGAAGATTGGATGAGGCTCAGGAGAGAACACTCATCTACAGGGGAAAATCCGAGACAGCATAAGCCACAAAGACTGCCATTGCTCTTAGCCTGGTGGTCTCCAGCTACAATGCCGTCCTCCTCTTCCCTAGTCATACATGCCTTTCCCCTGTCAACACACGACAGGCCTTACTGGAATTATTTATTCAGCAGCTGCCTCTCTTGGTTGGCTAATCCTCCCTAATGGCAGAAACTGCGCCTGTCCAGTTTCTGGCTCTGTCTCCAGAGCAGAAGTGCTCAAATATTTATTAGAGAACTAGTTTCGTAACAGAACACACTCTATAGAATTTGGTTTGTATAAAACTCTTAGAATTCAAAATATTCTGTTTCTAATGGCAGAGTGCAGGCCGGTAACTACTTAGAGATGGTGAGGGGCAGGATCTTAGGAAGATGCTGAGCTCTAAGGTCCTGAGCAGCCAGGCAGAGGGACTGAGAAGGAATGGTGTCATTGTCAGCACAGTACTCAGGAGCAGCCGGAGAAGCACAAGATCATGGGAACATCCCTCAGGTTGTCCGTGCCTCCAGGTTCGTTCTCTCTCACAGAACCCTCTAGAAGGAGTTCTTCTTATCAGCCTTGAGGCTGCCATCAATTTTGCTCTTTGAATAACTAGAATTACCTTGAAATCTTGCCGGGTCATTACCGCCACATCAACCATAATCACAAATTAAATTGAATTTCACTTTAAAAGTAATGTTTGAAGCTTTCTGCGTCTTACAAGCCATCACTGCCAACCACCCCCCTTCTCTCATCTGCTGATGACAGGTCCTCCAACCACCCCTTCCAGTCCCTGATTTCTACTCCTAGAGAAATGTTGAAAGGAAAGGCTTATAAGATTTCCCTTCAAGGAATATGGCCTGCAGATGTGTCCCTCTGCCACTGGGGTTTTTATCCAACCCCCAAGCCTGGCTTGGAGAGCCATCAGTGACTAGTCTTTGCCTTCTGGACCTCCTGCCCCTCAGTCCATTGCCACACCTCTCCCCAAGGAGACCACATTCTCCGTGTCTATGGCTGTCTAAACATGCAGGATCCCAGGATGGAGCAATTCCTGCCTCTGCAGTTGCCAACTTCCCCAATGAATCCAGGTTTGGCTTTCTGTTCTTGCATGACACTCAGCTCAACAACAAATTAAATATTCAACACCCACTCCAATAAACCATCCACCCTGATGAGGGCGAGAGCCCTTGCTTCAGCAACTGTGTGCTTACCTTTCGGCCCAAGACCTGTCACTTAACACACGTTTACTGATGAACCTAAGAGCTAAAATGGAATCAGGGAAGTGAGACCAGGACATAACTGTGAAGGACTTCAAATGCCAAACCGAGGTGAGGAGACTGAAGAGCCATGTTGGCCTGACTCTGTAGGCCACATTTGCAGCTGCCCTTTGTAATATTGTTCTAAACCTTATTCTCCCACACCGTGACAGCACAAACAACTTTATTCACTTCTGTATCCTTACCTGTCATAGGGCCAGCCATAAAAACTGCAGAAAACACACAGAAAAGACCACAATTTGCTACACTGAATAAAAAACAAAACAAGAAACAAACAAACAAACAAAAACACACACACATTGAAGTACCCACTCACTCTGAGTTATTTCTTACACAGTGTCCAACACAAGGGCGTCTGAGTGTCTAGGACAGAAGTACCCATGTCACAATCAGCACACATGACAACTACCTCTATGTCAATACATGTTTTCTAGCTCAAGATGTCAGGTAGTAAATATCTCCTCTGGTGACCTTTGCCACTTATCTTCATGCAATTTGTCAGGGCAATTTACATGGCTATACTTAATTTTCAGAGCACACACATGTATGCCTAATATATAGATAGGCCTTGTAATTGACTAGCATATTTGTATGCATGTGCATATAATATTCTGTGGTGACTTGAATAACAAGTGTTCTTCACAGGCACATGCGTTCGAATACTTGGTTCCCACTAGGTAGCACTGTTTGCGGGAGCTATAGGCCCTTTAGGAGGAACAACCTTGCTAGAAGAAGTACATTACTGGGGGCAGGGTGTCAGGTTTTATAGTCAAGCCACGCCTCCTGTTCACTCTCTGCTTCCTGTGTATGAATGAAAATGTGATCAGCTAGCCTCCTCCTACTACTATTACCATGCCTTTCCCACCCTGGTAGACTGTGTCTTCTCCAGAACTGTAAGTCAAAATCAAGGCTTTCTTCCCTAAATTGTTCTATTGTTGGGATATTCAATCACAGCAACAGAAAAAAAAATGACATGTGTAAATATATTTAATAACTGTATATATAACATACATACAAATTTGTATGTGTCCTATCCTATACATAAAACTCCAGAAGTAGATTGTGAGTCTTTTTGAGGAAGACATACAAGTATACATGTGTATATTTTCATTTCTGTTAAAACAGAAAATGGTTATTAGGAAACAGAACCAATGTGTGCCCCAGTCCCCAGTTTTAATGACATAATTATAAAAATAGACAGCATTGATAAATTAGGAGTAAGACAACATCCTGGCTCTGGAAAGAACTCGAATGCAGTGTCCTCCCCAGTCCCTGGCTCTGAGTCACGCTGAGCTCTGTCTGAATCCACCACTGTAGCATCCTAAGCTTTCTTTCCTTGTGCTCTCCTCCTGTAATCAATGCCTGTCCTTTCTTGCCATGTTGCCACAGCCTGGACTTCAGTGGACCCCATAACTTCATAGTTTCCAAGCGATGTCCCTTCCGAGCCTCAGCCTGCCCCTGTGTTTGCAGCTCGTTCCCCGCAGTCCCTTTGACCTCAGCTGTTCTCTGGATCCACTGATCTTGCTGCATTTGTACCGTCTCTCATAGCCCCTGGCTGTGGCCTCGCTCTCCTCTCTGTTCACCTAGACTCGCTCAGTCAGCATCGCGCAAGTCTTTGGCATTCTCCAGCTCATTTCCCATGCCCTACCCTCCTAAATGACTCCTATCTGCATACATCCCAGGAAAATTTAACTCCTCACCCAGCTAAGAACAGAGCAAGACAACAAACAAACAAACAAACAAACCCCTTCCACCAAGTTCTTGATTTCTCTCTCAGCCTGTGATTGGCAGGCTCTTAGGCTGCCTGGTCACAGACTGCAGTTCTTTGGTCCCATCTTCTTCCCACTGGCATATAATCATTCCATGCTTCCTCATTTCTTCTCAAATCGCCAACACTTTCACCTTCATCCTGACTCACAGCTTCTAACTTTGCTCCCACCTGACAGAAACGAAGGATTTGAAAAAGAACATCTCGACCCTTGCACCTACACGGGGCGTCATTCCGGATTTTCTTTCCACCAGTCCTTTCTGTGGTAACATTTGCCTCGGCGTACACACAGCTGTTCCACGCCTCTTCCTCTCGGCTAATGGCTTCCTTTCTCCACGTCTCTTCCGGGAACAGCGTCTAAATTTGCTGCCTCAAATGCCTCTCCTTCCGCACCCGTTCCCTCTATCAGTCAGCACATTTTTTTTCTTCTCAACTTCTTTGCAGAAGCTGATCTTGCATGGCGCCCAACCAGACTGTACCAAGCCAGGTGGATAATCCTTAGTCCTAGCCTCGCCCTTTCCTCGAGCCGCACTGTCCCTCCGGGTCTAGAAACACTCGCTTCTTAATTTTCCACACGGCTCACCCCTCTGGCTTTCTCCCACTCTTCGGGGTGCTTTCCTGGCTTGACCGGTCATCCGCACATCCGGGAACCTCCTGGTTCAGATGTCCGCTGGTTGAGCCCTGAGCTGTTTGCTTTCGCACCCATACTTGCTCCCAGACTGTCCTCCTGTAGCTCCTCGCTCTAAAGGGCACCCATACGCAAACAAACGCACAGCCCCAGACTTTCTTCCCTCAACTCCACAATCCCATAGTTAACTTCCGACTTGACATTTCCACCTGAATGTTTAATAGGCATTTTAAATTAAACATATGTCTAAAAATGAGCTCATGAAAGTCTCTCCCCGACAAATATGCTTTATTAATGACAACCCCATCCCCCTAGTTGCCTGGGTGTAATCTGGGATCTTCTCTCACTTCCTACCTCCAGCCATTTCGCAAGGCCTACTTTTCAACCTTCAAAATAAATCAACTACATTTTAAATAAAGATTTAGTTCTGCTACGTTTTCAAGTAACTTTGTTTAGATTTATTGCTTTTATTTTTGTATGCATGAGTGCGTTTTCCTGCCTGTATGTAGTACATATGTAAGTATATATGTATGTATACCATATACATGCCAATTTTTTGTTTTTTGTTTATGCTTGTGTGTGTCTGAGTGAGCATATGCCGTAGGAGGAGAGTTCTTTTGAAGAAGAGGGTGTCGGGGTCACCATGGAAGTGATTGTGAGCCACTTGACGAGGGTGCTAAGAACCAAATGAAGCTCCTCCGGAAAAGGGGTAGGCACCCCTAACCACTGAACAATCTCTCAGTCTCCACTTCCTTTGCACTGAACCCTCTCTTCTGGTTCTGACCCAGCTTTTGCTTTGGTTGCTGTCAATGACCCCGCCCCCAAAAGGATTGCTGAGTTTTGACCCTTGGTTCTTTTAACCTAGTTCTCCATCCTGCCACCTCAGCTAAATCACCAAGCCTGCCTTCCTGAGTGCCCCTCCCCCACAACGTACCTCATTCAACAGAATCCCTAACTCAGCCAGTTCTCTGGGCTGGGTTCCACTCTTCCTTTGGTCTCAGCTCTGTATATCTCCCTCTCCCTGGTCTGCTGAGCAGCTACTCTAGGCCTTGTTTTATTGCCAGCCCTCCAACTAACTACCTTCCACCCATGGGACCCCTTGTTTTGCCCTCCTGCCCAGGTACCCTATCGTAGGTAGGGAGGGTTCAGGCTACACTTATGACCCATAAGCCTGGCTCTCTTCACTTAAGTCCAATCAGCAAGCCATTCATTTCCTCCAGCCAGGGGGCCACCTTCAGCAGCTTTACAACCTCCCCTAAACAGTGCCACCAACTGGGGACAAAGTGTTCAAACACGTGAACCTGTAGGCAAAACTTCTTACCAGAACCCCAAGCCCTCCCCTGTCAGAATATACACACCACAGAGGCTGACTGCTGGGGTTTTCTGCCTGGTGAGACTTTGTCTCAAGTAAACACTCAAGTGAACATGCATGCAAAAGCTCTCTTCAGGAAGATGACCCGGGCCTACTGGAGGCAGAAAGGATAATCTGGCCTAAGAAAAAGAGCGATGCCTTGTCTTGTAGGTCCTGGGATCCCACTTTGGACTCTCAAGCACTGACATTAGAGGCTTGTGCTCTTGGCCAGAGGTAAGTAGATTAGCTCGGATGTCCTGTGCTTCTTGAAGCTCAGGAGGTAACAGGAGGCAGGTGTTGACGACCTGGGGGGGGGCTTTCCCCACCCATTTAGTGGGTTTTGAGTTGTTAGCATCTTTTGTCTGTGCCTTTCTGAAAGTACACTAGAAATCCAGTTGACAGCCAACCTCTAGCTTGTTGCTTTAATTGGCTGAGTGCCCACACAGCTTACAAATCGAAGGCCAGCCACGTCATCGGTGGTTTTGTTTGGCTTTGCCGTGTAGCTACGGCTTCAGTTTTCATGTGTCTTACATTAGGATACAGACCATCTGAAGTAAACGCCACAGCTCCCGCCCAGCCCCTTCAATCAGCTCTTCATGTGAAAGGTGGTCATTGCAGACAAGCACCATGAGTCACGTGCTGTGGCCTGTGAACGTGGCCCATTGGCCTGGGTTTGCATCAATTGTCACCTATCTTTGTGTCACCAAAGGACCTCGGAAGACCTTGGCTATCAATATTCCCTTAAAGGAAAAGAAAAGGAAAGGAAAGGGAAAGTCTTCATGAGATAAAGGCTTCATGAAAATATCATGCAGTGTTACCATCACCGTCTGAGTGGGTCCCTGACAGCCCATACAGCTAAAGAGGCTCTCTCCCAACCGCTGTGCACATGGTCATCAACACAGGGCCCAGCCACTCTGAGCTGGTCATTGTCCCTGCCAGATTGGTGCTTGTTCCATTCCTCCAACCTGTCAGTCCTGCTGAGTAAATCTGCATCCTGCTGTCTTTAGACCCTACCCACTCTGTCCCCTCTCTCTCTCTCTTGAATTATTATCTACTGCAATCATGAAAATGTCACATTTGTCCTCAGTTTCCCACCTTCTCTTCTGATGACATATGGAGCATGTCTGTGTGTCTGAGCCAATCATGCCCTGTCCTATCCTTATTCGGGGATTCTGAGCCTCCTGGTGTTTGTTTATTTGTTTGTTTGTTTACCCCCCCCCCTTCTGTTTCACCATTGCCCTTCATGCTTCAGGTCTCGGCTCAACACTCTTTCCTTAGGGAGACACTCGAGAGAGTTGTGTCTTTGCCATAAGCACTTGTGTAATTGCTTCCTTTCCCTTTTAACTGCACATCTACGCCCATGTCTGTATGTGGGTTGTACAC
This sequence comes from Micromys minutus, assembly GCF_963924665.1. Taxonomy (NCBI): domain Eukaryota; kingdom Metazoa; phylum Chordata; class Mammalia; order Rodentia; family Muridae; genus Micromys; species Micromys minutus. The sequence goes on from NC_137979.1 coordinate 9,512,431, forward strand.
AAGTGCATGTGCTGAGGATGCCAGAAGAGGATGCAGAGTTGCCTGGACCTGAAACAACAGGTGGCTATGAGCTGCCCAATGTAGGTGCAAAGAACAGAACTCCAGTCCTTTAGAAGAGAGCCAAGTGCTCTTAATGGCGGAGCCATCTCTACAGCCCCCAATTATTTTTAGAGCAACTGTCACAATCTAGTTCTTTCCTTCACTGCTCATTAGATGACAAGCTCTATGAAATCAAGACTCCCTTAAAATATCTCAGTCAACACTGCATGCTCACTGCATCCCATGCTGAAACGCAGCAAGCCTCTACCTTGTCATGGCAATCCCACCCATCTCACAAGGAAGGGCTGTGAGTGTACACATACTGCTTAATGGAGGCTGGCCCACATCAAGCAACTAGGACATGTAGCTCCGTCTTTCATTGTACTACTGATACTTGCAAGTTAAATGGTTCTGACTTTGAGGGCTTGGTCCTCGGGTGCTTGGCTTCTTCTCGACAGCTCCTGTAAAGCTCCTAGTGTTGCCTCATTGTCTTCCAATCCCTTTCTAGTAGCAAGTCGGCCAAGATTCCCAGGGAAGGGGCCCATGTTCAATTCCTAGCACCCACATTGGGTGGTTCATAACCATTTGAACTCCACATCCAGGGACTCCAACATATTCTGGCCTCCATTGACCTTGTACTTACATGTACAACTTTCTCAACATACAATGTGTTAAAAAAAATAGAAATAACTGTAATAACATTTTGGTGGCCCCCTCAATATCATGTACCTATCACCATATGATGATTTATTGTTGGTTTTTCTCTTTCCTACAGTCATTTCCAATACACCTCCCAATGAGTTATTTTGAAGCAAATGTTAGACACTCTCCTTGTATTCATCCATATTTCAGGATCTCTGTGAAGTACTCCTATTTAAAATGACCAAATCCTCATTATCACACATAAAAAGTTAACACATATTTAAATATTTAATATCTTGCAGGCTTAGCATCCTATGTGGCCTAGTTGGCTTCAACTAGCAACTTGACATAGCCCAGAGTCACCTGAGAAGGGAATCTCAGTTAATAGATTGCACATACTAGATTAGCCTCTGGTCTTCTTGGAGGTATTGTCTTGAGTGTTGTTTGATATGAGAGGGCCCAGCTCATTGTGGTCAATACTATTCCCTGGGCAGGTTTTTAAATAAGATAGCTAAGCATGAAGCTGAGAGTAAGCCAGCAAACAGCACTCTCCATGGTTTCTGCTTAAATTTCCTGCTTGAATTCCTACTGGGACTTCTTTCAGTGATGGCTGGGGATCTGGAAGTGTTGGTCAAATAAACTCTTACATCCTCTAAGCTGATTTTGGTCAAAGAGTTTTTAGCATAGCATCAGAAATCAAACTAGAACACTGTCTGATTCTGAGACTCCCTTAAACACTTCAAATCCCTATACTGTGAAGGTCAGAGTGTAACATAGACTTTATATATCTGTAGAATCTTATGGGATCTGTGGGGTCTTAATTTTACTTAAAAGAAAATTTCCCTTGCAATTTATTTGCTGCAGACACTGTCAATGTTTTTCCAAGGATATTTCCATATTCTGGATTTTGCTGATAGTATGTATCTCTGTGTCTGCTCTCTGCAAGTAATCATCTGCATTCCACTGTCTGACTCATCTTCCAGCAAATACTTAAAGTAGGTATTTCTTCAGCAGGCCCTGGGAACCACAGTATACATGTATGTGTGGTACAGTGTGTGGAGTGTGAGCTCAGTCCACATCAGTGGAGATGGGAAGGGCAAATGGAGAAAGGAAAAGAAAGCATAGGGAGGGAAAAGAAAGAGAGAGGAGAGGGGTGGAGAGAGGGGGAGGGGAGAGAAAGGAGAGAGGAAAAGGAAGAAAATAAAAAGGGGACAAGAGTAGCAAAAAGAAAAGAGGGAGGGGAGAATGAAAGAAGAAGAGAGAAAGAAGGGGAGAGACAGGAGGAAACACAAAGTAAACAGAGAAGGAGAGAGATAGGAAAGGGCAGGGGGGTTAATAGCTGCTATCTGGCTAGGGGGAATTTTGACTAACTGGCCCCTCACATTTTATGAGCTGACTAGGAATTCATGACCTTAAAGAGAGGTCAGTGTTTCAAAGAGGACAACAAACAAAAGTCCTTCCCCTCTTCCTCCCTCTCAGCTCCTGCTTTGCACTAGTATTTCATGAGTTCACATCTTCAAGGAGTGAGATTTATTGACTTCACATCTTATTAACTCGACAAATAGTTTAGTCATTTGTGGAGTTTAAGATGTGAGCTGCTGGTTCACTGCATCTCAGATGCAACCTGAAACCCGAGGCCTCATAGATGTACAGCTCCATAGCGCTGAGCATTTCAGATTTAAGTTCAAACACTGCTCACAAAACAGTGACACTCACCATCCCCATTTTAATCCCTAATGGGATCTGCCTGCTCACTTCTGTGCCACCAATTTTCTCAACATTATTTTCTCTGACTTTTAATAATTTGCTCCCACTGATCCATCTGCCTGAAAATGATTTTTTTTTTTTTTTTTTTTTTTTTTACATCAATGGTCATCTTCTGGAGTGGTTGGTTTCCACTTGGTGGAACTGTTTGGGAAGGATTGGGAGGTGTGGTCTTGTTGAAAAGGGGTGGGCTTTGAGGTCTTAAAAGACTTTCTCCATTCCCAGTATATCTCTCTTTGCCTGCTGCCTGTGGACGAAAGTATGAGATCTCAGCTGCTGCTCCAGTGACCAGTCACCACATCTTCACTCCACCATCAGAGTCCACCCCTCTGAAACTGTAAGGTTAATTAAACTCTTTCTTCTATATCTTGTTTTGGTCATGGACTTTTATCTACAGCAATGGAAAAATAACTAATACTCTCATTTTCCCATTTCTGACTTCTGCCTATCCTTCATTCCTTTGAAATTCAGATTAGATACACCTCCTCTAGGAAGCCGGTCCTGATGTAATTTTACCAACAAAAAAGCTTTTATCAAAGAATGAGGAATGTGACCACTGCATTGGATTTTACATCTCAGTGATGGGCTATGAGCTCCTAGAGGGCAGGGTGAAACCCAGATCCTTAGATCCTCACACGGAACAACCGTGTAGACATAGTCTCTATTCAGTGGCTATGAATGGCTGGAGGGACAGATGTTGGGGAAGATGCTCTCTTAAGGCTCTTCAGCACGCTGCTCATCATCTATTCTGCTGGCAGCTCTCCATCCATTCGCATCTCTCTCTCCAACTCTAAAGCCACTGACCACCCTTCCTTCCACAGGACCCCTTGCGTCTTTTGTTTCTATGACAACATGTGTTTCTTGTCCTCTTATGGTTCCTGGAATGTCTCCTCAGCTTGTTTTACTGTGTCTTTTTTCTCCTTTGGCCCCTAAAACCCAGTGGCTTCTGGAACTTACCTTTCCCAATTCTCCCGTAGAGACCTCTCTGCCTCAAGAATTCACCGTACCCTAGCTGGGTGCTGCCAAGAATCTGAAGCTCAATTTCAGAAGTTTTCTTTTTGTTTTGGTTTGTTTTTAAATAAAAGAACTCACTCCGCAGCCCAGGCTAGCCTGGAAGCCACTGTGTAGACTCAACCAGCCTAAAGCTTCGGAACAGCTTCAGGTCTTAACCTCCATGAGAACTGAGATTACAAGTGTGGGCCACTACACTAGCTTGCCCTGCCCTCTGTCGATATTTATTTATTATTGCACTATTATTATATGTACAGGTATACATCTGTGAGTGTGGGCTCTGCATGTGTCGTGTGTATATGTGAAAGTCAGAGGACAACTTTCAGGAGTCAGCTCTCTTATTTCACTACAGAATCTGGGGATCTAATTAGGCCATCAGGCTTGATCCATAAACGTGACTACCCTCAGCCATCTCATTGCCCTTCCCCCACCCTGACTTTGGGTTACACATTTACAGACAAATTTGTGCATGGAAAAGTTATCACTATGACAGGAATCTGCCCTCAGCATGTATGACAGATAACAAATTTTCCTTGACCATCCTTCTACTGACATGTGTGCACAGGCACACCTATGTACACATATATGTACATACTTACAAAATGTATAAACACTTGAATGCATTCATATAAGTGTGTACAGATACATTTACATATCTGTGAGCACATGTGTTTATGTCTGCACACATTTATGCACATACTTCTATACATACCTATATTTCTGCATAATATTCATACACCTGTGCACACATGTGTACATGTAAATACATATATGCAATATTTACACACCTGTACACACACCTATATTATTGACAATCTACACACCTGCAAACATACCTGTATACACAACTGTACATGCATCTATACATATGTGCAATGTTCACTTATTTATACACACATTGTATGTACGTCTTTATACATGCCTATATCTGAACCCACCATATATACACACATACACACAAATGTATGCACTCATCTGTACATATGCCCATACCTGTATACATACCCATAAACATAAAAACAATGTAACACAGCTGTATTTACACATATATATGCATAATGTTTACATAACTGCACATAAATGTCCATACCTATACACATACCTGAATAAATGTATGTGTACACACATGTACTACACATGCAAACATACCTACATACACCTGCATACACATGTTCACACCTGTACATACATGTGTCCATACCTACCCACATACTTGTACATATATGTCCACACATGCAAAGACATCTAAACACATAACTGCACATGTGTCCACATTTATGCACATACCCACACATACATGTGCACACCTGCACACATGTTCATGTACAAATAAACACTTGTACAACTCATAATTTCCTTACTTTTAGATGCTTGTCAGCTTGGCTGTCACCGTGTCTGGTTGAGACTGCCAGCGTTTATAGGTTTTTCCTAAGTCTCTGTGTCCGTTAAATAGAAACACTAACCCATCTTACCGCAATCAAGCCTGACCTCACAACCCCTTTCTGTAAACTAAAAGAATGTTAAACAAGATCGTCAAACATTCACAAAAAGCCTGTACATAATCTCTAGCATGTCTGTCTTGTCATTTCACACATCATCCCAGAAATAAAAACATTAGGACTTCTACTAGAGACACCATGAGCTTCTATTCTGTTAGCTTTCCCTAAACTGACTATAGATCCAAAGAGGGTTTATGTGTTTCCTGTGTGATGCAATTAAATTTATGTAAAGTGAAGAATTTATTAAAGTCAGCAAATAAAGCCCTGTACACAGAGGAGTGGGTGTCCATAGCACACTGCCTTCCTGGAAGTGACTGGCATGTATGCAGTTGTCATTCAGTGGATTCTGGAGGTGGGAAATGATGAGTGGAGGTATCCAAATGAACTTCTCTGCTGGTCCTCCATGTCTACCCCTCTTCTGCTGCCCTAATTCAGGAATTCACCTAGTTAGCCCTAATTGAGATCACTTACTGGCTCCAGCTGAAGTCTTGGGAGTTTCTCTCTGGAGCTCAGCATGGTACTTATCAATTCTCAAAAGCTTCTGAGGGCTCCCTGATTCCCACTCTCTCTCCCTTGAGCCCCACCCTCTCTCATCTGGCCTTGATCCAGGAACAAGGGATTCTCAGCCTTAGCACTACTGACACTTTGGACCACAGAGTTTTTCATTGTTGGGGTCCATCAATGTGCAGTACAGGATGTGGAGCCTCATCTTCCTCCTTTTTGCTCTACTCTTCCAGATACTAGGATCCAAAATTCTGACACCAAGAACATTCCCAGGGACTTCGAAGATAGCTAGGCTGGCAAAATGATCGTTTTTCATGCATAAGGACTACAGTTTGATCTCTCAAACCGGTCTAAAAATATTCTGGTGTGGTGGCCCATGCTTGGAATCAAAGAGCTGAAAAGGAAACAGGAGAATACATACACACATACTTACATACATACATACATACACACACACACTATTTAATGTATATATACATACAACACATACATTACATATAGTGCATGCATATAACATACATACATGCACATACATACTTTAAAACAAAAGTAAAAGTCACCTGTGAAGCTCTCCTCTGACCTTTACATGAATATATAAATGTGCACCTGTACACACAGGAATGCATGCATATACGCACACACAGAGAGATGAACTCCAAAGGTGTCAGAGGCAGAGCCAGAAGGCTTACATTGCTTCTGAAAAGTGGTAGGTACCTTGGGGTCTGAGAGTAAGTTTTGTTGTGACAGACATCTTGAAAAACAAACAGGAAAATCTAGGGGTAAGGATACGGACTCATCCAGGTGTCAGACTCAAGGATATTGCCTTGACTGTTGTGATGAAGCCCTATGTACCCTATGTACCTTCAGTGCTGTTGGGTTCTGTCTCCCACATCCCCTGCTGTGCTGTGGCTCTCTGTGTGTCTGTGATGGTCGGGCACCACAACCTCCAAGTTGCCAACTTGAAATACCTTAGAGTCACCTGGAATTCCTAACTGAATACTTAACTGAAAAATTGTTAATATCAAACTGCCTTGTGAGACTCTCTATAGGGCATTGTTTTGATTGTTAATTAATGTAGGAGGGTCCAGACCACTGTGGGTGGTGCTGTTTCTTTAGCATAAGAAAAGTACCTGGGTTGCACCTGTGGAGGTGCCAGAAAGTTAGTCAGCAAGCAGTGTCTCTTCAGGGTTTCTGCTTCAGATTCCTGCTTGGGTCCCTACCGATTTTCCTCAGTGGTAGACAGTGACCCGAAAAATACCCTTCCTTTCCGAAGCTGCTTCCACTCGTGGCGTCTACAAAGCAATGGAAGTGAAACTAGACATAACCCATGGCTGGAAGTGTAATTGAGTGTTAGGGAAAAGATAAAGAGCGTGACGGGGACCAATTGAAAAAAAGAGATGTCCCAGTCATGGCACCAATGATGTGTATATAAAAATGAAAAGAGATGTCCTGGTTTTCGGCACCAATGTTAGGATAAAGATGAAGGAGGAAGGGGAGGGGGTGTCCCATGGATGTGCAGCAAGGCATGGGGGCAAGGGGCATGCCTCTAGGGGACCCGTGTTGGGAATCTCTTCCCACTGAGGGACCAGCCACACAATATAGTACAGAATAGAGTTTATTCAGGGCATGAGGAGGGGAGTTAAGAGGGTAATAGAGACAGAGAGAGAGAGAAGAGAGAAGAGGGGTTGAGAAGTAGAGGCCACCATGAGCATGTTGTGGGGGGGGAGTGAATGGGGAGAGAAGGGACAAGGGGGAGAAATCAAGAGGACAAGAGAGAAGAGGGGGCAAGCAGCCCCCTTTATAGTGTCAGGTAACTGGGGCAAATCATACCTGACTGTTGCCAGGTAACCGTGGGGTTACCACAGAGAGTGGTAGAACTGAGTAGGGCATAGGCTGGGTTGACTATAAGTGTGGACTCACTTGGTCTGACATATCAGGAGACCTGCCATGTAGCACTCCCTCATATTTGTGGGCCCAACTCCTGAACATCCCAGAAGAAATAACCTCCTTTAAGCCTACTCATGCCACCAGCCTTAATGCTTCCTCTCTGGTTTGCTTTCAGCTCTTGGAGCCTGAAAGCCACCTCTTGCCCAGGGAAGCACCATGGCACTTGGCCCGTTTGCTGCAGGCTATGATGTCACCAAAAGAAGCAGGATGACTTGGCCCAGCCCCAGATCTCTGGATATGAGAGTCCCGAGGGACTGACTGGGAAGTGAAGTCCTTGCACTGAGCATCCCAGAGAATCCCTAAAGGATAAATCCTGGTTCCAGAGGCAGTTATCAGAGAGACTGAGGCAAGAAGGCTGCCCAGGAGGAGGAGCACTCTATCTGCTCTGGCATGCATACAGCCAAGGTACCGGAGACTTGTACTATTAAGAAATGCCTCCAGAATTACTCAGCTCTGGGCAGGAGGCCATGACTGCCCCAGTTCCCACGGATTGCCCTTGGATATCTACCAAAAGGTGCTAGAGAAAGAAGCCAAGGGTAACCCTCAAAGTTAAGTATGCTCAATGGTTCCAGAATAGACTGGAAGAGGTAAAGATGGAGGCTTGGCCTGCTCATGCTTGCCTGACCCGTGTGGAATGGATAACATGGGCTGAGGATGAGAGGTACCCAGTAGCTGATGACTTGCTGCATGTGTACAGTACTAGCATCTAATAGTCCCTCCTCCTCTGCCCAGTTTTACATGCTATCTGCCCCGCACCCCGGCTCTTCTGTTTAAAGGCTTTTGTCTGGAAAAAGTGGATTCCAGGGTGGAGGCCTTTTTCCTTACATTTAAGATTGTGCTTTGGGGGGAAAAATTAGAAGAAGCTAGGGAGAGAACTTAGGTACAGATCTGTGGCTGAGAACTGACTGATCCTCACTGAACCCAGAGTTCACCGACTCAGCTAGACTGGCTGGCCAGCCAGCAAGCACCAGAGATTTTTCTATCTGTCTCCTAGGTGCTAAGATTGATTCCAGGCATGGACAGCCATAACCAGCTTTTATGCACATACTAGAAACCTACCAAGGTCTTCATGCTTGCACAACAAACGCTTTGCCCCTTGCCACCCCCCAGGTAGAATTGACATCAAGAACTACGGGCATCTATGTTTTAGCTTAAAGAACTAGAGACATCAGCTGCTCAGAAAGGCCTGAACATGCTGTAGAAGGGCAGGTCCTTGCAATGAGAAATAGAGACTGTGGGGTCACGTCACCGCTGGTGTTGGGAACAGGGCACTATTTCTCAACCACGTTTGGAGCACTCTGAAATGACCCAGAGCTTAGCCTGTTGACAAAGCGACATTGTACCACGAGAAGCCTCAGGACTGCCCACGCTTCCATTGGCTCACATTTAGAGCTGGGTTCTGGGGTCAGAACGCCTGGGTTTGTAAACGAGTCCAGTGCTCTAGAGCTGGGTGATCTCCAGGAAGGAACATCGGCTCCCTGAACCTCCCTTTCCTGCTCCATAAAATGGGGATAGAAATGCCTCAGAGATGACAGTAAGCATTAAATGGAAAGCCGTGTATGTAGTCCTTGGCACGAAGTCTTGTAAACCATTGACCTTCAATATATATTTGTGGTTAGCTGCAGTTTATTGGCATCTTATTTAGAGCAGGGCTGAGCTCTGACGACTCAGAACAAAAACAAGCAGTTTCAGATCTAAATCCACCTTCTGGTCTAAATCCACAGTTGGCTGCCTGCCTTTACACATTAACCCCTGCCCTACACAAACACACACGCACACACACACACACACACACACACACATACACACACAACTAAAAACACAACTAACTTCAATTCTAAAGTGTTTACTATAGAAAAGCATAAAGAAGTGAGAAGGATGTAGAGTTGTCTGGTCTCTGCCTCTGGAAGACACATCTCAGTGAGGAGACAGCTGGATGCTGGGTCAGCACAGGCAGACAGTGTGGGAGCTTGTAGAATGTTCAGGAATTCTTACTGCTGAACCCAGAACTGTTTCTCATGGGTAAGAGCTTTACTTGGTCCTCAGTGTGGAGCTGTTTTAGGAGTCTGAGGCACCTTTAAGAGATACGGCGCTGTGGGCAGGGGGCACAACAGGCCATTAGGGGAGGTCCAGCTTTGCAGGTTGTAGCCCAGCCCTCAGGTCTAGCCTTCTCTTCTGCTTCTTGGCCTCACCTCCATGTGAACAGTTTCTCAGCAGCCTTTCTTTTGCTTTTGTGTGTTTGCTTGCTTGCTTGCTTTTTGAGACACTCTTATGTGTCTTGGTCTAGCCTCAAAGTCTCCATGTAACCAAGCTGGGTTTGAACTCCTGATCTTTCTGCTTCCTTTCCAGTTGTAAGTGCTGGCACTCCATGTCCATTGAAGTTTTTGGTGCTGCTGTTTAATGCTGACAACATTCAGAAAGTGAAGATAATGCCATCTCAGACAGTCGGGTCCAGACTGAGCCCCACAATATTACATCGCACATGGTAAGTACTGGGGTATGAATGATTATAATTAGTGCTTCCAGCCTGCACAGTCTTCCTTCCATGGCCTTGTTTTCCTCACTCCCACCTTCGGGTCTTACTGTGTCTCTACAGAAACCCACAGCCTGCCATATCAGCAGTGGTGCGTATGTCTTCTCTGCAGGTAGCCAATGGTTTGGCCTCTCTGAACTTTAACTCAACTATAACTTTCATCCGAGCCAAAACTAATCTTCCTGAAATTCAGTCCCAGCCATGGTTCTTAGTGTACAATAGGAATTCGAGGAACAACAAATAATTTCTTGTGACTCGAGTCTGAGATACCTTTGGGAGGAGGTTGTAAAGAATGTGGGTGAGGGCCATGGCATGGAGGCGGGGCTTACTAGGAGTGAGGTGTGTTCTGTAGGGTTATACACCCGAGGAAACACCTTGACAATATCTAAGGATTTGTGTGCGCACGCATGCCTGTGCCATGCTGCCTGTGTGGATAACAGAGGACAACCTGAGAGAGTTGGTTCTCTCCTTGTACTACTTGGGCCCTGAGATTGAGCACCTGTTACTAGGCTTGGTGATTGATGTCTCAGGTAGTCACTAAGCCCCTCCTGAGCCAGGAACTCTCATTGGCCTTGAATTCACCAAGAAGGCTGCTTCTGTTTCCCATGCAAGAACAGCCTCTAGATCTCTGAACTGAAGAAGACAAGACAGGAAGTTCTTGCTGCCAATAAAACTCATCGTGGAGCCTGGGAGAGAGGAGTCTAGCCACCCCTTCCTGGTCTACTCAAACATCCTTACAGTAGTGGCTTGAGCTATGTACCACAAAGACAGTCAATACGCAATGTGCCACCTCCCTCTTCTCAAAGATGGATGTACTTTAGCTTTCTTCTTCTGTGCCTATGGTGCAGCTTTACATACACACCCACACATCATTTTTAAGGTTTTTAAGTACATTTTAATTAGCTTGTAAAGTAGTTAGTTTCCACGTGACTTTTTAACTTTTTTGCTTGTTTGACTATTTATTTATTTGCTTTACATCCTAATATCAGCCGCCATCCTTTCAGTACCCCTCAGGTAGATCCTCCCCTATCCTCGCCTGCCCTTCTCCTTTGGATAGGGGATATGCGTGGTGTTGATTGACCCTCAATACAACCTCTTTTTTACCCCATCCCTTCTCATTTCCACCTCAGTTTAAACTGCACTAAAGTATCTCCCACTGGACCCTGGCTTCATAGAAGTTTTGTCACCTCTGCCTCTAAGGGCTTTGTCTTCCTATGGCTTCCTTCTTGCACCTTGGCCTCTGCTGACTCTCACTTCAACTTAAACCCTGAAAGCCTCACTCTGAGGTGTGAATCCGCATATAAGAAAGAACACTCTGTGCTGTGCTAACCTTCCTGGGCCTGTGATTCCCAAAGCCACTACTTTATCCCCTCGAGTAGGGATCCTGGCCAAGGGCTCTAAACTCCCTGGACAGGGCAGAATAAGGGCTGATGGCAGGCAGGAGTCTCACTCCTGGTCTGAAAAGCCCTCTGCAGGGTGACTCTGCATGAGGGATTTGGCCTTCCTGAGACCTTGTGTTTTGTAAGTTGAGATATTGGGTTTTATCCCTTTTTGGAAAAAAAAATTTTTTCAGCTGCTTACCTCACACATTGCACCCGCATCTCTTCCTGGCTCTTTCTCCATACTTTCTCCTTTCTGTGTGATTTTGTCTCCTTTAGAGTAATAAAGAAGAGGTCAGAGGTTATGCAAGCAGCAAAATTGGATGCCGGAGGACGGCAGTCAATTATAATCACTTAGGCCTCCAGTTTCCAGAAACCTGATTAGAATTTGCTGTTGGCCATGTGGTGGGTGGGGACTCCAATCAGGGCCTTGATACTCGTGCGTGCTCTGTCAGGGAAGGTTGTCAACAAGTACCCACTGGCCTCTGTTTTCAAGCCAGACTTGATTTTTAAAATAAACAAGTCTTGCTCCAGCTTTCTCAGTGAACTCTCAGAGTCCTTTCCTGAGAAGAGCCCACAGTGAGGAGACTACACTCAGTCATGTATCCTGGGGCAAAAGCCTTCATCTCTCTGGATGCCTCAGTACTGACAAGGCCCTGCTTCCCAATATAAGTTGGTTGAATACAGGAGTACAGCCCACAGATACTACTGGACAAAGGTTAAAAAAGATGGCCAGGCCTCCCCCCAAAAGCCTGGCTCAGAAATAGCATAGATGCAGGGCCTGTGGGCAGAGCAACAGGAGGCACTGAGCTGGAACACACCCTAGTGAGTGTGTTGTGGCCTGTCAGGAGACAAAGCTAGTTTAAACGACTGGTCAGTGTCTCCAGTCCCCTCCCCCAGTCACCATGACACCTAGGGTGCTTCCCTCTTCATCTTTGGAGGCATTGATCCTGCCTGGAGGTGTTTTCTAGAACCTTCCTCGCTTTATAATTACCAAGTAATGCAGAACACTTATAAAACTGCTGTCACTTGTGTGAGGAGGGGAGGGAAGACAGAAAAGAGAAGAAGAAGAGAAGGAGGATGGCAAACACTGTTCAGCCTGGCAGCGCTCCAGAGTGGGTAGTTACATTCAGCAGGGTGTGCTCTCGACACACAGTCTGCGGAGTATTTTGGGATCTTTCGGTATGAAATGTGCTAGAAAACATGGAAAATATTATCACCATTATTTTTTTTAACATCTATGGAAACAGGGCTTTCCCAAAGCCACAGGGGCACCCTCTCTCTCTGATGGCATTCCTGACAATTTGTTAGCTGTCAGCAGTTTGTTCTCAGATTATAAATTTGACGGTGTCCCCGCCCCCTTGAATGGTTTGCACACTGGAAATCCAAGATGTGGAAGCCAGAACAACCTCACATTCTACAGATACAGGCTGAGCCTGGGGAGGCTGGGAAAGGGAGGGAGAGCCTGCATACTCCTCTTACAGGTAACAGGAAGTAAAGACATGTCCTCCAGATACCACCGAAGCCCACACTGCACAGTGGACCAGGGCAGAGCCACGGCTGACCACCTCACAGATGAAGCTACAAAGCCCAGAAAATAAATAGACTTGAATCCCAAAATAATATAGACTGGGAAGTGTAAAAATCTTCCTTACAGGTATTCTGCAGACTGTGGGTCAGCTTGAGCCCAGAGGTACCTACCTAACATTTATTTTACCTCACTTCTTTCTCCTGGCCCTTGCCTAAAAAGGTATATTTAATAATTTTGAAAAGCCCATAAAAGCTACAATTCTTATATATGCATATTTATGGACATGTGTGGGGGATACGCATGTCTGTGTGTGCAGAGGTCAATGGTCCCTTCCTCCAAGGGCCTTCTCTACCTTATTTTCTGAGGCAGGGTCTCTCAATGAACCATGACTTCACGTATTATCTAGCCTGGCTGGCCAATAAGTCCCCATGAGCCCACTGTCCCTCTACCTTCCAACTCTGAGATTCCAGGCACACAGCCGTGTTTTCAGGTGAATGCTGAGAGTCCTCAGCACGTCTGCATGCCTGAGGGGCAGGATCTTTTCTGGTTTAATCATATCTACCCACTAAACCATCTGTATTTCTACTTCACCGTGTGTGTGTGTGTGTGTGTGTGTGTGTGTGTGTGTGTGTGTAGATCTGCACACTAGGTCTGTATTTCCTTATGACAACAATAAACATTGGGTCCCTGAGACCACTTCCAGCAGGCTTTGGTTGCTAGCCTGCACCCCAAACCCCCCCACAACCTCATGCTCTTCCCAGCTTCTTTCTTGCATTTTTCTCCGTGGCCTAAGAAGGCGATTGGACTTGAGTTCTCTGCCCAACACCATTTCTTTGTCTTGCAGTGGAAAAACAAAAACCAAATTAAGGAATTGTAACGCAATTTTGGCTACAGAGCAACAGAAGTTAAGGCTTGCCAAAGATGTCCCAGGATAGGTTACAATCCAGTTGAAGAGTAGGTGTCACACTGTCCCTGGGACACTCCGTGGTTAGTGTTTGGGCTCCGTTCACACTGGCTTATCAGCGTGTTGGAGCGCTTCCATCTGGACTTCATGGAACACCCATTCCCAAATACTCTACCTTATGATGTGAAAACGCTTACCTCACCTTCTTTCTAGGTGATGTAAAAGACTAGGAAGCTGCAACAGGGGCCCTGATGACCAGATGCAATGGCCCTTTAAAGAGGATCCTTGGGCCCTTAAAGACTGTTATGTAGCCATTCACAAACTTGATTGGTTGTCTCTCTGCCATAATCTACACGATCACTTCACAGAACCGTTATCTTGCTTTTCTTTGTAAGTCTTTAGAAACTTGGAGATGACTCAGCAGGTGAAGGGACCTCCCATCCAGCTGGAGGCATAAGACCCACATGGTGGGAGGAGAAAATCAATGCCCAGAAGTCTCTGACCTGTGCTTGCCTGTTGTGGCCCAAGGCACCACATGCTCATGTCTACATACATGCACGTACACAATGAGTAAATCAATGTAGCAACGGAAACTCATTTTAAGAGCTGGAGAGATCATGTGTTGTTCTTGCAGACAATCTGAGTTTAGTCCCCAGCACCCAAGTGGTGACCCACAACTACCTGTGACTCCAGTTCTGAGGTGTCTGATTTCCTCTCCTCTATTCCTTTGGCACCAGGTATACACATGAAGTACACATACACTCATAGTTATCCTAGGCATAAGCATGGTACCCACACACACATAAAATTATATATATAAATTTTTAGAAAAGATCGTTGGCCTTGGTTCTGTGTGTGTTGGAAGCCAGGTCGCATTGTCATTGTGGCAGAGGCTACCTTATGTATTATACAAAGTTTGGCAGGATCCCTGGCTTCTATCAGTCCATGCCAAACAGCACTTCCCCAGTTGTAAGGCCCAAGGATACTGCCAAACACCGCTCAGGGAGAACGTTACTGACAGTTGGGGCCCACAGTTTCAAGCTGGTCATCTGACTATCCTGAGTCCTACCTGTTTGCACATAGTAGGGCTTGGCCACCATTCATTGAGGCTGTCTGTGAAGCCATCTTTCAAAATCTCATGTTGGCACTGTAAATATGAGTTGGGGCTGAGACTGTGGAAAGAGAATGGCACAGGAGAGGGTTGTTTAGGGAAAGGGATTCATGTCATATAACATCCTATTTTTGAGACTAAGTATATAAGGAATAGACCTCCTGCAGGTGCTCGGTCTCTTCTGAAACCTACACATGCCCAAACATACACAGACACACACCTAGATACACACACACATACATACACATGAACACGGGCACACACACACACACAAACACAAACACACACACCAGGTATTGTCATTATCATCCCAAAACGCCCCCCCCCATAATTCTGATACAGAAATATTGGGGGTGTTGTTGAGAACTGTGAAGCTTTTCTCAGGGATCCAGGGATCGGCAAACTTGATAATCACCAAAGTTGACCCATCCAGTGAAGATTTCTGCAAATTCTTGTCTCATGAATTTGAAGGATGAAACTCATTGTCCAACATAACTTTAGAGTTTAAAAATAGATTCTTAGGTGGGAACCTAAGAGGGAGGGAGAGGAGAGAGAGAAAAACAATGAGGAAAAGCTCCTTTATGGTAAAAGGGGTCCAGGGAAATAGGGTATTACTGACCTGCTGTCTAGGGACTTTTTAAAGGACTTACCACAAAAAACTAGGGAGAAGAATGGGGACACCTTCTTGCCCAAGTGGGTGTCCAGGTGCCCTGTTCCCTTTCAGCTTCTGGAGTTTCTTTAGGCAGAAGTGTTCCTTTGGGACATAACAAAGGCACAGGAAACAGAATGTTTCTCTGGTATTCTTGGCTTCCAGCAAGGACATTCTTAAAACAGCTGGTTTGGGGACCTTCCTTGTCTGACCAGTCTCTGTTTCCTTTTCTCATCAACCCACAGCCCAGGGAGCAGGTCCCTAACCTTGCCTCTGCTGGCTTTTGTCCCTGTCTTTTACCAGTTCTGCACAGGCTCACAGAGCGCCTGCCTCCTCTCCTGCGGCCAGCAGGCTGCCCTCTCTCTCTTTTTTAGCTTGCTTAGTCTCTGCCCACAAGTTTCCTTCCCGAAGCCTTTGAAGTCATGCTGGGGCCCTATGGACAGACACAGTGGCTGCTCCCTTGTTCCTTCTCCACTGTGGTATTTGCATCAGAGCCCTTGTGTTGGATGGTAGTTGGATGAAGACATTTTCCATTCACCACATTCACCTACTTTGAGGCCGAGGTTCTGCCTAGGACCTTTCTGTGTTCTGTAGCACCAAGCCCTGTGTGGTACAGACAGGGATTCCTCTATCATTTAATTTCAAGAGAAATGTGATGCTCAGTTGAACCTCTATGCGATCTGAACTCTATATCCGAACTTAAGATTTGTCAGCTCCATGTGTCTCTAACCATTGAACAGATACATATTTAGTAAACCATGGGCCGAGAGCAGACCATACAGCTGTGTGTGTCCTGGAAACTCTCTCTCTTATTATGTGATTTATGAAGATCATAGATGCATCTTTTGGACTCCTTTAATCACACCCCCAAGCCAAACAATTATTTCTAACTCCAAACGGGTGATGTGATTTTTTTTACTAATTAATCCTTGTAAGGGCTTTGAGATCTTCTGAAAGGTGACAATGTATGAAGCCTTTAGTGACAGCCTAATTATTATTATTACAAGGCACAAAGCTCAGAGAGCTTGAAAGATCCCCAGGTACCATTCAAAATAGTAAGAGACAAAAAAAAAAAAAAATTTAAAAAGCCCATGGAAGAATTTTAACATGGAATCATTCAATCACAGGCTCTCAATATTGGCCAGGACTTTAGAAGTGATCTTTCTGGAGCCTGGCCTTGCAAATTTTTCTCCCCAATGCTCACACAGGATGTGCTCACTGTCCCGGGGCCAAAGGTTTAAGCCAGATTTGAGTTCCCTCTATTCGAATTCTTAATCATTTCCACGATGGAAGGGAAGATGTGAGCAAAGCACTGGGCCATCCGTTCTTTATCTAAAGATGGGAATCAAACCACCGCAAGCATCACTCAGTGAGCTCCTCACTGCAAGATAAATGGTGGACGACCACTGGCCTTAGGGACACTTGGATTACCCAGTGAGTTTGTAAAAAGACACAAGAAAGCACAAGGTGCCTGGCCCTCCACATTGGTCCTGCTTCACGGTGTGTGTTGAGCATGTTGCTAGTCACAGCCTGTGATGATGCTGGGGAAGGAGTGGGGAGGCTCTTGGTAAAATGTTTTCTTCTCGTAGCAAAGAAATACCCAGTTCAAAGTCTTTTTTGGCTCTTCTTACTAAGGAACAAGGGGCGCTTGTTTTTTCCTGCAAGTCTCTGGGCTAGGTAAATGTCTTACCCAGCACAGGGGATATATCCACAACAACTGAAGCCTTTAAATTCACAAGCCCAGAGCAAGTAAACACCTGCTGAGAGACCAATGGCCTGGGTTCAATCCCTGGCCCCATAGGGTAGGAGAAGTGAAGCAAATCCCACACATTGTCCCTCTGAAGTAAAGCTCCACTTGCCTTGTCATGTCATAAACACACACACACACACACACACACACACACTTAAAAAATACAGCAACAACATTTAAAAGTTCAAGGCCTCACTGGGTTTCTTCATAAGTGAATCCCAGGAGCCATGGTCACTTCTGAGTGTGAGGACCGATGGGTGGCTCCAGGAAGATGTTTCACAGACTGTAAACAGTCCCAGCTGTTACCGGCGGCTGCCCCCAGCCAGGTCATCCTGTGCACACATCTCTCTTGGGCATCTCTGAGCCAGCTGCAGCCAGCTGCAGCCCAGGAGGGTCCATGGAGGCCCAGCTCGTCCTGGACACAAACAATCTGAAATGTAAGTGAAAGCAGCCCGCATCCTCCGGCTGGAATCAGCGCAAAATGACTCATGTAATTGCCCTGTGTGCGTACCCTGAATCTTCTTGTTCACCCACCCACACAACTCCACTGTTATAGATGCCTGCACCCTGCAAGAAAAAAAGGGGGGGGGGAGTTCAAATACCTATGGTTTCAAAAAGGCCACCTGTGCCTCTCCTAAAGGTGGAAGGGTCTGCTAGCATCCCAGTCCAAGAACAAGCCAGTCACACTGAAGCTACCATTGTATGCCTTTCTCACAGTCTTCCCTTTAAATTTCTGGAGAGGGATTTCTAGGGTCTCCCCCTTGGGAATTAGTTGTAGGAATAATTGGGCCAGTGGAGTGTAGAAGATATATCCAGGGCAACCCGTGCACTACTAGAGAAAGTGACCTAGATCAAGCAGCTGGTGAATCCGGGGCTATTGTGGGGACCCCCTGCCACCTACTGACTTGCAACTGAACCCGCATTGCCAACAGCATCTTATCCCCTGGCAGGGGGAGGGGCTGAGAGAGAAGCAGAGGAAGGTGGGGGAGGTGAAGGGGGACCGTGGGTCCCCTTTGGGGAAAGCACCCTTCATCCTCTGCACCCACAGGGGAGAAAGGTGAACTGAGGATGGAGAGAGGCAGGGGTGATAGACTGGGGAAGCCAAGGCAGGAACTCCGAGCTGGCTCCTGGGTATCAGCATAGAGAGCCGGCTGCCTGTGAGAGTGTGTGTGTGAGAGAGAGAGAAAGAGAGAGAGAGAGAGAGAGAGAGAGAGAGAGAGAGAGAGAGAGAGAGAGAGAGAGAGAGAGAGAGAACGTGAGGGTGAGAGAGGCTGGCTGCTAGAGAAGAGGAGGAGAGAAGAGGAGAGGGGGAGCGAGCCAGCGCTCCAAGCATGAGGACGGGCTGCTCCGGCTCAGTTAATCTGGCTGTCAGTCGGCGTTAACGCTGCAGTTGAACTGCTCGGCTCCCCTTCCAAGAGAAACAAGAGAAACCTCACAGAAGGAAAGGAGGAAGGAAAGAAGCAAGCAAGGGACTGCAGGAAGAAAAGAGCCGGCAGAGCATCAAGAAGAATCAAAGGGAGGGGAGGGAAGACCAAATCTATGGTTGGACCAGGGCTTCTTTTTCGCCAATGTAAAAAGGAATATGCCGTACATCTTTGCCTTTTTCTGCACCGGTTTTCTAGGTGCGGTTGTGGGTGCCAATTTCCCCAACAATATCCAGATAGGTGAGTGAGAGGGCTGGGGAGGGACTTGGGGGATCTGGCCAAGATTTCCTTTTTTTTTTTTTTTTTTTTTTTTTGAGGGGAGATTTCTCAACCCCATTCTCAGTCGGAGCTGTTGTGCTTAGCAATCGAAAACCAGGATGGGAGAAAGACTTGGGTCGCCAGTCTGGGAAAAGGGAAAAGGGGTTTCATCCTCATCCGATGCATCGAGGGGCACAGGGGAAGTGTGCTATCTCTCTCTCTCTCTCTCTCTCTCTCTCTCTCTCTCTCTCTCTCTCTCTCTCTCTCTCATGTGCGCACACACACACACAGGTGCACATGCACCGTGCACTCCGAGCACCAAGCATGAGCACTGTAATGGAGGAGCCTCCGTTCCAGAGAGGGAAAAAAATATAATCAGACTATGCTGGAAACAGGGCTCAGAGTGCTTAAGGAGTTAACTCTGGCTAGGTGGATGCTCTGGTTGATTTATATAAATATGTAAGGTGGGCGTATGTGTGTTGTGATTATATATTAAATGTGCATATGCAGCCTGAGTGACCGGGGCGGTAGTGATGTCTGGCTGGAGGAGGGGGGAAAGACCCCTCTTCAGGAAGGAGTGGTGGATGCTAGGTTGTTTGCCTTTGCTGAGAAGTAACCAGAGCTGTATGGACCCCTTGTTATCTTCCTTCCCTTCTGCCAGGCTGGGCTGTGTTGTCCCCCATTCCCTGATGGAACTTCCTAGCCTGTCTTTCCTCTCACCCTTTCCCCTTCCTCTTTAGTGCTCTGCCCACAGTAGTGCTCCTGCAAGAGCACACTCTCTCTCTCTCTCTCTCTCTCTCTCTCTCTCTCTCTCTCTCTCTCTCTCACACACACACACACACACACACACACACACACACACACACACATGCATAGGCTCCTTCCTCACCCCCATCCCTGGGCTCTATCCTCCTGCAGGTGTGTTTGAGCATGTTGCATGTCCCTCTGTCTCTCATTCCCCTTCATTCAGTGGCTGTACTTGTATTTATGAAGGAGCCGACAGGTATTGCAATTCCTGTAGCCATGGAGAAAAGCCAGACAAATAGAGCAACATCAGCTTAGAAACAGAGCTTGGGGTCAGGATGACCAGCAGCTCAGCACTGTTTGTGCCCCAGCATCAACCAGGCTGTTGTGTTTTGAGGCATCTTGGCAAGCTGGCTTTCTGTGTCCTCCCTACACCAGGGGCTTGCTTACTAGGGAGAGTTCCATCTCTACCACAGCAGTTTGTTTGTGAGAATGTTTGTGTTGCTAGGGGGAGGGGAAACTGGGGGTGGGGTGGGATATAGCACACACACACACACACACACACACACACACACACACACACACGTGCTTCTAATAGCCTCTTGGGGCCTCTCCAGCTTCCAGGCTCCTGGTGCCGTTGGGTAGTTGTGGAATAAGTTGCTTTGTTTCCTGACACCTGTTAAGCTGTATTCTGAAGTGTGTACATGTGCCTAAGATCCTGCCTTACATGCAAACTTCCTGCCTCCGGGAAACACTTCCCTGGTGGACCAGTCTGAAGTTGCTCCCTCCCACTTTCCACCTGCTCACTTCCATTCACTCCAGACCGAGCTGGGCCAGGGCCAGAGGAGTGTGGGGTGTGGTCACTTGGGAGGAGAGAGTGGAGCATCCCAAGCAAGAGTAATTGTTTAGCTTTTTGTTTGCTTCTTCGCTTTTGCTTTTTAAATGGAGGTGTTAACTTGTGTGTGTAAGTCATGTGTGCTGGCCTATGGCACTGTTCCTGTCTCTTCTTTCCTACTCTCTATATTTTTGCCACTGGTTGTAATCTTTCATCAAGGAAACTAGGTTTATGCAGGTGTGTGTACACATCATGGTTGTGGTGTTTCTGTGGGCACACCCACATTGGCCCACGAATCCCTGCAGGAATGTCCTGTTCAGTCTTTGTCACTGTTGCTCTTTTTAAACACAAGGGAGACACATCAACCCATCAGGACAAATGCTGAAATTATCACCTCCATGAGGTTGTCATCGATTCTTCTCACATGATCTCTAACACCAAACATGTATCCACTGCACGGGAAGTTACGGTTACGTTACTGGGATTTCGAATTCCTGGCCCATCAGAAATAAACTTCTGTGCACCCATTTGTTGCAGTCTGGCCCCTAGAAACAGCTGCTTTCAATATATAGGAATGCGTTTTAATTCATTTGCACAGCCACACTATTACAAAGAAAGGCCCTGTATCCTTGTGTCTCGGAACAAAAGCCCAGGCGGGTGCTAGCCCTGTGCTGTTGGCACATCTTGGCACTCTTAAGACCCCCACATCTGCAAGGCACAATGGCAGTCCCTTATGTAATCAGACCATCCTGGGTATCTGGAAACATGAGCAATGAGAGGCAAGAACTAGAATGCTCAGAAAAAAATAAATAATAAGCCTGGGCGGCAATGTGCATGTTATATAGCATCACAGCTCTCAGACCTGGCCACATCTCAAGCAAACAAGCAGTTAAGGCAGGAAATGTCTAAAGGGTCCTGGGCCTCAGTTTCTAACACTTCGTAACACTTTCTTGTATCTAGGTGCTCTTTGGATGAGAAATGGGGTCCGGATAAGAAGAGATAAATGCAGGGAGAATCTTTGTGTGTGTGTGTGTGTGTGTGTGTGTGTGTGTGTGTGTGTGTGTGTGTGTGTGTGTGTAAACAGAGGCCCAAGGAGATCTTGTAAAAAAAAAAAAAGTAAGGAAGAGTAAAACTTTACAGTCTCCTGTGTTCCCTGCCCTTTGCTGAGCCAAGGGGTACACAGTCAAATGGTGGGGGCAGTGTGACGGTTGCTAGTGGCCCTGACATAAAAGCTTATCCATGGAGTGTAAGCCTTGGCATCCAGTTGAGTCTGTTTGCATTTTTTACAAGTAAGAGCAAGGATCAAAGTCTGGATATACACGGGAAAGGACTGGGCTCTCTGGGCTGGGCTCCTAAGCAATTGTGATCTGTCTCTACCCCAGACTTACTACGTTGCCTTTTCTTTCCTCACAGGGGGATTATTTCCAAACCAACAATCGCAGGAACATGCGGCTTTTAGGTTTGCTTTGTCACAACTCACGGAGCCCCCCAAGCTGCTTCCCCAGATCGATATTGTGAACATCAGCGACAGCTTTGAGATGACTTACCGATGTAAGTAACAGCTGCTATTTCTGACATGTCTTTCTGCGCTAGACCCGTGATGGGAGGGCCTGTGGGTAGGTGCTGTTGTTGCAGAAATGACTCCAATCCTCATCTGTAGTCGTGAGAGAAGGGCCCTTCAAGGAAATTCTCAGAGCCTTTTAAGTGATTCCCACTGTCTATATCTTAGATCCTGCTGTGCTTCGTGAAATGGGTGTATTTCTTCACCATCAGCGAGTTTTAAATGCCAGCCTGGTGGGGTCTTGGGTTGACCGCACCTGGCTTATTTCACTGGGGCCTCTCGACTGAGAAAGTTTATGCATAGAGACAACTGCTGAGAGGGAGAAGGACTGGTCCGGAGTTGAGGACAATGCAGTTCACTTGCCTCAGCCATTTCCTGCCCACCAGTTAGGAGAATGAAAGTGTTTCTATATCCCGATAAGCACCCATAGATGCGACGCATGTCCCATATCAGCAAAGTAAAGAATAATTATTGAACTGTGGTGTCTAGGTGGTTTCCAAAACGGTGTGAAGTGACTGTCTGCTTAAGACAGGCTGTAGGTTAAAGAGAGAAGGATCTGAGAAGGCTACACAGTTTTAGTGATGCCCTTAGAGGTTAAAACAGAGCACGGGTCACCTGCAGAATGACAAGGGAAAGCTGCGTCATAACATCTGGGGCAGCCATATCTTAAATGTGGTGGGCAAATTCCTTTAACAGCAGAAACTAAACACATAGATCTGGGTGGTGGGTTGTATAGCTGCCACTCTGTGTCAGAGGAAAAGTCTAAAAATTAATCAGGAGAGACAGTGTCCCTTTGGGGATTCAGCTCTGGTGGGACTGCATTGCAAGAAAGTGTGAGAGTCCAGAATGAGAAAGAGCAGTTCTAGACCCCACGCTGGACTGATTCAGCACTGTAAGTTTCATGAACCATCATTGGCTTCATGACCTCTGCTGAGCTATGGATGGTTGAAGGCCTGGATGTGTCTTTCATCTCTCTATCATATTCCCTTATGGGAGCCTCTCAGTGACTGCTGCTGGCGAGACTTTGAAGTGTCCAAGTAAGAATTCAGAATTTCCTCTGCCTCTGAGATCATACATGGGATGATGCTGATATGAATTTCAGGGATTACAATTTACCCGAGGGTTTTAGTCAGTGCATTATGGACACCGATGGTGGTGTTGGTTGTTATTCATTAATCGTTGACTACAGACTATGCGAAACTAGCTGCTTTGGGGGATTTTAGCCCTTGACCGAGCTTTGCAGAAAATGGTTGTCATCCTCTCTGAGACAAGATTGTGAGCTGGGCCAGCTATGTAACCTTCACAAGGTCAGTAGGGAAGGTGACAGTGGTCTTGTCACTACCTCCTACCCTTAAATCCACATTTCTTTTAACTATAATAAACAGATAGATGCACCTATCCTTAGGACACCTTGACTGCAGTGCCTGATAGAATAGAGGGTGTTCTGATGGGGCAGCGGCCTGATACTGCACGGAAAGTGATAGATTCCAATTTGATGCTGCAGTTGTGACCTTGCATGGGAGCGGTCCAATGGATGAGAAAGTAACTGCTCTGCATTCTGGTAGAGCCGGGGTTAAAGATCTTGCCTGGTGTATTATTTGCAATAGTAGTTGATTGACCAAATACCTGACAAGAAGCAGCTTGGAGTAGGAAGGGTTTTTATGTTGGCTCATGGGGGTGAGGACACAGTCCACACAGCCCATCCCGATGGGGAAGGCTCGGTGACAGGAACCTAAAGCTGTTTGCTCACACTTCTTCAGATCAGGAAGCAGAGAAGAGGGGATGAGAGGTTTCTACTGGCTTTCTTTTTTTATTTGAGTTACTACCCCAAGTCCTTTCACAGGTTACTACCCGATCTCTTTTTCCATTTTTATTTGGGTTCCTACCCTAGGTGCATTCATGGTGGGTCTTGCCCACTCAGAGCTTCCTGCATTAACAGTGGGTCTTCCCGACTCAGAGAATGTCCCCAGACATCCCCATAGGTATGACTCACCAATGCCCTATGTAGTGTTTAAACTTGCCAACGAGTTATCAAAATCAACAATCACACTCACCACAGAAAAGAAAAAGAGCTAACATTGAAACTCTGGTTGTAGATCTGTGAAAACACCACAGTAAGAAACTGAGAACAATCCAGAGTAGGTCTTTAGTTATTGAATGACCTCTGTTCCTTTTCCTGTGGCTTGGAGTAGATCTGTAAGGGGAAGGATTTAGTGGGATATCAACGCATCTTGACCATCCAAACCTCTTATGTGCATAAGCAAATGTAAAGATGCCTTTTGGGTGTGGAGAGATGGCTCAGCAGTTAAAAGCATGAACGACTCTAGAGAAGACCCAGATTCAGTTCCTAAAGCCGACATCTAGTGACTCATGGCAACTATAATTCCAGGTGTAGGGGATCTAACATCTTCCTCTGGCCTCCATTCATACTAGAACACACACACACACACACACATATAATGTATAATATAATGTATGTATATATGTGTGTGTGTGTGTGTGTGTGTGTGTGTGTGTGTGTGTGTGTGTGTAATGAGACCCTAAATTCATTGCTTTCATCAAACTCCCAAAGGGGCTCACTGCCCAACAAGAATACGAAAATCAATGAGAATTAATAGCTGGTACATGTGCTCTCAACTCACAGGGCTGAGAACTATCTGTATCAGAACTTGGTGGAAAGATATGCTAACTGCCTCTCTACTGTCAAAATGCTGAGCACCAAGACAAGATAATGAGGACACAATGAGGAAGAAATGTTCCGAGGCAAGAGGTTGCATTTCTGGTCTGTTATCTTCACAACCTAAGACCTGATCCTGTAGAGAGCTGCTGCCTGTTCTATCCGAAAGGCAGACGCAAGGCACAGACAGTGTTGCCTATTGAGGGCAGTGGATCTCAGGTTTTGCAAGTTATGCCTGCTCTATACTGGCACACAGGTTGTTACTCATTTCTTCTCTGTGAATAAGGCTCTTCTTTCAATATTTCTTCAAGCTGTGAGGCAAGGTGGGCATTGGAAACAGAAAAGATAAAACACTGGCTCTCAATTAGACTGCACCCACCCCAAACAGGATGTGAGGAAGCGTTCCAAGAAACAATAAAGTCATTTATTCTTAGACCTTTAGTTTCTGATCTTTAGTCCTAAGATTGGAGAGGATGAGAGAGACTTGGGGGAGTGGTGGCATTGTGACTCCTTTTACAGGAAGCTGCAGAACCCTTTGTTGACTATGCCTGTGTGGCCCACCAGCATGATAATCTGTACACCCCTCCCTGTTTGAACTGAGTAAAACTATCAAAGAAAGAGAGTTGTTCTGGGAAGAATGGGTTAACTCATCAGGCATGGAAAACAAAGTAAAATATGTCATTCAGATTTAGCTTTGAATATTTTCCTGAAATATGAGGCAGCAGTTACCTCAAATTAATGCTCCGTTCAGTTTTGACTTCAAAAAAGGAGCGAGTGTTTATCATTTCAATTGGATTATTCAATTTTGTTTTTTGATGTATTTTGCTATTCATTATCTCTCCACCAGAGGGTGGAGAAAGGAAAGGAGAGTACAGGTTTTTAACCATTCTTGCTAGAAGTTTCAGCAACAGGCAGTCTATGGGAGGGTGGTGACTACAGGACAAGGGATGAAGGGGAGACAGACAGAAGCATCTCACCAAAGTGAGAGTCTAGTGTCTTTGCATGGACATTCCTCACCCGCCATGACCGAGGAGGTGATGATTACGTCATCAATCCAAATCTCTCGGGGTCTCCTTCCAAATCTACTAAGACAGAGTAGGGGTGGCTCTCCATAAAGCAGGTGTTTACCGGCTGGCTTTCCACTGGTCTTCATGCTTTTATAGAGTAAGTAAGGTAAGTGAGCCAGTGCTATGCCAACTGAGGTTCCAATTACGTAGCAATTAGAGGGCCACTGTAAAGCTCATCTCAACCCCCTATTCATTCGTCCATTCATTATTGCATTCACTCTTTTCTATCACACACATATGCGTACACGTGCACAGGCATGCATGCGTACACACACACTCGCACACACACACAATTCCTGCTTCTTGTAGGAATGCAGCCTTGTGCCAGATGCTGAGACTAAGAGCCAAAAAAAAAAAAACTAAAACACAAAAGCAAAGACCCAGCCTTGTGCAGCACATGCTTTAACCAAGAGGTTCCTGGGCTTCAGCACACGCAGCACATACCCAGAGGGCTGGTTTAAAGCAAGGCTCAGCAATGGCTTCTCTTCTTCCAGAATCAGAATATTCAAGAGCAGACCCAGAAGACTTCGCACTGCTTAGTATGGGCATCACGGCTTAAGCAATGCTTTTATCCAAAAAGTCTCCCATTTCTTCAGTAAGCATTTCTGAGCCCTTAACCAAACCCAGGCATAACGTTAAGTACCAGAAACACAGACAAAGCTAAGACACGTTCTCTGCCCTGAAGGACTTTATCCCCAGTGAGGCACACCGTCCTGTAAAAGAAAATTAAAATGTAATGTTGTACGTGCCTTTGCAGAGATTTCTAAGGAGTGTGAGAGGCACTGGTTGTTCTCTCTCAGAGAGAGTGGTAGAGAAGGAGGGAGGACAGGAAGAGTAGACGGTGAATCTTTCTGGGCAGAGGACATAGCAGGTGTAGAGGGGACACATCGCTGAACTTGCCCATTTGGACTTCTTGTAGCCTCCAAGTAGGCCCTTCAACTTGACATAGATCACATGCTATGAAAGAGGTCACCAAATGGCCACCCAAGGGCCATTTCCAGAGCAGAGATTGCCGAGGGAGAGGATGGAATTTCATATTTAAATTTGTACATCCCCTCCTATTAAAACTGTAAAAGACAGAGCACGAGGTCTGCGCTAGACTGGATCAGTCAACCTCCAGTCAAGAAGGAGGGACTTTGGTCCTCCCTGAAGATTGATGGGCAGCTAACGGCTGGTTTGGGGTGGGGTGGGGGCACAAGACATTTGCTTCGGGGGCATAGCCACTGGCAAGGTGCCCGGGATTCGTCCTGTAAACAACCCCCACCAAACTCTTTAAAGTATCGAAACTAAAATTAAAAAAGAGAAGAAAGGAAAAGAAAGCAGACAGGAGCCTCACTGGGAAGTGGAAGGGGATCAGGGTGAGTGGAGAAGATATGAGAAGGGATTAGCAGTGACTGTTTAATGTCCTCCACATACATGTGTGAAGATGTCACAGTGAGACCATGATTATACGTAATGAAGATGCCTAATAAAATTTTAAAATGTTATTGAGAGCTAAAGCAACCTTAAGCCCGAGTCTAGGTAGCTCTGACAGATAGAAAAGGAATAGGCAGTCATGATCTCCTTCTCCACCAGTCCACTTCTCCACCAGTCCCCTTCTCCACCAGCCCCCTTCTCCACCAGTCCCCTTCTCCTTCTCACATCATTGCCTCCTGGAAACATCACCTTTGCAAGGTGCATGGGCTCCTTAAGCAGCAGCACCCGTGTGGAGCACCTATCCACCACTAGAATGGGAACTGCCCTCTGGAAAACGCATGTATCTGTACACAGTGGTGCCAAGTCCACATGAACAGACCCCTAAGGTCAAGGAGCATAGTCGCCAATAGACAGGGCTCACCCACACAGCTACAAATGACGACAGCCTGCTATAGCCAGGTGGAGGGCCACATCTCCGCCATGGTGGGACTCCTACTGTAGGCCCAGTTAGGATTCTCAAGGGTGTGCTAATAAGGAGTTGGTTGTTGGCAACAGGCAAAGGCCTCTTAGCTGTGGTATGAGCTTCAGACATCGCTTTGGAGCTTCAGATTCATAGTTCACAGGTGTATGTTGTTCACCCTTCAGAATGCTTATCGGAAGGGAGACAAAAATCCCACATTTCTACCTTCTTCGGAAAAAAAAAATTAAGACACTAGGCAATGCTGGGCACACATTTCTACCAAGCTTCTAGTGTCTAGAACGAGAATTACTTTTTTAAAAAATATAAAGCATAAGCTTTCAGGTTTAGCTAAGCTCTCTCAATGCCTTGTGGTTTGTGTGGCTGCTGTAATCAGATGATTTTGCTTGATGGGGTCTGTGCACAGGCCAGTGCTCACACTACGTCCTTTAGTGTCTAGTGTCCTGCTATTTTATTCTAATGTCTATCATTCACCTCTCACGAAATAACAAAGGACACAAATGATACGTAACACTTGTTCCTTGCTTGACACAAGAAACCAGCCTTGGTACAGAAATGAAGAGAATGTGGCGAGTGATGGGGTAAGCAAAGGGTACCCCGAAGCTTGCTCTGCCACCGATACAGCCTAGATATTGTCTTAGGTACAGTGATACCATTTTGTAGAGGCCGCGACTGAAAGTAATGGAGAGGGTCTGCAAAATTATGCAAAAAGAGACTAAATTGGTCTCCGAGGACTCTGCGTGCTGCTGTTGGGGTCTGAGTCACAGACAGACACTGTGGCTGGGGACAGAGAGACTTCAGAAGAGAGAAGGCTCACGTGGGCATTGGGCTGTGGTAATGTTAGTCGTGAAGAGGTAGGGGGGTGTTTAGAGAGGAAATTCACAGCATCAGTACCCTCCCTCCAGCCTAACCACACTATGTGTGCCTGTTTTCTGAGCTGGAGCATGGGACATTTGTATTCTGTACTCTGTGGTGTGACTTTTCACTGAGCAACATGAAGGAACATAGATAGGATGCTGGATATCGTCCCAATGATGGACCAGTGCAACGATCCTACCCAAGTCTAGCGAAGCACTGAGTGTAATGGTGTTACTTACAAGGGGCACGGGTGACTCAAAGGCAGCTAAATCACCAAAAGGCCTATCCCAGCAAGGAAGCTGCCTCCCCAGAGCTCCAGCTAGGCTCTGCACGGAGATAGTCTCCTTTCCCCAGCAACTGCTCACCGCTTCCATAGCCTCAGGAAGCTGCCTGCAGACTTGTACTGAGATCTGGCGTCTCCTGCGCCTTTGCAGCCTCTCTTATTTCCTGTCTTGTGTGTGAGCATCTCTTCTCCATCCAGAAGGGACTGTCTCAGTTCGGAGGAAACGGGTACACTGCTCACCCCGCACACCCACGCTCATGCCCCATGACGCTCATACATCATGCTGATGGCAGATGTCTTTAGTTCTCCGGTTGATATGACAACCTGCTTGGGCTCCTGCATCTTCATCCGTATTCTCACCATGGGAACAGGTGTTGACACTGGTGTGTGGCCGACTCTCAGTTCTCTTTCTGAGCTGATGCTTATTGATACACATCTGTCCCTGTGGGTAAAGACCTCTATTGGGATGGGAGAGATGGCTGCTGTCTCCTTGGAGCCTTAGGGTAAAGGAGTTACACGAGCTATTTGGAACACTGCTAACATTCCTAGACGTATTCAGTCACTGGAAACATCCGTGTCTGCCTCCCTGCGGCGGAGATCCCATCATGCCCCTTCCACCCCATGCAGACAGCTGCTGCTCTTCACACTGTTTCCAACACGACCTCAAACTCCCTCTCACTTTCAGCATCCTAAGCAGCCACTGCGAATGGGTTGGAGTTGACTCAAGAGATGAAATCCATTTGCTATCACAGGCCATTGCTATAGGAACAAAGGAAGAGAAAATGTGCCAAGTATCCATTCTCCCCTTAAGGGGCTCAGGGTCCTGAAGAGTAAATAGGCTTGAACAGAGAGATGATGGGTAGTCAACCCCTTCCTTTCATTCCCTCTCCTCTCCCACCTCTCCTTCTTCCTCCACTCTCTATTCCCCCTTTCTTTCCTCCTTTTCTCTTTTTTATGCATGCTCAGAAGAAGAAACTTCTGAACTTCCATCTTGTTGTAAGTAACCTTCCAGGTGGAACCACCTAGGTTTCATTAAACAAGAAGACTTGGGAGACAAAGCAGAAAGGCAGGTCGGCTGAAGGCAGCTGTAGACTTATCATGTGTGGTACAATGGAAGGGAATTGGATTCTCTGGGTTCAGATCCGAACACCTGAATTCAAACTGCAGACTATCTTCTTAGTCACATAGTCTTGGAGGTATATCAGCATACTCCCGGCATCCTTCAGCCTTTCATTGTCTGTATTTTTGTGTGTGCATGATCCATGGATGTATATGCTGGGCATGCACATGGAGGTCAAAGGTAAACCTTTGGTATTATTTCTCAGGAGCCATCTGCTTTGTTTTGTTTTGCTTTGTTTCATTGTTTCCTAAAGTAAGTCTCTTGGTGAGGTGGATTTTGCTAGGCTAGGCTGGTTGGCTACAGAGTCCCAGTGATCTGCCTGTCTCTATCTCTCTAGTGATGACTGTGAAAATGTGCACCACCGTTGGTGACTTTACATGGAACCTTGGGGTTGAGCTCAAGTACTTGTGAGTGAAGTACTTAATCATCCAAGTAAATCCCTAATTTCTAGGGTGGGGTTTTTATACTGAGTGCACATGGAAAACTTCAGTGAGAGAAGTGTTTCTCTGGCCTGCAGGTCGGGGTGGGGGGGTTCTTAAACCAACTAATACTACAAATAAACAAACAAACAAATAAATAAATAAATAAATCCAACTAATACCACAAATAAATAAAATTAATTAACAATAAAAAATAAAAACAAATAAACAAGAAGTACCTTGTCCTCCCAATGTGAATAGCCACGTGCTGTATGTAATGCAAATCTGTTCATTCAGGATCCAGGAATATTTCGGGGACAGCTCTGCACTCACGGTGCATCCCAGCCAGGAAAACCTATAAATGGGTGACAAGTAGAGACCTGTGCTAAAGGACCAGGCAGGTCTCCGGGAAAGCATGTACCATGTCACTAAGGTAGGAGCCAGCTCTAGGTAAGGGCTAAGCTAGGGGTCCGAGCTAAGGATGGGAGTTTGGGATGGTGTACTTGGGATGCTGTACTGGTGGAGATTCTAGTAGTGGTCTAGACAGGCACCTGCTGGGTAGATACAGGAAAGTGTGTGGCTAGAGATAAATTGTCCCACATGTCTAGGCCATGGAAAGCCGCCTGATAATTTTAAGCAAAGAGGTGCTTGTTCAGACCTTGACTCCCTCAAAGGGAGTCAGACAGACACTGGTCCCGGTCTTCCCTCTCTAGAGAGAAGGGTAGTAAGTAAGTAGGAGACTGTGTTTGCCACTCAGCAGCTGGAAGACTTTGGGTTAAGAGTCCATTGGCCTCTGCTCCCTTATTACCATGTCCATTATGGGGTGAGGGTAGGCAGGAGATGGTAAGAGATGCTGGGAGAAAGGGGGTATTGAGGGTAGTGGATGAGCACCTGTCACATGTGGCTCTGTGGGCCCTTAGGTGAGTATGGAAACTCCCGACTGATCCAGGGAGGACCTGAAATTCTGGAAACCCTGTGAACAGAAGATCTCCATGGAAACCAGGCAGTATGCTGTATCACAGCAATTGGTGGACTAAGACAGGATAGCCATGAGTTTGAGGCTATGTCTGCCACATAGTGAGTTAGAAGCCAATCTGGGATTGGGGTATATAGAAAAACCCTGTAGAAGAAGGGAAAGGAGAAAAGAAGGAAGGAGGGAAGGAAGGAAAGAAGGAAAAAAGGAAGGAGGGAGAGTTGGAGGAAGCAAAGGAGTGAAGATACCAGAAGGAACAGCTAGGGGAGAGATCACCTTGTTTCCTTCACTTTCTCATTATTGTCACCTTAGAGTAGTGTACAGTGGTGCTAAGCAGATGAATGAATGAATGAATGAATGAATGAATGAATGAATGATGTGCCAGTGAGGAGAGCAAGGCTGCCTGTGGCTGTGTGTTAAGAGGGCTGGCATACCCTGATTCTATTGAGTTCTGAGAATTGCAGGAGACTGTATGTCAAATCAGTGTGGGGTTAGGTTGTGTGTCAGAAAAGTAATAGGGAAAGCCAGGTGTGAGTCACTCCTGCAGCTCTGCATAAATATGAGGGCTCTGAGTAAGGTGAGGACCTCTTCTGTCTTGTTGTGCATGTGTGTATATATGTGTGTGCAGGTATATGTGTGAGTGTGGTATAAGTGTGTATGTGCGCACGCATTTGGGCATGTGCAGACACTCATGTGCACACACATGTATGCCCACCAGCAGAGAAGGAAGAAGCATGTTGGAAAGCCTTCTCTATCCTTCTCCATCTTATTCCCTCACGGAACCTAAAAGCAGACTGTTGGTCCCTGTGTCTGTCTCACACAGCACTGGAGTACAGGTTCATGCATGGCCATGCCCAGTGGGTACTTGGTTGGATACTTAAGTCATGATTTGCAGTAAACACTCTTACTCACTGAAAGCTCTATTTCTAAGTTAAATATCACTATAGCCTGGTTGGCTGCAGATGTGTGAGCTTTGTTCATGTTGATGATCCGTTTCTAAACCTCAGCTGCATTCAGAAGATCATAGAGATAACATCGAATACATACAGCCATCATTGGAGGATTACATGTTAGAGGATTCATATCCCCTTCCCACTCCAGAGCCATGAGGAGAGACTTCCCTTCTGAGATAAAGAAGAGGCTCTCAGATGTGGTGCAGTGCTCTGAGCATTTCCAGTTTGGTTCCTAGACATCTGTGTGTTGGGTGGGCTCTGCTCATCCTGTGGTCTGTCTGCAGATACGTTCCAAGGCATGTGGCATCTCATTGCCTGCATCCCTGCCTGCATCCCTGCCTGCATCCCTGCCTGCATCCCTGCCTGCATCCCTGCCTGCATCCCTGCCTGCATCCCTGCCAGCATCACTGCAGGTTGTCTGGTCACATGCCCCTTAAGCATCTCTTTGTACTTTCTGTTAGCTTGGTTATGGAATTACTGGACATTTCTTTCCAAAACCCAGAGCTCTCTTGGCGCTCTTTGGTATGTCTTAGCCAGCCACCCTCAAAGCTCAGGAAAGCCCAAGACCGTTGGAGGTCCAAGACTCAGAGGATGCAGGCAGAACTAACAGGAAGGAAGAGGGTAGTGAGTTTGTCACCCGACGGCTGGTGGCTGGGCATGTTTCAGTGTCCCCATCAAGCAGAATGCGTAAGATGAAAGTGATTTTCTGAGAATGTCTTTTATTTTATGTACTGCAAATTCTGCTCTTTACACAAAGCCGTAGGAGCATAGACACTAAGCATAATTTTGCCTAGTTATGATACGAAAGATACATTTTATGTATTTTATTTTTTGGTAAACCTATCAACTGAGACTTGTCAGGTGTGTTTGCTGCTTTATAGCACGCTTTTTGTGTTTGCTGTAGAAGTCCTGCTGCTCCTGACTGTTACACACTCATTCTTGCAGCTTCCTAAAGGATCCTATGTACATCCATAACCTGCCTTGCACACACTGCCTCCTACTATTGGGTATTAATTTATAGCCTTTTATCTTCTTAGGAGCAAGTGGTGATTATCTTTAAATCTTTAAATGGAGGGATTTTTGTCTAATATATGTTTAATGCTTTTAAATCACACGTACTTCTTTGGTTTTCTTGCATGTGTGTGTACACCCATGTGTGGCAGTCAGAGGACAGACAACTTGCAGGAGTTGGTGGAAACTTTGTGGATCCTGGGGACCAAACTCAGTGAGTGAGATTGGCAGCAAGCACCTTCAACTTCTGAGCCAACTCACTGGCCTTATTTTATGTTTTTAAACTTTTAATCTGCTTTTATGAGCAATAAGATCGATAGAACTATTTGCAATGAGCTTAACCGTAAATTAGTATAGCAGGATTCTGATAACTTGTTGGATGCTGGTGCTGACAAATACTTTCAGAATAAACTTCTGAGTCAAGTTATCTTCCAGATGTACAGTATGAGATGCTAAAAGCAGAGTCTTGGGGTCATTAGAGCAAACCAGTGCCATTACTCATCTGAAAGGGCTTTGAGGAATCAAAAGTACTAGGGAAAGGCAGGGTGTTATAATTAGCCAGGCTTCTTATCCATTAACATAAACATACCATGGATACAATGTGACTAATTAATCTTTAATGTCTTCCTGTGAGGGTGGTCATTATCTATGAATGGATCTCTTTTCAGGATGGGAAAAATTGAAACTGCTGGGCTAAGTTTATCCCAGGCCCCAATATGTTAGCTCTGCTAATCCAGAACTCATCTCACTTGGTTCAGTCTCTTGGACTTAAAAAATCCTCATTTCATTTGTAGGGACAAAGGCCAGTGCTGTTTGCATAGGGGATAGTCAAAGCTCCATTGTGGCCAGTGGTTAAAAACAAAATAAAACCAAAAACCAAAGAAACCCAGCTCTCTGAATAGTTTTTGTCTCAGTTTGTCTCTGGATTCAAGGACTTGAATTGGCATTAAGACAGAGTCATGTCTTCTGGATCTTTAGGCTTAGCTTTGTAGTCAGACACAAGTTGATACACATCAGTCCAACAATACTACCACTTCTCACTAATCCTCAAAGTCCAGTGGAGGAGGATCTTCCCTTTCCCATCGGCAATACAAAATCCTGGCATTGGTGTCATTGAAAACAAAACAAAACAAAACAACAACAACAAAAAAAAACTGGTCACAAGCTCATTTCTGAATGTGTGAAGTAACCAGAGTGTTAAAATCTTGTGATTACCCTAGATGATCATTCTTGGAGGGTAAGGGCGTTGACAAATGATTGCTGCCTTGTCCACAGCCATACCACCTGACCACATCTGCTCGTATCTAATCTCCCTGCCCGAACAAGGGTGGTGAACACCTGTGTAGGAGGTGGTTCTGATGCTAAGGTCCTGTTCCCCAATTGGTTCTTAAATGATCAATAAAGATACCAATGACTGAGGACGGGGCGGGGCACTTAGAGTTGTCTAGGTGGACACAAGGTTAATTAAGAGAACTGGGGAAAAAGGAGGAGGAGCCCAACCAGCCATTTTAGTTTTCAATTGGAGTGGCCAGTGGTGACTCTATCCAATTATGTCTGGGGTTGCAGGAGTGGTTTAGGAGTGCCCAGTCATTGAGACAGGAAAGGCATTTTAAGATTAACTGGTTCGTGTGCATGTGCATGTGCGTGTACGTGTGCGTGTGCGCGTGTGCGTGTGTGTGTGTGTGTGTGTGTGTGTGTGTGTGTGTGTGTGTGTTGTTTTTTATTCCTGGATCCAAAAGAATCTCGGTAGGGGCTGGTAGCTCGGTCTGCCCAGAGCTTAATGCAGGTTAGCAAAAGCTACACACAACATTCCTGGGAGAATCCTTTCCCACAGAAGAAACCAGTATGTTACCACCTACAGAATGAAGGTCAGATGCTCAAGAGTAAAACAAGGCAGACGTCCTCCTACAGCACATCTCTGTAGAAGGAAAAATTCAGAGAGGAGGGAGCCTAACCACTGTAGCCTGCAGTTTATTTGCTGAACTGGAAGAGTCTCTGAAGGAGAAGTCAGGCAAGATCAGAGGTCAGGGAGGGCAGATGGTTTGGAATAGAGGCCGGAGAGTGAGAGATAGCTCTGCATGATGTTTGATAATGCCTGCCTAGACAGGAGCAAAACTGAGCCACCGTATAGTTGGAACAGCCAGAACTGTCACACTTGCATGGGTGTCCCATTTCTTGAGACTACCTCAGAAGTATGTTAAACCTAAAGAATCTGTCACCTGTACACTCTCGCAGTGACAGGACAGTCCTTGCTATGCTCACTCAATCTACTATTCACAAACACTTTCACAGTCCCAGTGGGAATCTTGGCTCCAGCTCGGCTAAGCCCACACCACCAGATGGTCCCATCTTCTAATTGATTTCATCTCCTTGAGTCTTTGGCAGGAATGAAACTTTCCCTGGGCCTGAAGAGTGGAGGCCAGGGAGAGCCAGGATCACAGGAAGGAGTCTTTAACCCGGGCTGAACAGACTGAGATCTTAAGCTAGTGTTTATCCAGGGGAAGGGGGTCATGGCTCTCTTTCACAAGAAGTTGACAATGTGCTGTCATTCTCAAGCATGAGATTCTTGTGGCTGGAAAGAGATGAGGCCACAAAGGCCAGTTGGTCTAGGGCAGGGCCTGCATGAGGTCATTCGTTTGTATGAGCTTAGTAGTAGATGTCATTATTATTGTTAGGTAAGCCTTCAATAATACACACACACTTCAAGTCCTTGATGCATTCACGTTGTGTCTGCTAGTGTGACTCTAGTGGAAAGTTGGCTTTTCATAGACTTCTCTCAAGCCAGACCCATGGAAGAACATGCCTGCAGAGCCTGCTGGTCCTGGGAGAAAGAAAAACTCGTGCAACCAAATCCCAGAGAGGTCATATGGCAGCAACCTGTGGACCTGCCAGAGCTGCAGAGATTACACAGAATTGCACACCATGTAATAGGGGCTGCCTTGATAGAAGCAACTACTGACTTGATTCAACACTTGACTAGTCACACGAGAAATACCAGATAATGATAGTCTGGCCCTGGTCTCCATAAACCAAGTATTCTAGCAAAGGAAAGGAACTATAAACATGCTTAAATTTAAGAAAATATTTTATTATTTTATTTTTATTTGTATATGTGTGTGTACGTGCATACCACATATGTGCAGATACCCTTGAGGTCAGAAGAAGGCATCAGATCCCCTGTAGCTGGAATTACAGGTTATTCTGAGCAACCAAGTGTGGGTTCTCTAGGAACCGAACTCTGGGTCCTCTGCCAGAGCAGGACAGCCAAAGGGTAAAAAAGCCCTGAACACGTAAGCAATGGCTAGGCTCCCTAAGCCTTCCTCACAGAAAGGGGATGAAGTTGGTTACACTTCCTGCCTTAGCTCCAGAATTCGAGAGTTGTTCATCAGGATGGCAGGAGGTTTCTGTGTGCCTGTGTGTGTCTGTTTCACTCTTTCACAGAAAAAGAGCTACTTTCTTCTCCATATCCCTTTTCCAAACATGTGACTGCAAAATGGATACTGATGTTTGAATTCCTTGTGAAGGAAACGTTAGGTTGAAGAACCCACCTTCTCGCCGTGCCGGGTTCCATTTGTTAACAGAAGTTAATTGAACCGGAGCAGAGTCTGAGCAAACAGGAGACAGTCCAGCGTCCCTCACTTCTCCTGCGTTGCAGCCTTTTAGATGGCGAAGAATGTGATTTTCTCTGCTGACCCTTCACACCAGACAAGAAGAACCAACATGGGGATGGAGGGTAGATGAACGGGAACTTATAAAATGTAAGGCCGCCTCTGCCTCTAGATCCAGGCAGCTAGTAGGCTCAGGAAAACGACTTAATGCAAGTTGTTCTTAGTGTTTCCTCCTTCCTGCAAGATGACTCTCAGTGCTTTGGTATGTGGCTTCTCCTCTGACTGGTCTAGTAAACCAAGTCCTCTTGGGTTATCTGTGGATCTCTCAGTGGCAAAGCCCAGTCTTCTGCCATTGTTTCTTGTAGTCTACGGTGTACACTGGTCTCCACACCCCTACCAGGGACATTAACTTTACAATCCTGTTTTGTTTATCCTCTCGCTTATTGGAATTTCTTTCAAAACTGCTGCTTTCCTCGCCTGTGTCTCCCCATGTTCCAGCACGCTGTCCTCTACATCTAATGTCTGAAACAAGACCTTCCATACTTAAATACAGAAGCAGAATGTGACCCTGACCTGCCCCCTCTGCTCTTGATGCTGTGACATCTTTCAGCTCTGCTCATGAGCCGCTCACAGCCTCCTCCGGACTCTCAGCCCACACATGTTGGTCTTGCAGTTAGTTCTTTGGTCCCCATCTCCCTTTCTTGGCCTTTGAGGTTATAGCTTCCCCCTTCTGCCCTGCTCCTCCACACTGTGATCCACTGGCACGTAGCTGGCAGACAGTGTCCCTTCTGCTGGTTCTAGTCTTGGACCTTCTCTGTCTGAAAAATTTCACCGAAGACTACCTTGTACTATGATAAAAACCTGCCCAGAATCCAGGTCTCTCTCTAGTACAATCCCTCTCTGCCTACCTCAGACTTACAACTCAGATCACTCCGTGCTCCACACAAGTGTGCACCCAGTCCCGTCACAGCAGACCTTCCAACTGCTCTCACATCACCTCTCTTGACTGCCTCCCTGGAGAGAGTTCTCTTCACCTGCTAATTCCCCACCCACTTAGTCCATTGGCCTTTACAGAGCACTCACTCTGCAGCAGCCCTGGGACTACAGCAGAAACTCATCAAAGCCACAAGACACCTCGGAACAAATAGAAACAGCAAAGTTAAATACTTCTCAAATGCTTCAGACTCAGCCAATGGAGGCCCGTGGGGAAAGGGGAGGGGCGGGACTTCGAATGCTTGGTTCTTGTATTTGCCTCCATCTACTGTGGCCTGGGGCAAGAATGGCAGCTTTCCCTCCCTCCCTCCCTCCCTCCCTCCCTCTCTCTCTCTCTCTCTCTCTCTCTCTCTCTCCCTCTCTCTCTCTCTTTTCCCTTACCCCTTCTCTTTCCCTTCCCTTCCCCTCTCTCCCTCCACATGCTCATGGTCAGCCTCTACTTCTCTACTCCTCTTCTCTTCTCTCTCTCTCTCTCTCTCTCTCTCTCTCTCTCTCTCTCTCCCTCTCTCTCTCTCTCCCTCTCTCTCTCTCTCCCTCCCTCACTCCCTGCCTCCCTCCCTCCCTCTCTCTTTCCCTCTATTACCCACTTAACTCCCCCATGACCCGAATAAACTCTCTTCTGTACACACACACACACACACACACACACACACACACACACACACACACAAACACACACACACACACGATGGAAGCTTCTCTGTACCCCAGGAGGGAGATCATAGGGAAACAGGAACAAATGAAGAAAGTCGTTAAGACTCATAAAGAACAGGTGGATATCTTCAAAGAGAGAATTTAGAAGGATGGTCAGTGTGTGGCTCCTGGGAAGAGGGAATGGTTTAACTGAATCTTTGTATCTGTTTCTTTATTGGTGGCCATGACAAAAATGACTGGCAAAAAATAACTTAGTTTATTGAGGGTCCAGTCATCATGGAGGAAGTCATAGCATCAGGTGAGGCAATGGTCACATTACATCCACAGGAAGAAGAGCAAAGGAGAGAGAAACAAGGACCAGCTCTCAGCTTGTTTTCTCCTTTTCTCCTTGTCCAGAGCCCCAGCCCATGGGATCGGGACACCAGGAGTTAAGGTTGGCATAATCTAGGAAATTCATCACTGATGCACACGGAGGCTTGTCTCCTAAGTGATTCTAGATCCTACCAACCTGACTGTCAGATTAGCCGTCACAGCACTGTGATGGATGGAACCTTCTGTAATGCTAGGAGACAGAATTCAGCATCGAGCTGTCTATTACAACAGCCTCTGACTGCACACATTTACTAAGCATTTGAAATATGACTGCTAGAATTAAATCTTTAATAGCATTCAGTCTGATTAATTTTAAGTAGTCACACAGGGATAGTGGTTATCACAGTAGACAATATAGACCCGAGGTCCAGAATATCCCAGAAAGGAAAGGATACTGGCTTTAACAAGTGAGCAAATTTGCATATTCTAAGAACGGAAAGCAAAAGAAGACTGATGTAGCTAAAGCATGCTGAGCAAAGACGTAGGCAGAGTTTTGTAATTATGATAGGAATTTAAGATTAATTTTAAACACAATATAGTCATTAACAGTAGTATAAGTATATGATTTGGCTTTTCTAAAGTAATCATGGGTCCCTGTGGGAAACTGATACCGTGATATAAGAGTACTCTGTGATAGACAATGTTTGCCAAATGTCTTGGCTACTGATAACAAAGACTTAAAATCAAATTGGCCGTACTTCCCTCTGTCCTCAGCTGGATGGTCTGGACTCCCAGAAAGACAAGTGTCCCCTGTGTACCTCCTCAGGAGTGAGGAAGGGTCCGGGAATCACAAGGGTTAGGGCTAAGCCTTATCATAAGTAGACAATTTTCTACTCTGCATCATGAGCTGAAATATTGCATTGTAATATTTCAAGTTAAATCACATGCTTGAGCCTGTAGGAAAGATTGACAAAATCTCATGAAAAAGAGAATGGGTGCATAATTCTCTAATAATGACTCAAAATGCCACAGAGGTGGGTAGGACCAGTACAGAAGCTTCAGCAGTGCTGGATAGGAAGAGTGAAAGTGACATTGACTGTGACATGGCTTTGGAGAGTATCTGCCATTCTCTCAGATGCCACCATTGTCCTATGAGGTCATTTTTTATGCTTTTAGTGACATGTTATTTTCCTTTTATTTCATCAGCCCCCTTTTATGGTCCTTTCTTGTCCCCTTGACTTCCTGCCTTTTTTTTACCCCGAAAAAAGCCAAAACCAGCTGTGGAGACCCTCCGGCCTTAGAGAGCAGACAATGGTAACAGGACTGGTAGCCCAACTGCCTATAGACTTGCCATAGCTCCACCAGGGTAGCATAATGGTGAAGACTGAGGATTTGGGCTTTCCTAATTTTGGATCCCAGGTGATTTTTATAAGAGACTTAACCTCTCAAAGCCCTGCTTTCTCATCTTTGCGAAGCAACAGTAATAACACATTCCTCTTAGAGTTGTGTGGTCCAAAGGAGATAAACTTAGAAAGTACTTAGCCTAAGACCTGGAGCAGAGTAAGTGCCTGGTACATAGGAGTTATTACTGTTTGTTCAGTCTAATTGTTTGCTATGACAAGCTCCTTTGTAAATGCCCTCCAGAGTCTTCACCAGAAAAATCCAGCATTCTTATCAAAGTGAAGGACATGGGATGTAGAAATGCCCTGGATGGGACTCTGTAATTTAGATAGGAAATATCTCCACCCAAAGCCTCTTAGACGGGAAAGTGACAGGACAACAAAATCCCAAAATAGGGCCACCCCACTCGCTGCTTCCTTTTACCATCTGCCAGGAGATGCTCTGTGGCTCCCTGGGTCTTGTGTCTAGTTTATTGCCTTAAAATAATAAAAGAAAATTTAAAATTCGGTTCTGCATCTACCTAGGCACTGCAAAGCAGCATGCATCAGCTAAGTACATAGCTTATGCAAACTGTAGGACAATGCTGACTAGCTCCTTATGAGGAAAGAGGTGATCCAGTTATCACCCGATTTTTAAACACTGCATGTGGTTGAGATTGATTTGGAAATGTAAGTCTTTGGCATTTTACCTCAGTGAGGCAACATTGGTTTGATGGCATCTTGATCATTAGGATTCCTTGGGTCCAGGGGTGACACTGTGAATCAGGCCTGTCAGAAAGCATAGCTGGGAATGGAGATGTACGGTGGAGGTTGTCTCTCGGGTATGAAAGCAATGGAAAAGCTGGTGGGATGGTTCCAGAATTGAGAATCATTGTTCTTCAGGAGGACCTGAGTTCATTTGGGTAGCTGGGGACTCTACTGCCAGGCTCTAGGAGACCTGATGCCCTTTTCTGGCCTCTGTGGGCACCTGTACATATGTAGAGTACACAAATACCACACCCTAGATAACCCTAAATAAAAATTAAAATAAGTCCTTTTGTTTTAAGTGATGAAGATTGAGCTAGGAAGATTTAGAGATCATCAAGCCTTCTCGAAGATGGAGTTGGGAGGAAGTAGCTTGGCTTTGAGCTACAAAAGGCCAGGAGACGGTATTTAAGGGACAACACCTTCTAAGTCTAGCAGGCCATATGCCAAATCCTCTTCTTCAAACAAGACCGACTTGGATTCTCTTTGAAAACAGTAAGGTTATATGTGATCTAATGGTACCATCACACCCTCGTGTTTACACCACGGATTCGTGAGAGTTCACAGCAGTAAAGACCCCCAGAACTCTCTGGCTGATGACGGTTTCCCATTAGAAGTCTGGAGTTCTAAATGTGAAGCCAGATTTCCTTGGTGTGTGACTGATGAGGGTTGAAAGTCTGGTGGTCTGTGTAGTTACGACCCACGATCAAATGAATTATTAAGAGCGCAGAGCAGCTTGTCTGCAGCAGCTCAGGAGCCAGGACCTCCCAGAAAGACTGTCTGATTCTCTCCGTGCTCTTCACAAACATTGGGAGCTACTTCTCTAAACTGCCAACCGGAACAGGGACCTTCCAGACTCTGACACTTGTCAGACACTTGCCCAGTTGGCTCAGCCTACCCCAACTGGTGTGTTTCTCTATCCTATCTCTACAAAGCCAGTTCTAGGTAACCTGCCTTCTTATGTCCACCCAAGTATCCCCAAAGTCTGTTTTAAAATGAATCAGGTAAAAATCAAGTGTTTTAAATGTAATACAAAAACTTGATCTAAAAAATTAAAGAGCAAAAAGGTGCTGAGGAGACATTGAGATTCAATGGGAAGGTGACAAGCCTGGGTCCAGAGCTTTGCACTTTTGGCCCTGGAGAGGTAAACTTCATCCTTTATTTGAAGGGACTGAGTCAGTTTTATCATATGTTATGAAAAACTTCATCCCCAAATTTCTAAGGAGTCACCTTGTCAAAGGACCTTATGGCTCTATCTGTGGCTCAAAAGTTCAAAGCAAGCTCTGGTGAGTGGTGAGGCATCCATTTTTCTGCCTCTGGGCATTTATCTCTCCATCAGGGTTGTTGCACATATGAATCAGAGTCTGATGGGCATCCACAAAGCTTTCTGAGTTTTTATGCCCTGCTTCAAAGACTTGGGCCAGGGACATAAGGACCACGAGAGAAATACTGTTAATTAAGATAATACCTTTGAGAGCTGGAGAAAGTTGGAGGCCAAGATATGTGACCACTTGAGATCATTTACACAGGGCTGGGCCCCTGTTTATTTGTCTACTGCAGAGATTTTTTTAACATGTTCTGCCCTTGCATATAGCTCTTGATCAGTGAGGGGGGAAGTTCTAGTCTTTTCTCTCTCAATGGCTTCTTGCATATTGGTCAATCTTGATACCTACCTTAGAGTGGCTCCTAGAATCCTGGCCCTCTGCTTATCTGCCTTCCACTTGATGATTCAAGGCCTTTGGCACAGCTCTCAGAAAATCAACCATTGGGTATAAGCTTATCCTCTCTAGCACCATTTGCCCAGCCTCTTTCTGGGCAGAAACACCAACTCCCTGGGATGGTGCGGTGGATCACACTCACTTTGCATTCTTCGCCTCAGAGCTCATATGTTGAAGTGTTCCCTCCGCATATTTAGAGGATAATCTGGCTTGGATGAGGTTCTGGGGTAGGTTTCCTATGATGGAATTGATGGCATTAGTATAGCCACCAGAGAGCTTGCTTGCACTTCTCTCTGGGCACATGCTCCAAGACCATGTAGGAGCTATGGAGAAGGTTCAGCCTATAAAGTACTTTCAGAACAAGCAAGAGAGGTCTTGAATCTTGATCTCCAAAAAGCTCACAAAGAGCCAGGTACAGCAGTTAGCCCCTGTAACTCAAGCACTGGAGATGGAGACAGGTGGACTCCAGTTATCCAACCAGCCTGAAGCTCCAGGTTCAGTGAGAGACCCTGTCTGAAAAGAAAATGGTGGAAAACAGCAAAGATAACCAAAGCATGAACGCATGCGTGGGGTAAAGACACAGAGATAGAGAGGAAAGAAGGGTGAAGGGAAGGAAGGGAAGAGAAGGACAGGGAAAGGAATAAGGAAAGGAAAGAAGAAATGAAGGAAGGAAGGAAGGAAGGAAGGAAGGAAGGAAGGAAGGAAGGAAGGAAGGAAGGAAGAAAGGAAAAGAGATGTGCCCTATGTAGAAAGGCAACCTTGACCAGAACCTGACCGAAATGTCCACATAAGACACCAAGTATTTTCTATTGCTTAAACTGCCTGTTCTAAATAACCTTGTACAGGTAGTCACTCAGGCATCTTGATGGAAACACGTAGATGCTGACAGCAAACAGAAGCTGCCATTAGCAGTAAAAAGCTACTCTGGGCAAATTGGGGAGTCCTGCATACTAGACCCAGGACTCTGACAGTTTTACAGAGACCTGGCTCGATGCCCATCCTTCTCTTGCTTCTCTTGATCTCACTAAACCAAGAAAATATGCACATCTGTTATCCACAAATACCCTGAATTCCCCCGCCAACGCAGATCCCCGGGAAAACCTAACGGAGGCAGAACAGAGGAGGAGGTGTGCCAGGCGTCTTCGAGGATGAGGGCTGGTTTTTCTGACACAGTCAGTGGTCTCTTCATTTGTCCTGAGTCATTGAGCCATGGTATGGCCCAGAGAAAGCACAGAGGCAGGACAGCAAGGCTTGAGCCTCTGTCTAACCTGTAATCCTTGGTGCCTTGATCTTGTCTGTTTACTCCTCAGTGACCCCCAGATACTTTTATAGCCCATGTGAGCTGCATGCCCCCCACTCATCACGGACCATATGAAGTAGCAATTAACAACCTGGACAAATTCCACCTCCACCAGCATGGGATGAAAAGCGGTGTATGAGACACTGAACAGGAAGGCCTCTCATGCCAAGTAAACGCTGGCTAGGATTTGCTTCAGCTCTGGATGCAGTTTTCCCCAGAGCAACTCTGTCGTAGCTTACCTCCAGGCCGGAAAATTCCTACTCATGCTGAATGACGCAAATGAAAATCCAGTGGACTCGGAAGGCCTTCACGCTGAGCACATGGCCAGTCCCACGCCCACTCTAGGCTGAACTGTGACTTCTCCATGGTAACTGTTCATCACCCATCAACCACACTGTGGGTGTTTGGTTTTTGTTTTGTGGTTTGTTTGTTTGTTTGTTTGTTTTAAATATAAATCATTCCTTACTTGCGCTCTTGGAGGCCTGAGCAGGAACTCATCATCCAGGTTACCATCCAGTAGATTTCTCTTTACACTTCTGGGGGTGGCTTTTTAGTTCTTAACATTTCAGCCTTTAACACGTTTTGACTAGATTCTTATAAAGAATAGATCAGGGCTCAGTCTTATTTTCCTGTAGGTGACAGTCAAACTTCCAGCACCATTTGTTGTAGAGGCTGTCTCTTCCTCATGGTGTGGTGTATGTGAACGTGTGTGTGTGTGTGTGTGTGTGTGTGTGTG
The DNA here is from genome assembly GCF_963924665.1 of Micromys minutus. Classification (NCBI taxonomy): domain Eukaryota; kingdom Metazoa; phylum Chordata; class Mammalia; order Rodentia; family Muridae; genus Micromys; species Micromys minutus. Next base: position 9,557,236 of record NC_137979.1, read on the forward strand.
TGTGTGTGTGTGTGTCTGTGTCTCTGTGTCTCTGTGTCTCTCTGTGTGTGTCTGTATGTGTGAGTCTGTGTGTGTGTCTGTGTGTCTGCCAATGTGTCTGTTTGTATATCTGTGTATTTGTGTATGTGTATAAGTATGTGTGTGTGTGTGTGAGAGAGAGAGAGAGACTGTGTGTCTGTGTATATATCAATATGTATGAGTATATATGTGTGTGTATATGAGTGTGTGAAAGTGTGAGTATGAGTGTGTGCATCTGTGTATATGAATGTGTGTGTGTGCATGTGTGTGTGTGAGGGTGTATGTCTGCATTTGTTTATCTTGTGGGAGTGTGTGAATCTGTGTGTTTGAGTGTTTATGTGTCTATGTATATGAATGTGAATGTATGTGTCCATGTGTATGAGCATGTGTATGTGTGTCTCTGTATGAGAGTATGTGTATGTGTAGGTATATCTGTATGTCTTTCTGTGTAAGAGTGTGTGTGTCTGTGTATGAGCATATGTGTATGTGAGGGTATGTGTATCTGTGTGTTTGAATATGTATGTGTCTGTATGAGTGTGTGTGAGAGAGTGTGTGACTATGTGTATGAGTGTGTGTCTCTGTGTGAGAGGGTGTGTATAAGTGTATTTGTGTGCATATATATGAGTGTGTGTCTGTCTGTATGTGTGAGGGTGTACATGTGTGTATGAGTGTGTGTTTGAGAGAGTGTGTGTAAATGTGTGTGTGTCTGTGTGTATGGTATGAATTATATATGTCTATGTGTATGTGGGGGTGTATATATGTCTGTGTGTTGTGTGCTTCAAGATACATTTTACTTTCATTCTTTCTCAGTGTATGTGAGTGCCTGCATCTTTGTCTGTGTACCATGTTCATGTCAGGTATTTACAGACGTCCTCAGACAAAGGCACCCCTGGAACTAGAGTAATTACAATTGGTTGTGAGCCACTACGTGGGGTCTGGTACCCAAATCCAAGTCCTCTGCAGAAGCAGCCACTTCTGTTAACTGCTGAGCTGTCTCTCCAGGCTACCCAGTCCTGTGTCACACATTGTGATTTTGACCCCTTTGTGGATAGTCAATGGGTCATACTTACACCTAGCTTTATTTCTGGGTTCTCCTAGCATGTTCCACTGATCAGTAAATCTGTTCTTGAGCTAGTACTCCTAAATTTAATGTGTCTTTAGAATATTTTAAAACTGGGAAGTAAGATGATTCTAGTATTCCGTGTGTTTGGGAAGAGAGTATAAAGATGCACGTGCTTGTGTGTTTTTGCATATGTGCATTCAGATGTGTGTGTGTGTGTGTGTGTGTGTGTGTGTGTGTGTGTTGGTAATGTTATTGTCAGGTGTCTTCATCAATCACTCTTCACTTTATTTTTGAGACAGTCTCTCAGTGAACCTGTAGCTCATCAATTGCCTGCCTGGTTAGTGAGCTCCAAGGGTCCTCCTTTGTGGGTCTAGGCTAAGGTTGTGTCACACACCATCACCAGGCCCAGCTTCTTACTTGCCTGGGGATTGTACTTAGATCCTTACACTTGCATAGCAAGCACTTTACCCCATCTCCTCAACACCACCCCCCTTTATTTTCTCAAGATTGCTTGTCTATTTGAGGTCTCTTATGTTCCCATACAAATTGCAAGATTGTTTCTTGTTTTGCCTTGTTTTCTATTTCTGTAAAGAATGACGCTGGAATTTTTATATGTGTTGCATTTAACTGAAAAAACAAACAGCCCTATTAAAAATGGGCAAAGGATCTGAATAGATATTTCTCAAAAGAAGATGTGGGAATTGCTGACAGATAAAAAAAAAAAAATGTTTCACATAATTTGTTACCAGAGACTGAATGCCTATTAACACCCTTGGAAAACATCCTGCCCTCCTGTTAGAGTGGTAAAGGGTTAGAATGGCCATTATTAACCATGTAGAAGGTGATAAGTTTTGATAAAGCTGTGGAGAGTAGAGCGGTCCCTTTCTTGTTGCTGATTTTCATGTAGTCATTTTGGATGGCAATTCTTCCAACTAAAAATGGAACTCCCATCTGATCCAGCCATTTCACTCCACCCACTCTGGGTGTGTGCATGTGTAAAAAGAGATTTCTGTACCCCATATTCATTATTGACATAAGCATTATTTACAATAGCCACAATACCGAGAAAAACTAAGCGCCCATCAGCAGATGATTTGATTTTTAATGTAATATACATACACAGTGAAATACTATTTCAGCCTTTTAAAAAGACGGAGACAAATGTGGACAATTTGTGGGAGCACTGGCATGGGTAGATAGGATTTTCTGGTGGTTACAGGATGTTTGCATGACAGCCAGCTACAGAGGTCACAGGACACGAAGTTTAGTGAAACCAAAGAAGCAAGCTGGCTGGGGATGTAACTCACCTGGTAGTGTTCATCGAGCAAGCAGAAGGTCCTGGGTCCAATCCTCAGCACTGCTGAAAATTGTTCACCTGTAATCCTGGCACTTGGGGAAGTAGAGGCAGGAGGACCAGAAATTCAAGATCATTCATAGTTACATAGTGAATTTGAGGCCAGACTGGGTTACGTGAAGCCCTGTTTCATTCATATATATATACATATATACATACATACATATATATGTGTATATAGATATCATTTATATATATATACACATACATATATGTGTGTGTGTTTGTGTGTATTATAATAGAGACATAGGCATAGACATATATCAAGGCTGGTGAAATAATCAGAAAATAAAGCTGCCTGCTAAGCCTGATTATCTGAGATCCTTGCTCAAACTCCAAAGGGAAAAGAGAGAGACGTGCGTGATTCATACATGTTGTGCTTTGGCTTCATACATGCACACATGTACACATGCCTCCTCCACCGTAAATACAGAACTGTAATAAAAGGTTTTAAAGAGAAACCTGTTATGGCTTTTTCCTGTAATCTACTGCACAATAAGATGACAAGGATATTGTGTCATACATTTAAAATGAGTAGATTTTACATGTTCTCGCCACAAAGCAATGACATATATGTGAAATTGTGAACAGTGAACAAATGTTTACTGGGATGACTTGTGCCTTCCACAACATATCCATATATTCAGTTACCACACTCTGCAAGACAACAGCAATTATCATACCTAGCAAGCACAAAACCCCAAGTTCTACCCACAGCACTGCCTAAACCTGTGGTGGCATGAGCCTGTAATCTTAGAGTTGTGGAGGTAGAGTTTGATGATCAGGAGTTTAAGGCTTCCCTCTCCTACCCAAAACCCCATCTCAAAAATAAACAGGGGCCCAATATAATGCTCAACAGTTAAGAGCACTGACTGCCTTTTCAGAGAATGTGGCTTCAGCTCCTATCACCGACTTGCGGCCCACGACCATCTGTAACTCCAGTTCTAGCGGATCTGTTGTCCTTTTCTGCCTTCTAAGGGCACCAGGCATGAGGTGCACAGACATATATGTAGAAAAAAAAAGCATATACAGAAACAAAAAAGAAAACAAGCTAATGATGTAATAAGAATCATAAAACAAAATAATAAAGACAATTATTAATAATTAATACCATCTTTCTCACTGGGCTGTGCAGGCCTCTGTGCTTGGGGTAGATGTCTTTCTAAGCAGGTGTTAATCAAGTTAGCCTGGCCTTCCCAGGACCATAAATATTTGGAGGGTGGTTGGTATGTGTAGATAGAGATCAGCCTGCATCTTCTTTCGAGCCTCATGTCTTTCTGAGTGACTTCGATTTTTCATGAGTTTAATGGCTGTTTATGAGCATCCACAGGCCAAACTACGTTTGACATCTTAGCTAAAGGAAATATTCACCAGTTACTCATGTATGGGTCACATTTGGTTCTATCAGCTCCCCTCAGAAGGAAGAAGGGAGGTGATGGTCTGAAATCTCAACAGAGCAAATATCTAGAGTACCCAGAGAGGTCACACAGCTTCACATCACTTAAAACTCTGGCTCTGAGAGCTTCGTGCACTGCTAGCTGGAGTGGCCTCTGTACAGAGTCCCCTTCCCTGAGGTGGGGGGTAGGGTCTGGCCTGTAAGATCACCCTACTCTTTAGGACCTCACAAACTAGAGACCCTATTATGAGAGAAGCAGTCGTGTCTGCTGCTCTCAGACTCGCCTCCATGGAGGAGAAGGTTTATGCTCTTTGAACACTTGGAAGCACTGGGTGGCACGGGGGAGTGAGATGATGCTCTGGATGGGAGCTCTCTGAAGTGGTGCTTCGGCGTTCCCATGCCAACGGAGGGAAAGCAGAGCAAAAACGGAAAACAAAAATCGAACATAAAAGCCCAGCTTGGCCAGTGTCAAGAAAAAAACACACACACACACACAAAGGAAGCAAAGTCAGTTTACCATTGCAAACATTCATGGCCATATTTTAGAAACAACAGAGAATAGAAGCTCATGGTGGCCTGAATGGGATGTTATAGGATTAGCATCCAGTGAAGATGGCGGGTAAGAGAGTGGCTTGGAGTGAGAAGGAATCAGGCCTGGGATCAGGTCCTCTTACTCAAAAACATCTACCAAAGTGCACATTGTCCTAGATACTCAGGAAACCATGCTGGTTTGCAAGAAACCCTTTCTCCCCATTATCCTGCCCCACCAGCACTGGGCAGCTCAACTCAGCAGGGCTCTCTTTCACTGATGTGCTTAATATTCAGATGAATTTGTTGTCAGTTTCTTTTCGGGTCCCCAGAGAATCTACATTGCTTTATTTTTTTATCCACTGCCTGCTGAGGCATTGTTCTGCTGAGGTCACCCAGAAGTCTGGCTTGCCCTCCTATCTGCAGGAGCAGGATTTGCTAGCTTTAGGGACACTGGGCACTTGTGCAGAACTGCCGGGATTTGAGCATCAGAGCAGGGAACTTCCAGGAAGAGAGCCCCAGGAAGCTTGGGAATAACATCTGGGCCTTAAGGGTGGGAAATCTGTGGAGTTGGAAGTTGGGAGAAGGATGGAACAGATCCAGATGGGGCCAGGTAGGAAGCTCAGAATCCTTAGAAGCTCTTTGTAATTAGATCACACTGCCATAGTGGTCAATGAACCTACAGAACACGCCTTCATTCTTCTTCTCCAAAGCCTGCTCATGCTGGCTCATCAGCGAATTTCACTGTGTCAACCTCAGGATACATCTGGAATCCAAACACTGTCTTACTATCTTTGTGATTTTCATCCACTGCCACTTGCAGTCTCTGCCCCTGTTTATTTTCACTGACCTCCCAACTTGGTCTTTTACTTCTGTTCAAGTCATGTACCCCATAAAGGCTCCTGTGGCTTTCCAAATATATGAAGATTGATGTCCTCCCTATCATCAAATCTCTAGCTGGGGATGCAGCTCCGTTGGGAGAGTACTGGTCTACCTTTCATGAAGCCCTGAGCTCTGCCCCAGAACCATATAGACTAAGTATAATGGTGCATGCCAGTAGATCCAACACTCACAGTGATGGAGGCAGAAGGATCAGGAGTTCAAGATCAACTTCTGCTACACAAATAGTTTGAGGCCAGCCTGAAACAGCCCGAGACTGTTTCAATCTGTCCATCCATCAATCAAGCAACGTAAACATCCTGCCTGAGCTATTAGGCCCTTCAGGAACCTGGCTCTCATCTTACCTCTTAGCTCACTCTTGTAGAGCTATATTCGAGCCTTCTGAATCTTTTCTTAATCCTTTAAAAATGACAAAGGGCTATGCACCTCAGGACTGTGTGTTATTAGTGCCTCTGCCAGGAATGCTCCTAGATCTCCCCTAGAGTCTCACAGAGACTTCCTCACATAGATGGCCTTAGGATGCTTCACTTAACAAACCCCTAATTGCTCTGCCCTCCTAGTTTCTGTAAAGGGATTTTTCATGGTATCTACTTTGCCTGTCTGCTTATGTTAAGATCTCTGTCCAGTCCAATTCCTGTGAAAACAGCCTTTACTTCTGACTGACCCTTTCCCCAGGTCCAGCACAGACTCAGTAGTTGGATGACTAAAGAACGGTGAGACGTGGTTGAGACGTGGTCTCTCACTAGCCTAGAATATCGCAAGTTAGATAGGCTGGATGACTGATCAGTCAAGAGAATCAGCATGTATGGCCACACTAAGCTGGGCTTTATTTCTCCAGATCAGATTCTAGCTGATTCTGGAATGTGGGTTTCTTTCAGCTCTCGTGGCAAAGAAGCCTCTTTGTGAACTGAGCTAGCAGTCCTGCCAGACCCTGGTCCTGGGACCCACAGCAGCGCTGGAAAACTCACCCAGTGGTGCAGAGAGTATGCATGCGTTCGAGGGACCAAACTTAGGTCCTCACCCTTGCTAGCCAAGCACTTTATAAGTGATTTTTCACTTGGCCCCCCTTAAACTCCAGAGCCTGTCATTTCCTCTCAGATGACTCCCCTGTTCTCAGTGACTCCCTCAGCCATGCCAATTAGCATATGACTAGATGTATGAATGCTGCACTGCTAACCCATCTGAGGGGCTGTAGAAATGCTCCTGAGTTCCTGTGGTTTATTAGCTTCATAGCAATGATGATGGCTAGTGTGTGTTGGGCAGCTTGAATGGGCTAGGCTAGACGCAAAGGATGCCGGGATAGAGTAATAAAACCCCCAGCTCTGAGGTGGTCACTCTAAATTGGCATGATTTTAACAAACAAAGTCTCATTTTGTCCTTTTTGTTTTTTAGCTTCACTCTGAGGGTTTGTGGGTTTTTTTTTTCCCCCCTAGCTTTTGGTCTCTTGATTATTTCAGCCAGTTGGTTTTCAGCTCACACCCTGCAGAGAAGTTAAAGGGCACAGAGAGGAACTTGCTGGCCTCACAACCTGCCTGTTCTCTTTGGGGATACCCTGAACAGTGTTCCACCACCCAAGGTGGCAGAACCTTACCAGACAAAGACAAATTATTTACCAATTCAAAAGTTGCCAGAGCTGAGATTTCTCCGCAATTCACCGAGGCTTGAGATTGGAGCAGGCATTTTTACATGACTATTTACTTTCAATCAGAGATGACCCAGGAGCCCAGCTGTATAAGACTCAGCCAGAACTCTGTCAAAATTATTTTCATGTGGACCTGTGTGTATGGAAGTAGGTGGGAAGGAAGGGGTGCCCAGAGAGAAGAGGTGCTTGGGGAGAAGAAGGGATCTGGTACTCCAGGTTTGGGCACAGGCTAGCCAGAGGTCTGCACCTGACACAAACCACAGCCATGACAGACCTCTGAATCTTCCCCATTCTGCTTCCTGAGTAAAACCGAGGGCTGGATAATTAAAACAGAATGCCATTCTTGCAGAATAACCAAAGTTCCTTTCCCAGCACCCAAATCAGGTGGTGGTTCACAACACATAATCTCCTGTGATTAGGCAGCTCTGGGATGCCCAGTGCCCTCTTGTGGCTTCTCCAAGCATCTGCATCCATGTGTACACACCTGCTTCCAGATGCAGAGGTACACATAATTAAAAATAAAAAATAAGTCTTTGAAAAGTGCGGGTCACTGTTGACTAATCCACTTTATGGGGGGAAGGGTATAAAACTAAACATTAGAGTCAGTAATGATGCTGGGGCAGCCCCCGACTCACTCTGCACTGGGAAACCACAGGTAGAAGCTTGCTAAAGGACTAAAACCCCCTCTCAAGAAGTGGTAGAGGGCCGGGGCTAGAGTAGAGCTTATAGAGTTCTTTCCTGGCATGCCTTAGGTACCAATCATCTTCAGCACAGCATAAAACTGGGTATGGTGCCACACACATATAATCCCAACACTGAATGATGCTGGACACAAGGCGAGTTTGAGGCCTTTCCAGGTTACCTTTCACTAAAATGTGGCAGAGCAAGGATTTGAATTCAAGTTTACCAGACCCCACCGCTTTAAATCTTCACACTAGGATTCAGAACCAGCTAAAAGGACTCTCGAAGTCATAATGAAGTTATGGGGAAATTCAAAGAAGAAACCAAAGTCCCAGGATAGCAACTTTTAGCTTAGCCTTCAACAAGCAACATGTCTCCCTGAGATCCCATGTACTGAATCGGCACAAGCCTGCAGACTGATCAGGAGAATCCAACATGAACTACAGAGTCAAAAACCAGAGGAAATCTTCCAGCAGAAGAAATGATATAGGGTCATATCACATGTGCCATAAGCCCATTAGAAGCCTGAGACAGACTGGAGCAAAAATGGGCTCACACTGCTGCAGAGGTCTCTATGTGCTTCTGCAAGAGCGAGGACCTGAGTTCAATCCTAAAACCTATGTAAAAAACCCTGAGCACAGTGGCATGCCCATAAAATTCCACCTTAAGAAAAATGGAGACAGGAGGATCCCTGGTGCTTATCGGCCAGCTGGTCAAGCTGAACAGGCAAGCTTCATACCAAGGAGAGTTTCAGTCTCTAAAGTCAAGGTAGACACACCCCGAGGGAATTTTCTGACCTACATACACACACACACACACACACACACACACACACACAAACACAAACAGAACATACACTTAACACACATATGCACATAAGCACACAAATACATATGAATGTGAATACATGCAAACATAATATACATGCATACATACACATACATTCAGACACACACACATACACACACACATACACACACTACAGGGCACCACATTCACTGTGCTCAGCTTCCCTACTGGACAGTACCACGTGCTTCTATCCTGGGAGTTCACGTAGGTGTGAAAACCCTGCATCAAACTACCTTGACTACCAGTCCTCCCCCTATACTTAATGGCTGTATGTCTTTTGGTAAGTTTCAGCACTGTGCATTTGCCTCTGTTTCTTCATTTGCAGCACATAATCATCCATTGTGAAATCTACATAAGACAACCTGTGAGGAGTTCAGAACACTGTGGATTACATTATATTCGAAGTTGTTGTCTTTGCTCCTTTAAGAGGTCTTTCAAGGTAGCCACGGTGCTTATTCTCAACATAAAGAATCCGAGGTTGAAAGACATTGTGATTTGACATATTTTGTCAATGGTAGATGGAGCTATTATATTTGCTCTCCCTACAGATGAAATATCCCTAATGAACGTGCGTATCAGTAGGAATATGTCAACTTGATTAGATTACAGCTTCAGTTATAGTTCATTCCTGAAGTATCATTCCTGCCGCTGTGATAAAATGCTCTGGCAAAAAGCAGCTTAAGGGAGAAAGGGTTTATTTCAGCTCACAGTTCCAGATTACACTCCATCCTTGTGGGGAAGTCAAGGCAGAGATGTAAGACAGTTGGTCACATCACATCCGTAGTGAAGCACGGAGAGAAATGGATGTGTGCATTTTACTGCTCAGTTTGCTCTTTCCATCCACATGGCCCAGGACCCAGAGCCAGAGAGTGGGGCTGCCCACAGTGAGACAGGCTTAACACACTCAAGATGATCCCACACAGACACAGACATGCTCACAGGATTTCTCCTGGGCCTCTCCTCCAAGGTGATTCTACACTGGGTTAGGTTGATAGTTAAAAACTAATCGTCCCAGCTACAGTACAAAAGACCCCAAGGTTGTGAGCTAGCGCAGAGTGTACTGCCCCTAACACCCAACATAGAGATGGTACTTTGCTGATTCTGTATTGGGTGACCAGTTTGTAATGTCCAGAAGCACTTGCTATATTTCAGTCCTCTCCAAAAGCATCAGCTCCTGGAAGATAGTCATCTTTGAAGTCGGAGTCTGACCATGGTTCTCAAACTCCTATATGTAGAAGAAACAAAGGGAATAGTGGAAAGTGTTACTGGTTGGTACGTAGAGTCAGGATTCCTGGGCGAGGGCCTAAAGCTGAGCATTATAACAAACTTCCTAGATGATAGAGATACACAATGCTGGAAGGGAGGCTCTGAGAGTCTGTCTAAAACAGTGGTTCTCAACCTTCCTAGTGCTGCGACCCTTTAACACAGGTCCCCACGTGTGGTGACCCCCAACCATGAGATTATTCTTGTTGACACTTCATAACTTTAATTTTGCTACTGTGTTGAAGTGTGATGTTAATATTTTTGGAGAAAGAGATTTGTTCCACAGGTTAAGAACCACTAGTCTAGACAGAGCCCCTCTTGATTTTGTACAAATCATGCCAGGTGGGTCCCTGCAAGACATCATTTGCAGGGTGGGAAGCACCTTTCTGTCATTCTAAGCCAATCCCCAGCTTGCTAATTTATTTAATCTTACAACACTCCTGATTCATTAGCACTGGACTAATCTGTGTCCACTTAATTGGTACTATGTGTGTTTAGAGGTAAAGCTGGTAATAGTCTCCGATGAGAGACCGCCTCATGTTAGTCTCAGGTGCTTTCTTCTAGCAGAACTTTGCATCAGATTGTCAACAACCTTTGTTACAGAACAGAAAAGTCCAATTTCCTAAGTGCAACTCTGGTTTGTATCGTAAGTCCCTGTGCGTCTACAGAGGGAAGTGTCTCCCTGAAAGTCAAAGATAACCCACAAAGCCCATCCATGAGTTGATAGAAATCCTGGAGAATAGTTTCTGCCTTTAGGCAGAGCAGCCCTTAGATAAATAGAGAGAAGATACGCTTGGTCTTAGCAAAGTCTACTTAGGATCTCTCAGGGTTTCAATTATTTACTGAATCACAATGCAGCCTCCTCTGGGATGTGTATCACCCACTGAACTCAAGCTTAGCAGGTATTAAGCAAGTGCACAGTGCCTTCGAACAGGAGAGTCAGCTCTCCCAGCTGCCCACACTATTCACCTTTCTTTCCTTGATTTTCACCTACTGGATGGGCTCTCAACTGGGCCTCAACATTACTACCCAGTTGCTGCCCAGCATCTATAAGGCCCGGACAGATTCATGATCATCATACCTTAGGGTCAGGAAATACTTCGGACATTTAAGTGGAAGAAACCAATCCTGCTAACCCTGCCACAAAACACAGGATAACTCTTATAACACACATGACTCTGGTTTAAAATGTCAGCTATGCCAAGCAAATGAAACCACTGTCTAGTTGGTTTCACAAGCTATGTGCCGGGCACTGCAAGGGCTGTTCAGAGTGTCCCGTATTTTCATTCAGGTTCAGCTGGCTTGCCCTCAGTAGGATGCAATACTGGAGTGATACATTTCCCCACTTCCTTTTCCTGAGGCCAAAATATACTTTATCTGGAGAAAAGTGAAAACATTGGAAGCCATCAGAAATTTCTATGAAGCATGAACAGTGAGCCCCGTGGCTGGAATCCCTACCACTGCCATCCTTCCTGGCTAACCTTAGAGTTGGGACTTCTCCAAACACCATTTCCTCCTTCTTTTCCCTGGTCTTGGCTCTAAAACCCCTCAGATCAGCCAATTGAAGAGTCTCTTTTGGTTCAAAACTGGTGCTTTGATGGATGGCACCTTGTGTGCTGTGGTCCGAGGTGGAGAACTGTCGGCATGGAAGCCAACTTCCCTATTAGCTACCTAGCAACAGTCAGCCAGCATCACGAGTCAAGCCAGCTTTGTGAGAATGAACAGCAGTGCCAATGAGATGCAAAGCCAAGGGCATTGCTAAAATACCTCCCTTGAGGGAGATGTGAACAGCAACCACCCCTCTGCCTAAGGTCCATTCTTCCAAAATTCACCTTAGAAACCAGTGAGTTTATTGGGATTCCTTAGAGAGTCTGGGTGAGAGATTAGTGACCAGGGCACAAGAGACACCAAAACAGGTGCACCCAACAGTTGATGGCCTTTGACAGCTTTCCCTATAACTACCCAGATGAAGCCCTTTCCCTGCCCTTTCCCCAGCTATATTCTTGATCCCCTTCAGCCATGTGCAGTTAGGACAGAATGACATATAAGTGGCTGTGGGCATCGGCCAGATGTTCAGGTGAGAGTCCAATGGCCCTCCTCTTCCCCCTCCTCTAACAAAGGATGGCAACACTCCACAAACCACATCCTGACAGACTCTCACAAATGGCCATAGCTGATCTCATGAAGATGGTGCTCATTTGGCTGGGAATATAGTATCTTATGACACTGGGAATGACATAAAGCATTATCCTTGCCTGCTAAGCCTGCCAGGGGGCTCTGTCTGTTTACTGTATGGCAGACGCAATACATTATAATAATACGCCAGGTGGCCTCAGCCATGAGGAGTTAAGATGGGTGCGAGTTCTTCCCAGAGGTAAAATTTAGGATTTAGAAAATGCCCATAGTCTCAGCTTATGGACTCACACATGCTTATGCGACAGCAAATCAGAAGAATGAAACAAATGCAGTGAATATAGTGTTTATCGCATGGGCTTATGCTATTTTTTTCTTTTTGTTTTTCAAGTACAAAAATGTTGAAACATATCGTAGAGTTTGGGGGTAAAAACAAACTAAGTCCCTGAGATGTCTTTGGATATTGTTCTGGCACTTGAGCCCTAGTGGAAAGGAGTTCTAGAACTTTATGTAGAAAGGATATTAATGTAATAAAACATACTGTGCATATACCTGGATGCTGTCTGGCTGTGTTAGGCATAGTGAAGGAAATTTTTTATGATTTAATAATTTATATATGATCTAGAGGGCAGATCTTATAAATCCAGTGTGTGTGTGTGTGTGTGTGTGTGTGTGTGTGTGTGTGTGTGTGTGTATGTATGTATTGACTGGTGGAACAGCTGGAGCAACTAGACAAACTTTCTGTGTACGGAAGGGGCTGAAGATGCTGAGATTGGAGGAAAAATGTTCAGTACTCATTAATTGTCTTCAGTCTTCCCTACTCCTTCACATGTTGGTGATAAATTTGTGATATGAGGACTCTTCCAGTCGACTGAAGTATGATCCACTCTCCTTGGCTGTCTCATTACCTTAACCCTCACAACCAGGGGCTCAGAGAACTCTCCTAGACTCTCAGACCTTCACAGGGATTAGACTCACTTGGACGGCTTACTAAAACAAGGTTTTCAAAGGGACCCCACTTCAGATTTCTAATTTAGTTGGTCTGGCTGAAAAACAAGAATTTGCATTTGTAACAAGTGCTAATACCAGAAGATACCATTTGAGACTCACTGACATGTATATATGTATATGTATATATATATATATATGTATATGTATATATATATATATATATATATATATATATATATATATATATATCACACATGTATATATATACACATATATATGTATATATACACATACATATATGTATATAAATATATATCATATGTATGCATATATGTATATATGCATATATGTATGTGATATACATGTATACATATATTACATATGTGTGTACAGGCATATATATATATGTATATATGTTTTCTTTTTTCAGCTGTACTTCACTGTTGGGCCTTGACTGTTGGCTGCAGTTTTCTTCAGAAACTTTCCCTCACCTACCCTCAATGCAATGGCTCCAGTCACAGGAAAAACAGTACATCTATGTAGAGAATGGAACACATTAGAGGAGTGGGATTCTTACCAAAGCCACCCTATAGTCCTTCTAATTCCAAGTCCTGCTGTACTTGAACCTGACTAGATGGCTTCTTTTCCTCTGCTGGTTGAAATGCTGCCTCCTCTGTTTAAACTGTGTATGCCCTTAGGTGGGAAAATCCCAAGGGTGGGTATATAAAGGTCAAGGGTGTCCCTCCATCTGAATGATGTGCCCTTAGGTAGGATAGTCCAGAGGGTAGATGTGCAAAGATCAAGGATAGCCCTCTGTCTGGTCAACCAGATGTCTACAACCTTGATTGACACTTTGGAGTGTGTGGGATTGTCTGCAAACAGACACAATGGCAGCAGATTTTCCTTTATGATCATGTTTGCCTACTTCATGTTAACAAGAACCATTGTTTGTTCTTTATTCCTGTCATTTTTCTCTCACAAAGAAGCATCTGTGCTTGAGTCCAAGGGACAAATTACCATCTTGTGTTGTGTAATGGGACTGGCTTTTGGGGATATCTTCTGAGAAAACTAGTTCTCACAGAGGTACCAGAACCGCAGGGCATGTTCTGATAAGCTTTTAGTTTTCATGGTGGGTTTTTGTGTGGGTCCCTCTTGAGAGACTCAGATTTAGATGTTTCATAACTTACAATGACCTCTGAGATCGGGGTCTAGGAAACGTACCATTGAATTTATGAAGAGCTCATATGTCTCACATATTCTTAGAAGGAGGGTATTCGGGGTGGAGCTGTAAGTCAGTTATAGTGTTAGAGATAAGACAATAAATTCAAGAGGCTAGTGAAAACTATGCAATTATGTAGGAAGGGATGCAGAAAGTGAGAAAAAATATCACATGGCTGGTATGATTTGGTGCAAAACAATTAACTTTTAAAGGTGTTAATCTCAAGAAATGCCTGCCTTCTTTTCCCAGAGGCTGGTGGAGCTTCCTCCCTTCCCAAATTTCCCACTACATTGGCTTAGGGCACAAAAGCCTCACCTAATGAGTAACTTGGGTCTTCAGATTACCCCCTTTTATTGGCTATGGACTCAGTCATGTTGAGGACTAGTTGTAATTTTCCAACTCCTAGAACGTTGAGGCAAATACACACCAAGTAACAGTTAGGAAAAGGGGGGCTTAGAGGATATTCCTATGTGTGACTCTAATGAACTCTATTCACACCTCATAACAAAAATGGACCATAACAATTGAATTCTTATGGTAGAGTACTTGCCTACCATAAAGTCCTGGGTTCTATTCCATGCGCTGCATAATCCAGGGGTGATTGTGCACCCCATAGTCACAGTACTTGAGGGGTGAAAGCAGGATCAGGAGTTCAGTGTTATCCTTGGCTACATAGTGAGTTGTTTGAGGCCAGCCTAGGCTACATGTATTTTGTTGCTCACTTTCTTTTAACAATGAGTGGGGCTTACTAACAGGAAAAAAATGAATTGGCCTGGTCACAACCTCAGTTTCATAGGAAACACTGAGCTCTTCCAACATGTGAACAGAACACATAAGAATAAGACCCTGAATGGTCACAGTCAGACTGAGGAGACCTGTGCAGGAGAACATTTCATCAGAATCTCAGTAGGCCATCAGTAATTGCTCACATAGTTTGCTAGATCTTTGGGTGAGTGAGAACTTAGAGGCTCTGGCCCAGGCATTTGATTTCCTTAGATGTGATATTTGCAGGATAAGAAGAATATTCTTCTAGAATGAGTATGGTAAGGCTTCACCCAGATCACATTGAGTACTGTCTGTTCAGCCACTGAGTCCCCCCTGTTCTGATCCCACTATTGTCCAACTATGAGGTGGCATAATATGTTTCAATCCGCCTCCTTTACCAGGATGCAGTGACAGTCAAACACTTGTGGCAACATCACCCATGACCACCATAATACGATAGCCCTAGCTGTGTGCGTATCTGTAGATTGCTGGCCTCTGAGTATTTCACAAGCTCAATCAGTCTGTTCAAAACAGCAGCTCTAAGAGGTAGATATACCAACTGCAGGTAGACATCTATCTGGACATGGGGAGGTCAGATGGCATCTCAAGACCACACAACCAATCTGAACACAGCATATAAGATACCCATGAACTTTGTGGTGAACATTCAATGCTACTATTGATGTACGTAGGATGTTCTCATGGTGGAGATCCAGCATTATCTTAGTGCTTCTCAAAGAAACCCAACTATTTCCACTCCTCTGCCTTGGTTTCTTGCCTATGTCAGATCCCTTCTTTGTTTCCACACCCCTCTTGTATTATGAACAACAGAAGCAGTGCTGTGTACCCTGCAGATCACGAACAAGACTTGGAGGGTTGGTACCTCTGCTAACACCTAATTCTTTCCCGGGTGGCAGACAGTTTCTGCTGCGCTGTTACAATCTATCTGCTTCTAGGTGCCACATGGGCTCCAAAGCAATTTGTTCTGCCTCAGATCTGGATACCTGCATCTAGACAATCATATTCTGTCTCCTCGTACCTCTAGAGTCCCCTCTCATGCATGGAGCCATCTTCTTGGACAGAAAAGTCTGTACCTGAATGACATAAATGGAGGAATGTGTCTGGGCTGAGACTATCCTAGATTTAACCTCTCATGCCTTCCATGAAACATTCTACAAGTAGGAAATGCCATGGAGATGAGACCAACAGAAACCCTACTCTTAGGGTTGGGAAAGGAACACAGTGAGTGAGCGTAAAGATTAGTAATGTTGATGATGACCTTGGATGGCCACCAGGATGAGGTAGATGACACTAATGAGTGATAGCAAGATAGAGATGGACTTTGAGGCTGTGATGGTCAGATTTGGGTAAGGACAGGACAGCTGGATTTGATGGAAACATCAAATAAGACAGTTCTCAATAAAATCTAGGAGTAACTTTATAGGCAGAGGGATTTCAGGCACAGAAGGTCTTGAGTGGGTGCACGTTATGAAGGCCCAACAAATGAAAGGTTTAACGTGAGCTCCATGCCAAAAGAGATGTCTCAGACTCAGCAAGGTACAGCCCAGGATACAACTCACAGATCTAGGAGCTCCCTGTATACCCCCTATTTGTAAAGTTCTCAGAGCTCTAGACAGCAAACAATGCAGAAGCTGTGTTCTGTGCATTTATCATCAGTCTACAGTCAACTCAGACCTGGGCTAGGGCCACATCTGTCTACATCTCTATACACCCTCATCACAGCTCTGACATATGGAAGATAGCCTGATGGCTTTAGGATGATCACAGGTCAGAGGAGACAGATTCAATTTACAGCCAGAGGAATGCTTAGGTTCAGCCCAAGGGTAGAGTTCCCTTGGCAGGACAAAGAGCCCACTCCTTAGAGATACAGGAGTAGAAGATGGAGGGTCAGATGGAAGAAATGTTCTAGATGTCTGAGAACATGGTTCACTGTGTAATGTGCTTGCCTAAAAAGCTTAAGGATGAGTGTTCAGATACCCAGACCTTACATATAAGCTGAATGACCATAGCAGAGATTTAACCACACAGGCAGCAGAGACCAGAGTGCCTTAGAGCAAGTTTCTTAAACAGACTAACCAAAGGGATGAGCCTAAGACTCAACATGTGAGTCTGGCTTAATATACAAGGTAGTGAGCAATTGTGAGATACACCCAATATTAACCTAATGTCCTGTATGCATGTGCACACATACATACACATACACACACACACACACACACAGAGAGAGAGAGAGAGAGAGAGAGAGAGAGAGAGATGCAGAAAAGAGAATATTCTAGATAGTGGTAGGAGGTATCACTTTCTGTTACAAGGATAGCAAAGATCACCATGGCAACATATCAACTAGTCAAGAAATGCCAAACTCTTGGAGTATGTCATCTCATTTCATCTTCCTAGAAACTCTACCACAAAATCTACCATTATCCCCATGTTCAGCCATGAAGCTCTATTATTCCAAGAGCTGATCCTGAAGGCTCAAACAGTGCCCACACTTGAAAATCCTGTAGAGTAACTGACAACTAGAGCACATACGCTGACACTGTGTGTCTTGACTTTTGATTTCTATCAGAAGAATCATCATGGGTTGTGGATGGGTGTGCCATTCCCTCTCAGCCTTCATGTCCCCCTGCATGAGCTGGATAATAATTCACAATTGATTTGATAGTGTAGTTGGGGAGTGGGGAGCAGCTGAAGCAGAGATACTTTTCCCACTGAAAAACATCCTCTAAAGATCATGTTGTGGTCCCACACACACCTCCCCTCTTCTCTTCATTTTATTTGAGCAATATGCTAGCTGCCAAAAAACAAGTTAAACTATGTCAGTGGAGAAACAAAAATAAAAATTCACCAGCCTAAAGTACTTGATTTTCCATCATCACGTTCTTTCACATTTTAATTGATGTTATGGTTCTCTGGAAGCCAGGGTACATCCTGCTTTCGTTTCTTTATACAAAACATGTATTCATATACACACATATATGCATTTGTATGTGTGTATACATATGTAAGTAATTTGTTGGAAGCAATTGGCTCACAAGATTATGGAGTCTGATAAGTCTCAAGATCTTCAAGCAAAGTTTTGTGTTAGTTTGTTGAGAAGTAAAATTAATGCTTTATTTATTTATTTATTTATTTATTTATTTATTTATTGTGTGTGTGTGTGTGTGTGTGTGTGTGTGCGCGCGCGCGCGTGCGCGTGCGCGCGCATAGTCCTGCTCTGGAGAACACAAACCTAGGTTTAAGCCTGGTCATAGGGTCTCTACCCATCTCACCCCACCACAGTTGCCTCAAGTTGGGGTGTCATCCCTTGATAGATGAGGTCCCAAGGTCCAAGAGATGATGTAATCTGGCCAGAAAAATAGCACTGAAGTGGAAAGGAAGATTTTTTCCAGAAATAGGGATCTCAGGGGAGCATTCCAGAGGAGTTGAGAGAGTCCAGGAATGAAAAGGGTTTCTCTGGGTGAGGATGAGCAAAGGCCTGGGCTCAGTTGAGTATTTCTCTTTCTCCCTCCCTCCCAACCATCCTCTCTCTTTCTCTCTTCCTGTCTCTCTTTACTCCTCTCTCTTTCTCTCTCTCTTTCGCCTTCCTGACCTCCTCCCTATCAAATTCTGATCCTGGACCTGCCATTTCATTTTACCCAAGCCTTGATAGTCACACTTGCCTTGTAAAAGGGGTTTTACCATTTGGCAGTGTTCTCTAATTTGCCTGAGAAAAGTCAGGAGCTTGTGGGCTTTGAGGGCAGAACCCGCCCCCATAATGACTTAGGGACAATGGGTCTGAGAAACCCTTGCTGAGGTACATGGAGGGAGGACCAGGGACAAGGAGAACAGAATCTCCTCAGGAGGGCCCTGTGGTGCCTTTTTCTCTCAAGGACTTAGAGAACAAGCCTAGCAGTGTGCCCCACAGATGATAGGATGTGCTTGGCAGAAGAAGCCAGGGGAGCATTGGCTTTGGAAAAGTTGGTGGATGGTGTGTGTGGTCTATTCTCTGTTCATAAACAGCTACTTTGGGCAGAAGCTAGTAGAACCCTCTTGAAAAGGCCTTATGGAAGGAACTGCTGTTTTGCTGTTCTGTCTGACAGAAAGGAAAACTCTTCCTTTCTCTTCCCCTGTAACCTGACTTAGGTCCTTCTGTATGAAATCCTTAATTCAGTGGGACTTCTGGGAGTCCTCAGCTGCCTGTTCTCTTCCTAGAATCAAGAGGATTCTCTCTCCTCTGGAAACCATGAGATCCAGAGCTTGCACCACTAGCAGCTCACCTTGAGCCCTGTGAACAGCTGAGCTGGCAGACAAGTATTTACATGGTATTTACTCTCTGGGCCCACACAGCCCAGGTAGGGAGTTAGTTGTTCACACACTGGTCAGCAGAAACACTATTCCCTGCCAGATCGAGGCCTTTGCACACCCCATTAATAAACATTGGAGGAGAGCAGAGAACAGAGAGCAGAGGTTTACAAGTCAGGAGATGTGGCATGCATCTACTATTATTCCTTAGCAGACACCTTTTTCTTCATTGGCTGAACTCTACATTTTTTAGTATGTAGATGTGAGTACAAAACTTTTGGCCTCTGAAGCTCTAACCATGTCCCTCTCCCTCCCCAGGATCCTGATTCACATTCATCTTGCAATTATCCAGTCTTAGCTCATGTCCAGTGTGCCCCTGAAAGACTTCACCCCTGGCCACCTCCACAGAGCCTTGTCTCTTTACTTCCTCTGTATCTTGGCTCAGAAGTCTACTTGGCCCATTATTAATCCAGAGGTGTCGGAGCTCTCTCGTAGCCTTACTTGTTCCAGGTAAACTCTAGCCAAGTGTCTATCTGGTTAGAGAAGCATACATATGAAGAAAACAAAGGATATGGTGACAGATGGTGTCTGTCTGTGTGTGTGTGTGTGTGTGTGTGTGTGTGTGTGTGTATGTGTGTATGTGTGTATGTGTGTATCTTAGTGTATGTGTATGTTTGTGTATATGTATTTGTGTGTGTAGGTATTGTGTGTATAGTAATGTATATGTGTATATGTATGTGTATTTTCATGTATGTGTGTTTGTATATATTTGTGTGCACATGTATGTGTGTGCATGTGCATGCATATGTATTATGTATGTGTGTATGTATGTATGTATGTATGTATGTATGTATGTATGTATGTACGTATTTAGACCAGGAACAACCTCTAGTGTCAGCCTTCATGTGCTTTCTTTTTACTAAGACAGTTTCTATGATTGGCCTGGAGCCCTTTGATTCAGTTAGGCTGGCTGTCCAGTGAGTCTCCCTTTTTTATGCTCAAATTTTTGCATGGGTTCTGGGAATTGAACTCAAGTCTTCATGATGTGTGCCATGTACCTTGTCAATAAAGCTGTCTATTCATCCCCAGTAGATATCATTTCTCCAACCAGCCCAGGACCTGGTTTTCCATCTCCAATTGCATGGTCCTTAGACTGATGCACCTAGGCTTTCTTGGCATCTCTGGGCTATGCTGAGCTCATCTTGTTATCTCTGACCTATGTTGGAGATCTCTGGATGCCTGTGTGATATCTCAAGACTCTTCACAACCATCTTGGTGCAGCCAAGGTCCAGAGGTTTTCTCCAACTGCAACTACTTAGCTTTCTGACCAAGACAAGACACTGAAGCTAGTGAAACAGACATTCCTCTGGCACCTGTTGGTTATCAGCCTCAGATTATTTGCCTCATGTCCTTCCTACTGAAGTCACCGCCACATTAGCTCAGATTTTCCTCATCTTTGAACCATCTGCTGGAACTAGAATCAATAAGCCTTGGAACAGACCTATGCTAGCTTTTGACACATGTCCTCACTTGGTGTAAGTTTCAGTCATCTACTCCCACCTCAACAAAAGTAGTTCTCAAGTCTTAGTAAAACACGTAGCTAGGGGTACAGCTCATGAACACAAAAGTGCTTTCAGACATTCATTCATTCATTTAAGACATGTTGCTAATCAAAAGAATAATTCTGACAACTGTGTTAGAAAGAAAGAGTATTAGACAATGGAGCAGTTGTCATGCTTATGGTTTATTTGGGGGTGCATGCAAAGAAGGATAAATTGTGGAAAAGCTTGTCAATAAGGAGTCTAAGATATCAATGACCCGCCAGCAGAAAAGTGTTAAAAAGCAGGAGGGGGAGGAAGAAAAAGAGGAATGAGAAATGGGGAGAAGAGGAGAAAAAGAGGAGAGACAAAAGAAGAAATAAAAGAAAGAGAAGGAAAGGATGAGAATATGGGGGGCGGGTGATGGGAAAATATAATTAGCCATTTGGGAAGAGAGGTCAGGGGTGAAGCAGGAACATTGGAGCTGAAGGTTCCCTGAAGAGAATCTGTCAATCAGATCCTCCACTCAGGGTCAGAGACTAGGAGGTGCATAGTCCCAGGGCAGTGACAGGCCTTCTATTTGGAGAGTGAAAAGAGACCCATGCATCTGAATCTGCCTGAGCAAAATATAGAGTAGCAGGTGCATCAGTTACTGAGGTACCAGGGCCAAGACCTAGAGGTCCATTAGATGCTTAGGTGGAGGACTGGGTTACATACACAAGCTTGTCAGAGCTCAGAACTGGATCCAGAGCATGGAAGATCAGGCCTGCTAATATGGTATGAATTCAGAGATGGAGACTGTGAAAAACTTGGCCAGGCAAGGGAAATAATTCAAACCAGAGTTGATGGCTATAGTCTTAAAGACACGTGTGTGTGTGTGTGTGTGTGTGTGTGTGTGTGTGTGTGTGTGTGTGTGCGCGCGCGCAGGTTGGCTAATATGATAGAAATAAAATTGTTGAAGAACATTCTTTGATTCAATGTAATCTGTAATGACATTAAAAATAATCAAGATAGTACCTGTCAAGGACAGGACGAGCAGTTTTCCCCAAAGTCAAGGAGAGGTGCCAGTTTTCCTCTAACGTATTTTACAGTTAGAAACACCAGCTCCTCCTCTTCCTTTTCTTCTTCCTTATCCTCCTCTTTCTTTTACTCCTCCTCCCCTCTCCACCCTTCTTGTTAATATGGTTGGAGATAGAATCCAAGGCTTTACACGCACTAGATGTGTGTTCTACCACTGAGCCCCATGCCCAACCCCATACCTGCATATACTTCATTTGCTGTTTCTCAGGCCCTGGAAGAGGCAGCCCATTTTGAGAATTTTTGAATTGCACAGAGTCAGGGCTATAAAAGCCCTGAGAGCTGATCCTGCCCAGATGTACAATGCCAATGGCCAGTATGATGGTCCTGTAGAGCTCCACCACTGTGATGCTTCTCCCAAGTTTTTTTGTAACAATCCCCAGATTGCACATCTTCCATGCACTTACTGATGCAGGGACACCAGAAGAGTCTGCATGTTCTCCTCCTGGTCCATTCCTCCCAGCTGGCCTGGCCCTGCTGCATCAGATGGTACTAATGAAGAAAGCTGACTGAGCTGCCACATATGAGCTCGGAACACATTTGTGGGGAGTGAAGAAGCAGAAAAATATCCATTCTCCACATCGAAGCCCAGCTGAGAAAGCATGCCCACTTCTAACGTCTTTACCCCACCCTACCATTAAGGACCCCTTCAGCCAAACAAGCTGTCAACACACTGACCTCAAGTGATGTCCACAGAAGCTTAGAAGTCATTTGGGCCTGACCTATTCTCATCATGGGAAATGAACCTCATTTATTAAGGAACAGAGGAATTAAGAATCCTTTAATTCCACTAGTCCTGCCTACCACATTCCTCATCACTACCCCTCTATCCTGTCTAAGGAACTGGTACTTTCAAACAAACTAACTATCAGGGACAATATATGTATTATTTATCTACCATCTACATGCTGCCCTGAAAAAGTTATCTTACTGGCTATCTGATAATTTACACACAAGTTTTGAGCAGGGTAATAGTTTTGGATTTTCATGGCTGCCGAGAAAATAATTTTGTAAACGGAGGTATAGATCACAAAGAACAGAAGAAATACCACACACCAGTATCACAAACTGTCTCACAAAAGCCAACTACCTACTGTTTGACAAGAGTTTCTAACTATTATGGACTATCAGATTTACCCATTTCATAGTGTAAAGGTCATAGGAAAATGAATGTTAGGCATAGTTTGACCACTACATAGTCTTTTGTCCCCTTTTTCTAGGCAAGCAAGATATAAATCACATGGTGTGAAACTTTTTTCATTTAATTAAAATCTTTTTACACGTATACATTTATTGTGCACGTATGCATGCACATGACAGCACACATGTGAAGGTTAGAGAATAACTTGCAGGACGCAATTATTTTCTTCCACCATGTGTGTTCTGGGGATGAACTCATTGGCTTTGGCAGGAAGCTGCTTTACTCATTGAACCATCTCAATGGCCAGAGTTAGAAAACTAACATAGTCCTCCATCCATCATCCCTGTTCTTGATTTTGTGTGCACTGTAGCCACTGGTGCTGGTTGCCCACATGGTCCCCAGAGGTATCTGGTTTTGCAAACCTACCATTGTACATATTGAATCTGCCTTCAAGCAAATACTGAGGACACACTCTGTGTTTGGCACTGTAGGATATGTAAAGATGACTGGCAAGACCTGTTATACATTTATCGATTCAACCAATGTCTTTTGAGCATCTGCCATTTGCAAGATACCAAGGCTACAACCCAAGTCCCTGTTGGATAGAAAGATAATAAACCAGAGCAAGGAGTGATGGATGTGACAATTAGGTACATTCAAAGATCTGCAGGAGTGCATCAGTAGCATAAGGTAACAGTATCTCAACACACACACACACACACACACACACACACACACACACACACACACACACCAGCAAGACCCTGGAATAGAGGTACCAGAATAGTGCTTCAAATACTGAACTACTACATGACACAAGAAAGTCACTGTGCCTGCCTGTAGTGCTTACCAGAATCTGGTGCTCATCAGATCAAGAGGTGTCAAAGACTGGGAAGGAGAGAACATGTGATCTTATCCTTGTGTCTGCTCTTAGCAACAGCGATGGGGCAGGCTAATTCTAAGTGAGCACCTTCAAGCACCAACAGGAAGCACAAGTTGCTTTGCAAGGAGCTAGTGCGCATCACAATGGCCGCCACGTGAGCCCCAGTATTCTTACCTGAGTATTTATGTAATCTCTTGAACGCATAATCTGAGGTTTCTATTATTTTACATTTATTTTGATACAAGAACTTGCCATTTTGCCTAAGCTGGTCTTGAACAAGCAATTCTCCTGCCTCAGCCTCTCAGGTTGCTAGGACTACAGACAAGTGTCACCATAAGTGTCTTATGTTCATTAGTGCCCTATTAGAAATAGGGAGTGCATTGATTGCTTTTCTTAATGTGTGATTTAAAAAAAAAAACCTGATTAAACAATTTAAGAAAAGTAGAGCTTACTTTGGACCACAGTTTGACACATGGTGTTGTGGAAGGCATGATGGCAAATGGATGTCAAAATCTGGTCACATTTCAAGCATCGTCAGGATGCAGAACAAGATTAACTCTGCCCCACAGAAGATAAAGTAAAATTAAACTTAAAAAATGCTCAGCATATTTTTTTATTCAATCTAGGACCCCAGACCGCAGAACGGTACTTCCCACATTTAGGGTAGCCCCTCCCACTCAATTAACTTACCCAATAAAACCTCTCACTGAAATTGCCAAAGGATCAATACTTCTTTGATCCTAGATCTCAGCAAGTTGGCAATCAACATTAGTTGTCACAGGAAGCTAATTTAATGCTTAGAGCCCATAATGTATCCAAAGCTAGCTTTGGTGGCTTGAATGAGAATGGTCCTGTAGGTTTACGTGTTCAAATGTTTAGTCCCTAATTGGTGGGACTGGTTAGGAAGGATTAAGAGGTGTGGTTATGTTGGAAGAGGTATGTAACTGGGACTGGGCTTTGAGGTTTCAAAAGCCCAGGCCTGGTCATGTCTCTTTCTTTCTGCCTGCTGCTGGTGGACCAAGATGTAAATTCTCGGCTACTGCTCCAGTTCCATGCCTGCCTTCCTGACTCCCTGCTTCCTACCATAATGGTAATTGACTAACCTTCTGAAACTATAAAAAAGCCCCCAATTAAATGCTTTCCTTCCTAAGATCTGTTTTGGTCATGGTGTCTCTTCATAGCAATAGAACATTAACTAAAACATCAACCATCTGAAAAACTGCAGAGCTAAGAATGGAAGTGGGTCTGAACGATAAACTCCAGTATGCTACTATTGGCAAAGATGACAGACACTCTTGCAGCCTTCCAGGGCAGGAGTGCCCTGGTGGCTTTATGGCTTCCCTCCTGCGTTCTTCTGTTGCCTTGGAAGACTCACCTAACCTGCAAATGTCACGCATGATGCACCAGCACAAAACAACTGAAGAATATCCCTCCTTTCCCTCTTTGCTAAGCCCCTGCTGCTAACTTCTCCAAAGCTCTATGTTCCAGCGGGTGCAATTAGCAGACCTGCCTATCATGGTGAGCAGTGAAGTTACTTTTCTTCAGTATCTGATGCCAAGTGAAAGCTTGGCTGAAAGACTGACTGGTAAATGTCTCTCTGGGGAGAAAAGAGCTGTAAGATACCCCAGATCTATTGGCAGATACCACTTTAAGTGGAAAAAAAATCCTATGAAATTTGGGTGGTGAGGGGATGTCAGGTAGCAGGTAACTAATATAACAAATGCCCCAGTGAACTTTTACACTAGCAATTTGCAAATCCTTACCTGCTTAGCCTCATTTCATAAACCCCTTCATCGAGAGGGTGAATAAAGAGTCCTTGTTTCGAAATGTGGCCAGTAAATATTCAGAAGAGATTGTGCTGCCGGGTCCACTGAGATGGACGCTGTCCATTTGTGGGATAAGCAGGTGGCTGAGACTAAATGTGAGCCTTGGGGTGCTCACTTCCAACTGTATGCCTCTGTGCAAGATATGCATTTCCTTGGGAGTCTGTACAGCAGGGTTGTACATGCCCAACACTAACACACTGTCCACTCTTTAGCAAGTAATGAGACATTCATCTGACACCTGAAGGCTCTTCACCCACACCTACTGGCAAGGGAGCATATTTCAGAGAGCTTAGTCAACATGATAATGTTCTAGGAGATTTGAGCTATTTTACTCAGATGTTGGGTACTGTAACTGTGATGGTTAACTTTGATTGTCAACTTGAGTACATTGAAAAATGCCTAGGGGCCATCCACTTGGGCACAGGACATTGGGGTGGGAGCATGTCAGAGGATGTAAGTAGAGAGGAGGAAGAGGGGAAATTAGAGAAGGGAACTGGGGAGATACAATTATATTTCTTGTGTGTGTGTGTGTGTGTGTGTGTTTGTGTGTGCTTAATTGTCAATAAAGAAAATAAAATTAGCAAAAGATAAATGCCAAGAGCATTGGAGGAACACAACTTTGGCTATGCCTTCGAGGGTGTCCCCAGAGAGAACCGAATGAAGGATGAAAATTTTCCCTTAATGAAGGCAGTAACATCCTAAGATGTGGATTCCCAGACTGAATGAAAAGAGAAATAGAGAAAGCCAGTGAGCATTGAAAATCCCTTCTCTGCATCCTGGCCAATAGAAGTGGGAGGATTTGCAACCATATTCCATGGCAGCCAGGAATTCCACAATGTCTTCTCGGCTGTAACGGATTGTACTCTCTTAAGGTATGAGCCAAAATATCCTCCTTTTCCCATAAGTTGCATTTGTCACGAATTTGGTGACAGGGATGAGAACACCAACACAGTAAATGTGAACATACACTTGGTCATAGCTTATCAAGTTAGAGAGCAGCACGTGTGCGTTCATGCTTTTCATCCCCTGTTCATCACCATTGCTTGTGCACTGAAACTCTGAAAGTCAGAACACCTGTCAGCCCATTGGGTAATGATCACTGATGGGAAGGGTCAGGATTCATGTCTATGGAACAGCGCAAACTGATTGACTTACATTATTGGTAAGTAAAACCTATAACCTTAGACTTGGGACAGTCAAGCTCCATCCAATTGGATAAATAGATGGAGATTAGATGGTAAAGGACCCACATGCTTCCGACATGTTATGTAGAAGCTGAATCATGGGAAGCCCTGTCATGTGATATTCAGCAATTTTTACTTCTTGGCATAGAGTTACTTCTCTCAGCCGTCTATTCTATTTTTAATTATGTATATTTTATATGTGTGGAGGTGTGCCCATGAATGCAGTTTACTGCGGAACTGATCCAGAGGGTATCAAATCTCCTAGACCTGGAGTTTCATGTAGTACTGAGCTGCCCAGTGTAGGTGCTGGGAAGGAACCAAACTCAGACACTCTAGAAGAACAGTAAGTGCTTTTAACCTCAGAGCCATCTATCCAGTCCCCATTGTCACAAATGCTATGTTCACCTCCTCTTGTATTCATCTTATCCTTTCTGCCATGAGGGTGATGATGTCATAGTCCTTCATGATATCCATAAGAATAGACTATTGACTTTCCCCCCAATACCCATATTTTGATCTGTTGTCAAATTCTAGATGTTATGGATCTGTCTCCTCAATCCTGACATCAGCTCTCTACCTCTGCCTCAGGCTTTCCCAGAAACACCACCTCAGCCCTGCTGTTATAAGCAATCCTTCTAGGACAGCATAGATGGCTCAGTTAGTAAAGCCTCTTGCAAGCATGAGACCCTGAGGTCTACCCTAGAACTTGTAGCATGCACCTGGAGTCCCAGCTCCAAAGAGGCAGAGACAGGAAAATCCTAGGACTCACTGTTCAGGGATGTAATGGGTGGGGAAGGGCATAATCTCCTGACCTTTTCCTTCCTACAGTTTCTCCTTATTCACTACATAATGGATTCTTTACTGGCTAGTTACACAAGCTACAGACATTTGAGACCCTGCAGCTTTAAAAAAGGTGTGTTTAGCAGATGCAGCTATAAGAAGACAGCATACAGAACATTTTAAAATGAGTGGTTGATAAGGGAGGGGATAGCATATTGTGAAAGGAGACACTCCTAGTCTGGTGGTCCTTGTTTCTATGACAACGGACTGGGTAAGCCATGAGGAGCAAGCCAGTATCCCCCCCCCCCCCACTCCATGGCCTCTGTATTAGATTCTACCTCTGGATTTCTGTCTTGTTTGAGTTTCTTCCCTGGCTTTCTTCAGTGATAGACCACAATGCTGAAGAGTAAACCAAATAAACCCTTTCTTTCCCAAGTTGCTGTTGGTAATGGTGTTGGAGCAATAGCAATTGTAATCAAGACAGTCTCCACGCTCTGTAACATGCATTCAAGGCTTCGAACACCCTGGTCCTGCCCTGTCTCTCTTTCCCTTACACAAAATTCATATCCTCACCAGATAACCCCCACCTCCACTCCTACTTCTTCCACTGAGTCAAACCACTTCATTTGCCTGCAAAGCAATCCTGTTCTCTTTCTTCTTCTCCATGCCCTCCCCACCCCATCTCTATGGAAGACATTAAATCATCTCCTGGGGTCCAAATTAGATCTAATTCCCACCAATAAGCTTTGGCAGATCTGCCATCCCTACCCAAGAACTCCCTCCCTCCCTTTGTGTTCCTCACTGTCTACATTAGCAGTGTTTCTATGCATGACTGTCTCCCCCATTAGACTGACAGATCTCTAGGGGGGGAAAGACTTTCTCATTCCATCTGCTCCTCTTCTCCACCCTAACTACTCCCCCCCTGCCAGCCTTCCCCAGCCCCGACATCAGAGTACAGGGCATGCTACCTAACAGACACACTCACAAAGCACGCTGAATAGAATCCATTAATTTTGCTCCGTGTCTTTGGCAATGGCTGTTGGAGTCCTCAGGGCTGAGAATGAACATTTCAACTAACATGATGTTGCAGGAGAACCTTTGCTTTTGTACTTGCTTCCATTTGAGGAACATTTTGCTCTATGCCTTCCCGCCTGCCTCTGCTCACCTCTTAATTAACTGGAGGTTTCGGGCGAAAGCAGCTGCCGGCTTTTTTTTCTACATCTTTCATACTTCCAGTCGATTCTGTCTCCCACATCTGTACTGTCGATACCTTCAATGAGATGACTCGCCTTTCCAGTTAAGGTTCATGGGTCCTGAGATCAGACTGTCTGGATTTTTAATAGTCGGTGTGCTTAAGGGCCACTTTGGGTGATGTAGTTGCTCTCTCTGAACCTGTTTCCTTGACTGTAAAATGGTGACTGAAGAGAAACCAGGGCTGGGAAAGTGCTTGCTTTACAAGTGTAAGGACCTGAGTTCAAACCCAAGAATTAAAAAAAAAAAAAAAGAAAAAGAAAAGAAAACAAAAAACAAACAAACAAACAAAAAACCCAAACATAGTGGCATTTGCTTATAACACTAGCCTTGAGGAAATAGGAATAAATAAATCCCTGAGGCTTAGTGGCTACTTAGTCTGGTATACTTGCTGAGTCTGATGCAAATAAGATAGGCTGACATATAGAACAATGTGGGAGAAAAAAAAACTGAGAGTTGCCTCTAACCTACACAGGCATGTGAACATAACCCAGTGCTTATACTCACACACTTGTATACATGTGCACAAACACCCTATTAACACCACTCATTTGTATTGGTTTTATGTAGTTTGGTATGTAGTGGGATATATGAACATGACATGGTGTGGGTGTGGAGACTGGGGCAAACTTTACACACTCAGATCTTCAATATATGAGTTCGAGAGACTGAACACGTCATCAGGCTTCTGCTGCAAAGGCCTTTACCCACTGAGCCATCTCGGTCGCCAAATGCTACCCACTCTAAAGAGAGAGAGAGATTCCCTAAGTCTGGTTAGTGAACAAGGCACCTTGCAATTATAAATCCTAGCACAATGGTAGTCAGGACACTTGCACATATTGTAAGGTTCTAAGCCTCTGCTGCTTAGAAACTGCATGAGACAGTGTATGCTCCCCTGTGCACCCCTTGCTTCTAAAACACAGGAAGATTGTAAGAAGCATCGCAAAGTCTGGCTTAGCTCTGAAATTCTTCAACAGCCACGAGACTGCAGCCTTTCAATCCAGACCTGGTGGAGGACTAATGATTTCCAAGCCTGCAGACCTGCCCAGCAAAGGACCTGTGAAGTGGGCCAGGGAGATTCTTAATTCCCAGTATGTTCTTGCCACCCTTCCCATCCCCCAAGCCCCACAACCCCTAATTACAAACCCACAGTCTCCTGGGACCCTGGGATCTTCTCTCTACTTCTTGTTGCCTGCTTTGGTGTCTGAGCCACTGCAAGGCTTTGTCTGTGATATCAGTGGTGTGAAAGGTGATCCACAGAAATAAATTGCATCGTGTTTTAAGTCTGCCTTTGTAATTGTCTCGGTAAGGGACTTCATAACAGCTTGAGGGCCTTCGTGTCAGAACCAGAGACTCTGCGGCTTCCAGATAAATAAACACAACAACCAAGTGCACATTCAGCTGGGGGAGTTGCAAGCCGAAGGTGAGGATGCAGGGACCGGTGCTAGGAACCGAGCACATTGCGGAGCCTTTTATCAGAAGCCTGACAGAAACCAATGCAAGAATAAATGGCGGCTTTATTTCTTTCTAATCACAGCTGGAAAAATGAGGCTTGTGAACCTGGCCTCAGCCAACATCTCCAGCTGCCACCAGCCTGAGCTTGGGGGAAAGGAGAGGTTCAAAGTGCCACCTAGGAAGAAGGAGGCTGACTGGCAAGAAGGTCCTGGAAGGGATACCGTAAGGGCTAAGGCTGAGCTGCAGAGAGCCGGAAGCCCTGGCCTGGTGTAGTAGCTTTCTGTGCTGGTGAAAGACCATGGGTGGAGGGAGAAACTTCAGCTGTGGACCTGCAAGTGGTAGAATAGAGGTTGTCAGGAAGGCATGGAAGTGGTAAGCTGGTTTTCCCAATAGGACTCAGGGCCATAGCAGTCCCCTGAGGCCACTACTCAGAAATGACCTCATTCTCTTGACATCGGTATGCATGCAAATGTTTGACTGTGTATGTTTGCAGAATCAAGCTTCATGTGTGGATTTTTTTTTTTTTTCTTTTGAGGCAAGGTATCATAGTTATCCTAGGCTGGTTTTGAACCTATAGGTAGCCAGCTCTGGACTTGAACTCCTAATCTTCCTGAGTCTACCTCCTAAGGACTGAAATATGGGCTCCCAAAGCACGCCACCACACCAAATCATATTTGCCATTTCTGTGTGTTTACTTACATACATTCTCCTTTAAAGAAAATTGTCTCTTAATTCAGTTTATTTAATGTACCAGGAAGTAGAAAAACCAGTTCCGCTTACCATCCATAAGTTGAAACTTTGAAATACACCACACCATCTACCATAATGGTCAGAATCCCGAGTCTGCCTTTAGACCCTGGTTTTGATCTAAAGAAAGTAGTGGGCCGACAAAGTGGCTCTGGATAAAAGTGTTTGCTGCCAAGTCTGAGGACCCGAGTTCAATCCCCAAGTCTCACTAATTAATAGAGAAATCACAGATCCCACGCTCAGGTTCCACACTGAGGCTGTTGTAGTTTGGATGTAAGATGTCCCTCATAAGCTCATGTGTTCAGTCATTGGGTACCCAGCTACTCAAGAGATTTGGGAAAGTCATGGATCCTTTTGGACAGAGTCCAAAGTTCAACAGGACTTTGTTAATAGAAGTAGGGTGAGAAAGGGCAAGATAAGAGGACTCTAGGCAGCTCCCACTTTCTCCTGACTTCCTAGTTTCCCAGCCAGTCTCAGAGGTGAGCAAGCTGATGCATGCTCCTGCTACCACTAAGGGGAACCACTCTTACCTCCGTGAATGGCCACTAAGCTGTCCCTGCCATAAACGGTGAGCAAATTAAACCCTTCTTTCCCCTAGCTGCTTCTCTTGGGTATTTTGTTCAATGCATGAGACAAGTAACTAGAAAACATTCACCTTCCTTAACAGACTCTGCGATCCTGCCTCCTGTCTCCTAATTCCCGATGCTCCTTAACATTTTCATCCAATAAAGCATGACTTTCTATCAATATAAGCAAACATTTCCACCATTTTCCCATACCCGGATCCAGCATCACCCCCTTCATAGCTCTTCTAGAAATCCACATTTATTCTGAGCAGACAGCTTTTCCCGCTTCTGACCACTGGACCTCCACCAAACCTCACACACTCTCGGTCCTTTGTGGTCACTATCAAGACCACGTTGGAGTCTGAAAGTCCCCTGTGAGTAAGATGGATGGGCCTAATGCTTACTCCCAGCATCCCAGTTGATATGCCAGGAAATCTGCATATCATTTTATTCATTCATAGGTTCAACCTTGTAAAGTAGATCTTCTTAGCTACATTTACAGAGGCTCATAAATCAATGTTAAACTCTTCAAAATGCAGCGCAGCAATAACTGTGCTAATATCTCTATATTTTCCCCAAGGGTTTAACATAGCACCTTGCTCATTGTTAGTGCTTATTTCTCTTAAGTGCTTGTGTCTCATTTCATTCCTGCTACTATAGCAAAACACCACAGACTAGGTCAATTATAAACAATGGTAGTGTATTTAGAGTAAGAGGTCCAAAGGCTTGACAATGACATCTAGCAGGAGCTCTCATGATGAGTTATCCCTGGGTAGAGCATGGAAGGCAAATAAGATGAAGCTGGTAAGTCTCAACACCTCGGTCAAGGCATTAGCCTACTTGTAGCTAATTATTGTTCAGCGTCATCTCTGTGTCAACTAAATCTCAATATGCATGCTTAAGGGGGCATTTATATTATAACAGCAATAACCTCCAATCTTGATTCAGGAGCAAAAATCTATCACCCAAGTGCCAGACCAGTGCCCAGAGTTGAGCCCATTCATCTCATGGGCTTGATCTAAGCTAAGCATCAACTTGATTCCATTCACTGACTTCTGTCCATACCAGCCTGCTCCATCCCCTAGAATGACCCTTTCCTTCCTGCCCAGAAATAAGCCTTGGATTTGAGCCTCCCCCATCGGCTTAAGTGACTCCTCTGGGTTCCTGATGTTCAGGAAGTAGCATTAGGCAGAAGAGCAACAAGACAATTGTCTCTAAGAGATAAAACCCTGAGCAGTCAAAATCCCATGCCTCCTCCACTCTTTACCATGTGACTGCAAAGAGGCCTGCAAACATGCTTCCTGGGCTTTGCTAAACGTCTGCAGAATCAGGCTGGATTGCAGTTCTTCTATCCTTTGGAAGAAATTTCAGAGGACCAGGAGTCATCACACTGGGATCCTGGACCTACTTCAGATGTCATTAGTGGCATCCCCTGGGGATGGCTTGACAGTGGCTAAGAGCACTTGACAAGGCATCCGTTTGTTTTAGGGTGAATTCTCCACCCAGACACCAGGGATTGGAGACGAATCCATGTTCCACATCCAGGGCTTACCAAGGAAGGGCAGGATCAGACGGGAAAACAGAGTCTTTATGAAGCATCAGGCAACAGTTTTACTTTCTAAGGTTTGCCCCGTGAATACCCCTTCCCTCAGTCTGTCAGGGGGCTCCCTTGCTCTTTTCAGCAATGAATGTTTCTCTTGTGCAAACTAAATTATGTGATCTTCTTATAATGATTAACATGAAGGATGCTATAATCAGGCAGGCATGGATTACAGCCACAATTCTACCATCTTCTCACTCTGTGATAATAGTAAGTGTCTCATTGGGTTGATATGAAAATTAAGCAGATATAAGCAGTTAAGTTAAAATAGAGTGGGTATTAAATTACCTCTCTACATTCTTCCAATATGCTTGCCATGACACCTTTTACAGCACTGGAGTTAATTTCTGTAAGTTCCTGTGTCTCAAGTCCATTTTTGGTGGTATAACACAATACCAGAGACTAGGTAAATTATGAACAATGAAAGTGTATTTACCTCATGACTCCAGAGAGCAGAGGGTCCAAAGACATGGGCCTATCATCCAACAAGTTACTCACTCATCTGGGAATAAATTTACATAAACCTAAGGTAGAATCTCTGGAAGGTGCCAACTTAAGAGGAAAGTAAGGTAGGAAAGGTGGCTATCTAAAGGGGGAAACATCCTCGAAGTGATTCGGAAAATGTTGCTGCAGCCATGTGACCAAAATGTATGATGACAAAGGAGAAGAAATGGAAAAGATGCTGCTAAAAATAGAGTGTTCTTATAACAGAAAGAGAAAATGGATAACACGTGGGAAAATGTACACTGTGGGAGTCTGGAGACTGTAAGTCTACACTCAAGCCTGCTAGGAACTGCCTTTGTGACAAACATCTTCTGGATGCTATCCATCTGTCCCACCTGTGTTCACACAGAGTATGGGTTTCTGTCCAACAATCCTTGGCTCTCCCATGCTTACAGAAGGCATTGAGCATTCTGAGTAGACTACAGATCCATTGGAATCCACTCCCAACCCACCCCAGAAAACAATGACAGCAGAAAGAGAAACAGCATCATGAGGACCTTCATGAATGCCTTCAGAAGGACATTCATTTGAAGATGAATCATGGGTCTAGGTTTCTCCTCTCAGAACACAGTGTCTACACATTTCAAAAATAAAAAAAAGATTAGTTGTAATAGTTGAGAATAGCTGGCTTCTATCAGATGTAGGAAAATGAAAGTAAGAATTATTTAAAGTGATTGAGGAGTATATATTATCTGCAGTGATGGCTGAGTTATTAAGTCATGATTATGTTGACTGATCTTAGGTTGGAGTAAAGATCAAGTGAGATGCTGTGGCAGTCTGACATGCAGAATTTTATTCTGTGGCCTTCCATAACTTTCTCTTCACTTCAGAGTCAGCAAAAGAGACGTGTAGACTGTGTCAGAAAGAATCAAACTGTTCCATTTGCGTTGGTCTAGAGATGTAGAAGTTACATGCACACTAAGCTTAGAACACAAAAGTTGGCGATTTTTCTTTAAGGAACACATAGCAAATTCTTCAGGTTCTAAAAGCTATGCTGTCTTAAGTACTGAGCTTTGCTTTTATGGAGTGCAAGGAGCTACAAATAAACAGGCATGGCTGTGTTCCAGTACAATTTTATTTATAAACTCAGGCAGCTGACAACCTCACCATAATTTGCTCACACCTGTTTCATGTGTAATGACTCTGACGATCAGCAAATGTGTTCTCATCATTGTCCTCGAAGGTATCCAATTCTATCGATAACTCCTCCTTACTGGGGAAGGCTACGAAGATGGAAGACATATGTCCGTATTGGTGGTTGAGTCCTGTAATGCTGAAAATGCATCTCCAGATGACAATGCTCTCAGTTGATAAACTTGGTTCGGGAGTGTGAGGACAGATTCATAGAACATTAGATTCTTAGATTGACATACACGGAAGAGCTACTTGCCAAAGTGGAAGCAACTTTTGACTTTCTCTAATTAGGAAGATTTAACACAATCAGCTCTCCACCTAAAAAGATAATTGGAGGTACCAGCGAAGGGTCACCAATGTCAACTTCACAGGAGGCACAGGCCACCATGTCATAGCTAACTGAAATGTGTACTGTGCTTTTCATTTAAGTACTTGTCAGAAGATGCAAAGAACAGCTTTTCTTAGAAGTTCCACATCAGTAATGATTATTATAGGTCATTATCACCTTGGTGGAAATTCTATAAGAGCATAAATAAAGACAAGATATTTGTAACACAGTTCAGAGACACAGACAGAAGGCCCAGTGGGACTTTGTTGCTGTTCCAAGAAGCTGAGCTAAGAACTATGGGAGAATGTAGGGTTATCTTAAGAAAGATGTTGTCACATTGTGTCCAACCGAGGAGATAGTAGACAGCAAAATGAAACACACAGGGTTGGATCTCAGACTCTCAATCAGTTGCCAAGGCACAGTGTGTCAGCTATATATAGAGATCACACATAATTACCACTAAAGTCCTCTTATTTTGCTTTATTTTAACTTTTATCTTTTCTTTATTTTTTGAAATTTTTATGCCTATACAATAATCATGTATGTCTCTAAATCCCTATAATTCCCAGACACTTCCTACATACTATACCTCCCCTTGACTTTCATTACTTCATGTCGCCTCTATTGCCCACTAATTGTTCCGTAAGCCATTGGGTCTAGTCAGTTCTGTCTGCTAGGCTGCTGTTTGACCTCGTGCAGGTAGCCAGAGCTTCAGAGAGTTCATGAGCACACCCACCATGCCATGTCCAGAGCATTCCACAGCTCCCGTCTTCATCCTCTGGCATTGGGATGTCTCATCCCCCTTTCCCTGATGCTCACTGAAGCATGGAGGAGGGCTGCACTGATAACCATTTAGGGCTGATCAAGAAAAAAAATATGGATTTTTCTGGCTTTTGAAATATTCTATGCCTCTATTTGTTGGAACATTTTTTTTTTTGTTAACATCCCTTTTATTGTTAGCCTTTGTCAACCACAACATCACACGTCACTTGTCTGCCATCTTTGCTCCTTGCGTGTTCTGCATGTACCCTGAGAGAAACCTCAATAAGACTGTGGTGGTCAGTGGTTGAGTTTGTTCTTCAGTTATGCATATGGCTGTGACTTTCGATAAAGGACAGTCACATTATATCAGACCGCGAAAGGCAAATATACAGGAAAGAACCACTTTATAGCAACAGCCTACAAATATGAGTTTGTGAGTCCTAGATCATTCTAAAGTGTAGCCCATTGGGAATTTGTCTTTGTCTCA
>NC_137979.1:9593762-9816262 GCF_963924665.1 Micromys minutus
CTGACTCAGTGGCTCTCTCTCCCTTCCTGCTGCCTGCCAGATGTGGAACTCTCAGCTCCTTCTCCAACACCATGCACACTGAGTGTGAACTGCCATGCTTCCCACCATAACAATAATGGACTAAACGTCTGAATATGTAAGGCAGCCCCAATTAAATGTTTTTCTCTATAACAGCCATCATGGTCATGATATCTGTCTACAGCAATAGAAACCCTAATCTCTCATTGGCCTAGAGATCACTGCATGATCTAGGCTGGCTTGCCAGTGAGCCCCGGGCTTCCACCTGCCTCTGCCTGGTCAGTGCTAGGATTATAAGCATTGGTATCTTCATATGGGTCTTGGCAATCAAACTCGATTCCTCATTCTTGTAAGGCAAGCATGTCCTGACTGACTCATCTCCATGGTGATTATGAACTTTTTCTTTTTTACAATCTTTGACTGTGAAGCACAAAGCCTCACATTTAGAGTTCATAGAGTGAATGACATTCTCTGACAAGTAGGCTGAGACCCACAGATGCCTGTGGCCAATGCACTGCATTAGCTAGAGGCAGACTTGGAACCAGATTAAGCTAGATCTAAATACATCCACAAAACTTTCTAATGTACAATTTTTTCATGCAAAACTGTTACTTCTGGATCATGGATGGCAGGTTGTTGGTTGGTGATATATTTAATCTATGTACAATTATTACTAGAAATAGTATCCTGGGGCTGAGAAATAGCTCAGTGTTTATTATCTTTGCCTCTCTACCAGAGGACCTGTGTTCAACTCCCAACATCCACATCAGGTGACTTACAAATGCTCCTCAAGCTCCAGGAGATTCTGATACCCTCTTCTCTCTTCTGCAGGCTCTTGCACATATGCACACACATGAATGTATACATACATACATAAAAATAAACTTCTATCAGGAAGGCAGACACTTTATAAATTTAACTGGTTGTATATTTTTAGGCTGGGAAACTGTAGCATGTAGTTAATAAGAGGGTGTTAGTACAGGACTCTGAGATTATCTCCACGCAGGTCTAACTTATTTCTTAAGTGATAAGAAAGGGAAACCAATGGCCCATCATGGCACAGACCTGAGATTACTCTGTCCACGTGTTGGCATATATCAATTTAGACCTGCCATTTATATGTTGTTTTCATTATTTTATAAGACAGATCATGGTTTGTGTGATGGGTAATCTCAAGTGCCAACTTGAGATTTAAGATCACCATGGCAACAAGCTTCTGACATGTTCATAAAGTAATTTCTAAACTAGAATCTGGGAGGTAGAAAAACTCACCCGAAATGTGGGCGGCACTGTTTCATGGGCTGGGGTCCTGGAAGTAACAAGTGAGCTGAGCGCCCTTGTCTACAGCTGTCTGCCTCCTGATTGAAGACACAGTGTGACCAGTCACCTCAAGCTCCTGCCCCATGCCTCCAGCCATTATAGGCCCAAACTGTCTGTCAAACAAAGTAAGTTCATAATTCTGTAAATTGGGTAGTTTGTTGCATTCAGAAAGGTAATTCGATCCTGTGTCTCATTTTCTATTTCATAATATCCACTGCATATCCTCAGAGATTGGATTATTGGTGACATATCCAATCCAGACATACCCACAAAAGCAAAAATGACTATGTGGTGGTCATGGATGGAATATGTTAAAATGTATGTAATAGCATATAGTTCTTGGATGTTTGGGAAATCCTTGTATTTGTAAAGTGAGAAAATAATATATCACTGCAAGGCTCCACTGTGTGACATTTAGACTGAAGAAGACCCAAGGTCTAGCAATTAATGAGTTCTCCCCAGGGCTGAGGAGATGGCTCAGTTACTAGTGACATGGGCTAGCTAGAGTAAGACTTGCCATATCTGTATACTCCATATTTGACTAAGAGACCCTGCCTCAGTGACTATCCACAATAAACCTTCACCACCCACCCACCCACACACACATGTAAACAGGTACAGGCACATATAAGATTGGGCACACATCAATAAATTGTTTCTATTTGAAACTATGTTGCCATCCAGTTCCTTTGCTCAGCCTGGGTTATCAAGGCAGGACATATTAATGACCCTGTTCAACTTTTAGCAGCTGGTACAACCAGTGGTTTGATATATCAGTGATTAAGCTCCCTGAGTTTATTTTCTAGTTTGAAGTTGAGTGCCACTGAACACAGAAACATTATTACTTGTGGGTCCGTGAAACTTCCTTGCCACCTCCAGGAGCAAGCAGATGTAAGTATTTTTTCTAAGGATAGCAGTTGCTACTGAATTTTCATCAGGAAAAAGAAATGAAGCTATCCATTTAAACAATAGCAACAGAAGGACTGCGCAAGAATCACAACCGAAGCAAATCAGAGCCAAGAAACAAAGCTTCCAGACTTAGGTCTGGTTCAACTGGGCTTGCTATGGACTGGAAATCAGAAGATATCAAGAACTGGGGGCAACAATATTCAGTTAGTAGACAGACACAAGCAAAGAATGGACTCAGATGTTCACAGAAGAAACTATATAAATCTGACCCCCTCTTCATATAATTTTCAGCAAATAAATTGCTTCACAAATCATTCCCTGAATGGAGGCAAACCTCAAAATGATTTAGGAATTCCTAAAATATTAGTTGTTCCTTCCACAGCTGTGCTATTTATGATGTAGGGAAGGCTTTGTAAGGTCACGCTCCTATACTTTTAACCTGGCTTCAGTTGCTTTCTGCAGAACCGAGAGTCTGCTCTCTCCCTACATTTTGTTTTCCCAACTCTTAAGTAGGAAGCTCAGCTGGAGATATGGCTCAGTTGGTGAAGTGCTTACCTGCTTAGTGTGAGGACCTCCAGCACCAAATAAACAACACATGATAGTGCATACTTTTATCCCCTGCATTGGTGAAGTAGAGGCAGGGGTGTCAGGAGATCAAGGTCATCCTCAGCTAAAAGATTTAAATAACCTCTCTGCAAGATTCCAGTAAAAGGTGGGCATATGTACTCGTGTCCTCATGTTTGATAGATGGAGACAGTAGAAGTCACCATTGGTTTCATAGTTAATCCTAGGCCAGCCTGGACTACATAAGACCCTGTCTCAAAAAGTAAAACAAAAACAGAAACAAAAACAAAAATTGCCCCCAAAGCCCAGTGTCTTCACTTTGCTACAGTCTGTTTTTAGGCTGAATACTGTACTTTAGTAGCTAAAATGAATACCCTACATTGAAATCTGCCCATACAAGAGGAAGTTGTAGGGGTCCACTGGGGATCCGCTCAGAAAGGGTTATCTGGAGAACTTAAGAAGCATACATTGCTGGGTCCTTCCCCCAGAGGCTGTGCATCTGTAGGCAGAGGACTTATTAGTCATTTCTTCTGTTTGTATGACAAAAGATATCCCAGCAAAGGCAACTTTAAAAATTAAGGATTTGTTTAGCTTGTACTTCAGGAATACAGCTCACTGTGGTGAGGAAGCTGTTGTGGTGGAAGGTTGAGAAAGGTGGTCCTCATCTGCAGTCCATCCACAATCAGGAAGCAGAGAGCAATGAATGCTGATGCTCAGCTTATCTTCTCCTTTCAAGCATCCAAGGACCTCAGCCATGGGATGGTGGCACCCACATTAAGGATGATCCTACCTTAACTAACTCAATGTAGAACTTCCTTCACAGACAGGCCCAGAGGTCTCTTCCTGTGATGATTTTATATCTCATCAAGTTGATGAGCAAGATTTATCATCTCTATGGCAGAACACAGTACTTTGCACCTCCCTCTTGGCAACTCTCAAGTGGTGTTGCTATGACTAGTTTAGAAACTACCATGGTGCAGAAAACCTCTGCTTCACATCTGTGTGAGTGTGTTATTTTATAGTACTTTTGATAATTGCTCAAGAACAGCATATATATTTAGTGTGTTTTATCTCTCTTCTAAGCTGTTGGTAGAATCAAACAAATGAGAGACATAACATTGACCCTTCCAACCCCTGCTCTTTTGTAGCAGTGAGAGTTTTGCCCTGCCTAGTGTGTGCGCGTGTCAATTTCCCTTGCCTGTGTGCAGTTCCTGGTCTCATTAGAGATGCATCAGGATGTTATCAGAATGAGTTAATATCATATCAGCTACTAGAAGTAGATCTGGTCTTTTTATAGTTTCTTTTTTCTCTCTCCCTCTCTTAGTAATGAAGTCTAGTCTCCTAAGGGGTTATGCCTTTTCTTCTATCACCTGATGTCCTTCGTGCTCCCTCAGTGTGATCACGCTTGCTGTTGACACTTTGACAATGACCTTTCCCTGTGTTCTTTAAGAACCTGGGCTGGCTGGAGCTTCAATTAGTGGGACAGAGGAGATACCTGTGTAAACTCGTTCAGATGCCTGCTGTGGCATCTGACAAGGGTTGTCTGAGCTGTTAGAAGAAATCCGAGAATATAGTCTCTCCCTGCAGCACTCTCAACACTAGCCGGACCCCATTGTCTCCAAGAGCCACCCTTACCTCCCGTGGATTACAGTGATGGCTCACAGGTCTATGATCCCTGTGTCACCTGCCTCCTATGTCTTAGCTCCTGGCCTCTGTCTTGCTTCACTGTATCCTCTAAACTCTGCTCTTTGAACATTCTTCAGACATGGCTCACCCCAATCATGTCTGGTGTCACCTTCCCTCTACCATCATGCATTTGAGTCTCTGTGTTTCTTCTTTAAAAGGCAGGCAGCTGCAGACATCCTGATTTCTTCAGGCCACAAGGCTAACAAAAACCCTCACTGGCCTTCCCAGGAATCACTTGGAAATTGTTCTCAGCGTTGGGGAAGGGGGGTTGAAGCTCTCTCACCCTGTAAATCAGCTGTCTCTCTATGAGATGCCTCATACTAGTGTTGTATGTTCCCGGACCATATTTATTCTGTGTGATTTAAAAAAGAAAAAAGAATTTTGAGTTTATGACTAGCATTTCAGAAACAGAGGAGAAGAGAGACAGACTAATGGACAGACAGACAACACACGGACAGAGGTGTAGACTTTCCAACCAGTCTAGCCTAATCAGTGGGGCCCAAGGCCCAGTGAGAGACCTTGTGTCAAAAACTAAGAAGGACTGTAAATAATGAGTGACATCTGAGGCCAACCTCTTACCTCTAAACCTATACATGCATACATACACACACACACACACACACACACACACACATATGCACATTTGGGCTTTCTAACTTCATCTTCATAAAATACAGAGTCAATAAAAGTGTTAGCAATGGCCCCTGTTGTCAAAGGCCATGCTGCCATGCTGAAGACAGGTCACCTTCACAGAAGACTGACACCCTGCACCAACAGACACTGTGACCAGCGGGACTCACTCATGTCACCTGCGGGGCCCTAAACAGGCTTAAAGGACACTTGCAGTCCTTAACAGTTCTGAAATCTGTAAGTTTGGGAACAAAAGAATTGCCTTAGTGCAGTAGCTTTTCTTTCTTTCTTTCTTTCCCTTCCTTCTTTC
This sequence comes from Micromys minutus, assembly GCF_963924665.1. NCBI lineage: Eukaryota > Metazoa > Chordata > Mammalia > Rodentia > Muridae > Micromys > Micromys minutus. The sequence goes on from NC_137979.1 coordinate 9,599,200, forward strand.
TTTTTCTTCTTTCTTTCTTTCTTTTATATCTTCGTTCCTTCTTTTTTAAAAAAGATTTTATTTGTTTGTTTTACCTAAATGGGTATACTATACTTGTCTTCAGACACATAAGAAGAGGGCATTTCTCAGGACCTCTGGAAGAACACTCAGTGCTCTTAACCACTAAGCCATCTCTCTAGCCCCCTTCCTTCCTTCCTTCCTTCCTTCCTTCCTTCCTTCCTTCCTTCCTTCCTTCTTTTGAAACTAAGAATTTCATATAAATATATATATATACATATATATAGTGTATTTGATAATATTCAGCCTCCATTCCCTCACCTCTATATCTAGATCCTCTCCCATGACCCCATCACTCTTCTCTCTCAATTCTACATGCTCCATTTTTAAAACCTGTTGAGTTCTCTTAGTATTAATACACATAGATGGGTCTAGGGGCATCTATGAAAGCATGGGACCTGAAAAAAAAGCCTAAATCTTCTTCCCCTGACAGCTATTCATTGCCAGTAGCTCTTCCACTAGGAATAGGACTTCATGAGCTCCTCTTCCCCTGTCCATGCTGGGTTTTAGGTTGGCTTAATTTTGTGTGTGCAGTTGCAGCCATGATAAGTTCATTTGTACAATAGCCCTGTCATGATCAAAAATTACTGTTTCATTGATGGTGTCCACTACCTCAGGCTCTTAGGATCTTTCTACCCCTACTTCTCTGATGACCCCTGAGCTTTTTGGAAGGAGCATGTGATATTGATGTCCCATTTAGAGTTAAGCACTCCACAGTCTCTTATTATCCACATGTTGACTATATGTGGCACTTTATTAATCCCCATCCTCTGCAAAAGGTGCTTATCAATAATATGAAGACAAGAACTTAGAGGACAACTTAACACTGTATCCTTTTAGGAGAATAACAGTATTATGTTCTCCCATAGGGCCTAGCCAGCCACAGGGTTTGGCCAGTTAATAACACTAGGGTGAGTGGAGTGGTTAGATATGCCTATTCTACCAGTGGGCATGTCTTGCCATGGCAACTGTTACTATAGCTCTCAGGGTTCACATTTGGGTAAGACTGATGGCTGCTTCTCTCCCAGCAGGGTGCCTTCAAGAACTGCAAAAGCTAGTCAGTAAACATGAAGCATCCAGGTTGAGACCAGTCTGATTTTTTTTCCATTTCCTGTGATCAGTATGTGGTATCTTCAATTGGGTCTTGCCATCAAGTTCTGGAGGGTGATCAGAGGCCATAGCAATAGCCTGTAATGTTTGGGAGTCTACAGAAACACACTGATATTTCCAAAACTAGTAACCCATACCTGAAAGGGGGCTTTTCCATTGGTAGTCTATGTGGTATATGGGAGAGGTGTCATTCCCCTTTTAGGGTAACCCCATTAAATATATTTTACCAATGTACATGTAGAGGGAGATATTTTGGAAAGCTTCTATAGTAGTGTGCCTCCAGAAGGCTTTTTTCCAGGCTTTAATGATAGTTATTGCTCCCCATGCTTCCTCCTCTATCTTATCCTCCCTCCCTTATGGTGATCCTTTTATCCCCCTTTTCTCTCTTCCACATGTCTTCTACCTCATGTTCCTTGAAATCCACCAGTCTCAAGTTTCCTGCCTCCGTGACTATTCCAACTTAAACACACATTATCTAAAGAACCTAAGTTAGCATCCATGTGTGAGAGGAAAACGTGTGTCAACCTGACTCTGGGTGACCTTTCTCAGAAAGATTATCTCCAGATCCATTCATTTACCTGGAAAATTCATTTTTCCTTATGGCTGAATATCATTCCATCGTGTACAGGTACCATATTTTCATTAGCCAGTTGACGAATATCTAGGTTGTTTCTATTTCCTGGCTGTTGTGCAGAGAGTATCAGTGAACATGGATGAGAAGGTGTCTCTGTAGTAGAATAGATCCTTTAGAAATATGCCCAGAAGTAACCCAGCTGGATCAAGTGATAGGCTTAATTCTAGCTTTCTCACAGGGACATGCCAAATACTGCCATGGTGGCTGGGGATGTAGGTTCGAGCTAGACCCCTTAGCAATGCAAGACCCTGAGTTCTAGATCAAGCACTTCAAGGAATAAAAACAAAAGTCTCTCAACAGATATTGGTATACACAGAAATCACCCAGCAGCTTCAACATGCTCTCATACTGAGACCAATTCCAGTGCCAACCCAAGGAAGGCTGTCTAGGCCCTACTGGTGTTTCTTTCTTAATTCCTTAGATTGTCTGTGCACATACATTTAGAACTGGAGCCTAAACAAAAACTCCTCAGATCTTCTCTTGCCTACAGATTATGTGGGCATCTTCATGAGGTGCAGATTCTGCTTTAGTGGGTGAGTAATGGGGTTTCTGACACATCTCATGCTATTGGTCTCCCTGTCTGCAGAGCAAAGTCAGAGAGCTTCTGGCCATGTCTGATTCACTAGCTCCAAGGACTGTTGGAATCATGCTTCTCTTGATGAATATGTAAACTTAAAAGAAATTAGTCACATTTTATAATTTACTTGTGTAGGGGTGGGGAGAGGAAGGTGACTTCACCTGCCTGTAAGGTTCCCATTCAACCTCTCATGTTCTGTCTATAAATGTCAGGAACTACCCACCTTATCTTTTGAGACAGGGTCTCTCACTAGCCAGGACCTTGCCAAAGAGGCTACTCAGTCTGCCCAGCAAGCCCTGAAACCCGTCTCTGCTTCCCCAGAGCCAGGATCACAAGGGCATGCCACTATGCCTGGCTTTTTTGTTTAAATGTGGGTACTGGGGATTGAGCTCAGGTCCTGTTGCTTTTGTGATAAGCACTGCTGACTGAGCTATCTCCCCAGTCCTAATATTTACTTAAAGAAACACAAATGATATCCAAGATATTCCTATAAGAAAGTGGCGAGGTTGCAGCCCCTCCCCCACATATTCACTTCCCCATGAAACATCACAGCTGTTAGAAAGGCTTAGGACTCCTGCTACTGGAGCATCATTTCACCTGGTGGCACCCGAGGGACTCTCTCCTTGTGTGTTGTGGTAGGTAGAATGTGGACTGGAAAGCAGATCTTTATGCTTCCTCCTCCCATGGTGGCTTGAGATCACATAACTAGGAAACAGAATAGCCCATACACTGGGAGAAACAGCTCCATCTGTCTATATAAGTGGTGGGCAACCCAGAGAGGGCTGTTGTTTGCTTCAGTCCTAAGTCATGATGCAGCCCCTTTGCAGGTAGAATAAAGGAGCCAGCCAGGCCTAACTGCCCAGTTATATGAGTGATCTGAGGCGGCAACTCTCTCAATGAGTTTTTAATTTGAGGCCTGAAGTTGGAGAGACAATGAAGAAACATTTCCTGGGCTGGAAATTTCCCTTCAGGCTAGCCATTTCTCTGAGCTAAAAGGCTGACTATGGTGAGTTCCTCCTCCTAGGTTCCCATTTCTTAAAGTGATAGAGAGAGAGTGGAGGGGTCCCGGAAACTCCGGTTCACATCCATCCCTAGGCTGTATGTCCATGGATTCTGATCAGGAGCTGGAGGAGCAATCAGGAACAACAAGAAAACAAGATGTTTCTGATGCCACTGTGAAGAGGTGAAGTATGTTGTTAAATGCCCTTGTCTGTCTGCTTAGAAATTTCTCTTATTCTCATGAATCAAATGTTGCAGCCTAAGAACTGGCTACAGCAGGAATCTAGACCAGATTTCTGTCAAGTTTCTGAGGAGGCAGTTATGTGTTTCATTATAAATGGTCACTGACGATGTGACACCCTGGGACGTTTTCTTATTAGTGGTATATTTGTTTCTTACCACAGAGCAGCAACAAATGGTTTTATTCTTTCTTAAAGTTTTATTTCATTTTCATCTATGTGTATGAGAGAGGAGGGAGAGAGAGGGGAGGGAGAGAGGCAGGGGAGGGGAGAGGATAGGCAGGGGAAAGAGAGATGGGGGGAGAGAACATATATATAGTGATGTGCACATGGGTGCCGGAACCTCTGGAGGACAGAGGCATCAGATTCCCTGGACCTGGAGTTAAAAGTGGTTAAGAGCCACTTGAAACAGGTGTTAGAATTTGAACTTGAATCTTCTGCAAGAGCACTATGAGCTCTTAACTCCAGAGTCACCTCAGCACCCCAATGAATTCTGTCTCACTGTGGATAATATGGAAAGGTATGGAATAGGGCAACAGTTCCCTGTTTTTAAACATTGAGGATCTCGCTGTAACTACGATGATCAACTTGAAAGAAACCGAAGCAATGTTGGATGGGCATTGATCTCAGAACTTTCATTCAGGAGGATGAGGCAGAAAGACCACCTGTTCTAGGCTAGCCTGGGTTGCTCGGTGATGTTCTGCCTCAGACATAAATAAAGAAAAACACTTACAAAACAAGGAATCATTGAATCATACGTACATGCTTAGATTATCACAAAATCTTCCCATTCCGCTGCTCCAACCTGGATTCTCAAAATCCAAGGGATATCCCTGATGAGTGCCATTAAACACACACAGCAAAGTTCATTGCCCACTCGGGAAACTGCACTCCAGGCAAAAAGTGCCTGTCACCTAAGCATGGGCACCTGACTCCAATTCCCAGCGCCCAAGGAAAGTCATGTGAGATAGAGAATGCCTATGGTCCTTTCTCTGGGGAGGCAAAGACAAAGGTGGCCTCTAGGCCTCATTTGCCAGAAAACCTAGCCAAATCACTGAGCCTCAGAATAGTGAGAGACCATAGCTCAAAAAGAAAGGAAGGGAGGGAGGAAGGAAGGAAGGAAGGAAGGAAGTGTTAGGGGAAGGATGAAAAGAGTGGGGAACATATGGCCCATGGGGGTGCAGAGAGGCCTGAGGGCAAGAGAGATGCCTCTGGGGGGTCCATGTTGGGAATCCCTTCCCTGTGAGGGACCAGCCACACAACAGTATAGTACGGAATAGAGTTTATTCAGGTCATGGGAGAGTTAAGAGGGTGGTAGAGACAGAGAGAGAGAAGTAGAGTAGAGGCCAGCCATGAGCAAGTGAGAGAGAGGGGGGAAGGGAAGGGAAGAGGGAGAGCAAGGCTGCAAGAGCACAAGGGCAAGAGAGGCCAAGAGAGAGAGGAGGGGGCAAGCAGCTCCTTTTATAGTGTCAGGTCACTGGGGCTGAGCATACCTGGCCACTGCTGGGTAATTGAGGGGTGGGGTATACCTGGCTGTTGCTAAGTAACTGAGGGGTGGGGTTTACAGAATCCCAACAGGAAGGAAGGAAGGAAGGAAAGAAGGAAGGAAGGAAGAGAAAAGAAAAGGGCAGTCAGTGCCAGAGAAACTACTCCCAAGGATAATCTGTGGTTTGCTTATACCCATGCCCCACCCCCCGTGCAGTGTAGCCCTGCCAGGTGCCCCATAAGAAAATTCTATGGCCTGTGCATAAGAGAAATCTGTGACTCGTTAGTTTCGTACTATTTGTACTATTGATGTGCTAGTCACACACCACTCTATAAACAAAAAACTATCATCGTTTTTAATGTTTCCATTTTGACTATGTCAGTACCGTTGCTCTCTGGAAATGATTGCTATTTATGACTGTCATATCCTTCCCTATAGCCTGCAGGACTCACCCCATTTCATAGTTCTTTTCCACAGACACTGACTATTACAATGCCAGGGCCAGGCAGGCGCTGCTGGACACAAGCCTGTTGCCATGGGAAGCTTGGGGCAGAAAGCAGTTGATTGGTCTCAGTATGGAAGTAAGCTTAGAAATTGGCAGGTCCGGGCTAGAATGTCAGCCAGTCTGGTGGACTGCTAAAGGAAACTCGGGTTTATGATTCTTTCAAGCAAGACACAAACTGAATGTTAAAATGGGCACCATGATGTTGACATTTAAATGTTGCCATTTAAAGCAGCAGGTGTAGCCATTAAGTTACAGACTCCAGAGTGAGGACACACACGTTATTCTGTCTAACTCTCATGTCAACCAAAATACTGTTGCTGCCATTGGTAGCCCAGCATTTCAGATGGATATACCACACGCCTTAAAATCTTCTGATTAAACATGGTGACATGATTCATATGTGACTCTAGAGTGAGCTGTTCTTGTTTCACTGTATAGTGTGGGAACCAACTTATAGAATTTCCACTGTTTACCATCTGGTACCCAAGAGAGGAAGGATGTACTGAGTGTGACATAGTTGGTTCCTTGAAAGGCCCTTCTTTGTCACAGTCCAGTAAATGCACACACGAGGCTCCCAGATTTTAGATCAGTACTCCAACAAGAGCAGGAATCTCAACATCCTCTGGTATCTTTGTGGTCTTTTGGAAATGTATGATATGTCCATAGCCTTGAGTTGATCCTAGCACTCCAAAGCAGAGACTCTCAGTTTTTTTTCTTAGCAGCTCGGATACCCTCAGCTCCTAGGCTAGTATCTCAGAGGCAGGAAGACATGGACAACTAGCATGTGTGACTAGAATTGCCATTATCAGAGAGTGGGATAAAATTTATTTCCTTGATCGTGTGCGCGTGCGTGTGTGTGTGTGTGTGTGTGTGTGTGTGTGTGTGTGTGTGTGTGTCCAGGTCAGAGAGCAGCTGCCAGTATTATTCCTTAGTCACCACTGAGTCCTTTTTTTTTTTTTTTTTTTTTTTTTTTTTTTTTACTGAGACAAAGTTGGCTTCCTGGTCCTATTCACTGTTAGGACAACTACTGTTGCACTTTCTTGTTTACCTGTAGATAGGTGTGCCTGGAAGGCTGTTTATGGAAATTTGGCAAACCAAAAGCTGGCCCCAACCTGGTTCTGTTATCAGCAGCTCCCCATACTGGGGAGAAAGATCACTTCTACCTTCCTAGTTTAAGAGAACAAATGGCTTGTTAACATTTGGGAGCTAGAGACCCCAGAGCTTTGCTTAGTCAGGGCTTACTACTCTGAACTTCTTCCTTGCGCTTCAGCCTATCCCCCTCTTTTTGTCTGGTTTGGTTTTCTTTTTAAAAATTATTTTTAAAACACAGGCTTATATAACACCCGCTGGCCTCAATATCTCTAAGCATGACCTTGAACTGATGATCTTGCTGCTACCAATCCCCAGTGTTGGAATTACAGGGACCCGCCACCATTTCCAGCTACCACCCCCTCGCTTTCTAATTCTTCCTCTTAATCTTCTCTCCCCATTGTCTCTCTCCACCGAGTTATATACTGCAAACCTTAACTTTGTGCAAATACTGAGGGTCCCAAGCAGGACTGTCCCCAGAGTACGCCGATGAATTGTTCTGTGGCAGTGTCCCCAGGCTTTCAAGTCCGCTCTGGCCCTGTGGACAATGCATAACCCATCCTCCCCCTTAAGGCAATATAATGGAAGAGCAGTTGTTTTGGATCGCATGAGCCCTTGAGTCATGACTGACTCACAAAGCAGTGAGCAGTATGAGGGCACAAGGGCATATGCTTATTCTCCTGTGTGGATGGGCTTTGGTTCAATCCATGTAATAGCATCCTGGCAATCACTGATCTGTTCTCAGCACTGGGGGACCACACTGCTCTGTGTATCATTCAGCTCAGTCCACCCAAACCTTTGTGCAAGAGATTACCAAGAGCGCTATTTGGAAACAGAGGATACCCAGGCACAGAGAGTTAAGTGGCCACATTCGCATCGTGTGCAGTGGTCGAAGCTGGAGAAATTCCAAGACAGCTTGACTCTGAAGTCTGTGCTACTGACCACCTCCTGCCCTCCAACCTGCCAGTCCTCCAGTTAGAAGAGCTCTGCCGGGTTGTTTCAGTTGAAACCTCACATTCATGTTCACTGTTGAGAGGTGTTTGTCCCATGCAGTGGACTTTGATTTCTAAATTGTGCTTTTCTTTAGGTAATTCCTCAGGTACTCATCAGCACTCACCCAAGCCTGAGTGTACAGTATCTAGGGGAGCTGATTGGCTGGGATCAGGGGGGGAATCTTCTATTCCACACAGCAGGGGGCCTCCAATGATCCATCCTCAAAAATATACAGTGTTTCTAGAAGGTTCCATAGAGTTTCTGCACCTTCTGTTATAAGACTCTCCAACATCATTTCAGGAATTATGTTCAACACGGGGTTTTAACAAACTCTCCCTGAGAGTTGCTGAGCCAGGGAAGACAAAGAGTAAAGGTCAACACATCAGTACCAGCGAGGTCAGGACAGCTCCCCACTACCATCTCCAACAGGCCGGCAAGTTCTTTTCAGGGGCCTCTGTCTCAGGTGATGCTGGAATTCTTGGACTCACTGCAGAAAAGTATTTCACAATGAGCCAATAAGAAACGGAGTTGAAGTTTCCTTTTCTTCTCCCCCCCCATTAATTTATTCATGTATTCACTTTACATCCAAACTGTTGCCCCCTCTTCTCCCAGTCCCCACTCAAACAGTTCCTCCCACCATTCCCCTCACCACCCTCTCTCCCTTGAGAGGCTAGAAGCTCTCCTCACTATCCTCCAACCATAGATGTACCCTCTTCCACTGTGGCCAGACAAGGCAGCCCAGTTAGCGGGACAGGACCCACAGGCAAGCAGCAGATTTAGGGACAGCCCTTGCTCAGTTGTTGGAGGACCTGCATGGAGACCAAGCTGCACATATGAACGGGGAGTTGAAGTTTCTTAACATGAAAGCTTAGCATAGATTTAAGGATGGAGTACATAGTAATAGACACATGGGAAATAAGAGCACACACCCAAGTGTGGGCCCCATCTTCTCAAGGGAGAGTCGCCATATATAGTTTTTTGGTGATTTCTGAGTTCCATCTCAAAGAGTTCTAGTCTTTGCTTGTTCAATAAATGAGATCATAAGGTGATTCCTGGGTGGATAGGCTCACAGTTAATAAGACAAAGCCTTGGTCATTTCAGTTGTAGAGGAAGGGAAGATGATTTTACAATAAATGAAAGTTTACTCTGGTTTGTGAGATTCCCCCAACATGCACCAGTGCTAGGAGGAAGTCCAGGTCCTATGTGCTTGAGCCTAAACATGATTCGTGCCATTGTACCGTCCCTGTTTGCAAACTCCTTTTGAAGTGGATATTGTCTCTACGTTATTGTGCTGAAATTCTTGATTCTCAATGTGTGATAGACTTCAAGCAGACTCCTCTCCCTTTCCCATGTCTGCTTCAGTGCCTAGCCTTTCTGTGCTGCTTCAGGCCTTCCCCAGCAGACTGAGAAGGTACAGTATGTTGTCAATTCCAACATTTGAGTAACATGTTTATCCTTCATTGGCCACCTTTCCGTTTCTGTGATAAAACACCAGGACCAAAGCAGCATATGGAAGAAAGGTTTATCTTGGCTTAGGGTTCCAAAGGGTAAGAGTCTGTCATGGCACAAAGGCTTGGCAGCAAGTGGCGGGCATGAGGCTAGAAACAGAAAGCTGAAAGCTCACATCGTCCAACACAAAGGTGAAGCATAGAAAACAGAATGGAAGTGTGACAGGCTAAGAACTCTCAAAGAGATGGACTTCCTCCAGCAAGCCATACACCACCATCCCCACTGGCTTCCCTCCAACACTGCCAACAATTAGGAACCAAGGGTTCAGTGAAGAAGCTGATGAGAAACAGTTCTCATTCAAACCACCATCCTTGGTATCCATGACACATAGGGCATTCCTAGAGATGTGAAAGACTGTTTTGAGTTACCCACCTGGATTTGCCAGCCATGGGAAGAAGGAACCAATATTGTGCTGAGATGTCAGGTCATGGCCCTGGAACATCTGCTTGTGGGTCATGGGACTCCTGTCTCTCTGACATCCCTGTATACCAGCTTGGCTCAAAGCTTTATGTCATCATCTCACACAGTCACATCCAACTTGTGTCATCCATGGAGCACGTAGTCAATTGTTTTACCTGGATGGGGAAGTTGGCAGTAATATAGTCTTGGTTGCATCATCTCACGCCCATGCCTCTAAAGCCCAGGAGCATTTGCTTGCGGGTGCTTTCCTGGCAGCCTACCCTGTCCATGTAATTGCCAGCCACTGCTTGAGAACTCAAGTTCATTACTTAACCTTATTAAGTTCTCGTTTCCTCTGTGAAATGGGATAAAACTATTACCTTGGCTTAAAGCAATTTCAAGAATTGAAAAGTGAATGAAAGCGTTTGTCTTCGTGCCTCACACGCTCTCTAAATCTTGGTAGAGGCAGCTTTTGCTAGGCTTCTATTTAGGTTAGCTTTGGGAGATAAAATCAAAGTCTTGGTATGTATGTTGGTCTGACCACTAACTAGAGATCCTCTTGCCTCGGTCTCTTGAGTGCTGGAACTCACAGACCTGTGCCAGCCACTGTGTCCGAGCAGCTGCCGTTGCCCTTGTACTCCGTATACCACCGTTGCTAAGATGGATAGAGGTGTTTGCAAAGTGGCTTAAAGAGATGCAGTCAAGAGGGCTAAAAGGATGGTATAGTGGTTAAGAGCTTGTATGCTCTTGCAGAGGACCCCAGTTCAATTCCCAGCATCCACGTCTTGAATGCCTGAAAGTCTGCCTCCAAGAAGTATGAGGATGCAAATGAAGCCTTCACATTTGATTTTTCTATTTCAAAATGGACGTGGATACATGGGGCTTTTTTTTCCCTCTTTCAACTTTATTTTTTAAAAAAGAGAGATACATGTACAGACTTTTAAAGACATTTTAGCATAATACTATATGAATGTTTTTGTCAGTGCTTAATTCCTTTAGAAGTTTGATAGTATGCATTGAAATCTTACTAGTTACCATAAGCATAAAGTACATGAAGAACAGAACGTAACATAGAAACTGTCAGAGTTTTTTGGTGTGTATAGATTAAACATAATAATTTTTGAATACCAAAAATTGCCATAAGGCTATATTCTTAGCTATTAAATTATTAATGATTTAAGGTTCAGGTGTACCCCACTCTGAGGGGGTGCTATACACTTATTTTTTCTCAGAAGGACTGAGGCTTTGACTTTTTGGCCTTTGGGTTTTTTGTTTTGTTTTGTTTTGTTTTGTTTTGTTTTGTTTTTGAGCTTCATATGGCCTGTGAGTTGTTTCTTGGGTATTCAGAGCTTTCTGAGGCTAGTATCTAATTATTAGTGACTCCATATTGTGTCTGTTCTTTTGTGAGTGGGTTACCTCACTCAGGATGATATTCTCTAGATGCATCCATTTTCCTAGGAATTTCATAAAGTCATTGTTTCTAATAGCTGAGTAGTACTACATTGTGTAAATATACCACAATTTTTGTATCCATTCATCTACTGAAGGACATCTGAGTTTTTCCCAGCTCTGGCTATTATAAATAAGGCTGCTATGAACATTGTGGTGCATGTACATGGGGCTTTTGAATCAAAGGAACATGTCACCATAGAAAACATTAGAGTCAAGCAAAGTCACAGACAGATGTACATTAATAATTATTAAGCATGAACTAATCATCTTGGTCAACTGAAATAAAGGCGCCAGTGTAGATATGGAAAACCAAATTGAATATAGACTTAATTTAAGACAGAAAACACTAGTCATTTTTGAACAGGCTTAGTGACATGAATAAAGCCATGTACCTATAAGATGTGACAAACGATTCATGCCTCTGAGGGCTAAAGTATGTTTGAGGAAGCTACATGCAATGATACTTGAGAGGGAGCAAGGGTGAACCATCACAGTGTTGAAACCTGTTAACAAAACCTATTTTGGTGCTGAATGAGGAAGAAGAATCTTTAACCTCGGAGTCAGCTTGCTGGAATGCCCAGATCTTGACTTAACAGCACGCAAGGCATACATTTAAATGATGGTGGTATGTACTATGTGGTATGAAATCTTCAAATGTGTTCGAAGAGCTCTGGATCTGGTAAGAGGAAAAGTTTGGCCTGTGAGCTGACTGACTGACAGCAAAGTTTTTTTTTTTTTTTTTTTTTTTTGGATACCCAGGTGCTAAAGTTTTGTATCCCAACGAGTGGGGACAAAGGGAGAAGCTGGGAGGGAGAAAGAAAGCTGGTGAACCCATCAGTAGCTGAACCTCCATTCCACTCTTGAGGTACTTGAGAAGGCACAGTAACAACAATCCAGCTTCTTATAGCTGATATCTGCACTCAGGGCTTTTTGTCTCTCCAGCCTGGTTACTTCCACACACCTCAGTAAAACAGGGCTTTACAGAGAAAGCTCCAGTGAGTAATTCAGCATCCCACTTTGTTTCTCCCCACTTCTCAGCTTCCTGAAAGTGAAGCCTGCATCTTCCCATTTGCGTCAGCCACCTTGGGGACAGCTTGGAGCTGAATTCAGGCCCACTGCCTCGTGCTCTGATTGGCACAGGGATCGTGGCTGGGCCTTCAGAAATATAAAAAGTGCTGGCTGTTTGGTTCTGCAAGCATTCTGAGGCAGCTGTTGTTTTGCCTTTTCTTCTTCTTTATAATGTTTTTCTTTTATCATGCAAAGTGTTATATTCCTTTTAGAAGAGAGGTGAAGGATAAGAGGCAGGAGGAACTGAGTCTGTGGCTCTGAGGCCTTGATGTATTTGGGAGGAAATATGAAATGGTGCAAAACTATAATTCATTGTTCTTGCTGCTTCCAACCCCCGCTGACCATTTCTTCCCATCAAATATGTATAATATTGTTTGAGAAGCCGATCAAAAAACTCTCTTTTCTCTAGGGGGAACAGCCAGTCAATCAATCTTGAAGACAGAGCTCAGCATCAAAGAAGTCTGTTGCTAAATGCCCCCTCTCTGCCCTTTCTTTCCTCTTCATGGGGAAACAAAAGGCTTGGATTGAAGAAAGTCCCTTTTATCTCAAGTTGGCCTCTTTCCATTAATGTCTTGGCTTTAGGGGAGGTAGGGAGCATCAGTCTAATATAAACTGATTTCCAAGATGCTCATGTTAATTAATAAGGTTTAATATTTAAATACCACCATAACTGGCTCTTTTACCAGTAGAAACTATTGATTTTTGAACATTTTAAGCAGGGCATATGTTTTATTTTTGAGACAGGAGTCTCAAATACCCCAGAATGGCATCAGACTCTTAGGATAATCAATGATACCCTTCGACTTCTGATCTTCTTTTCTTCCTCTATCTCCTGAGAGCTAGTGTTCCAGACAATAGCAACATTCAGTTTCAGCCAAGATGCTATTTTATGATACTGTTTAAATAATAACCACTCTTTGCAATGTATGCTAAGGTCAAGATGTAAACTCTGCCTAGCCCAGGGTCCTCATCTTGGATGGCTATGGAGAACCAGCCTTGTCAATGTCTCAGAGATGCTTAGGTGTACAGTCCCTGCATCATTTCTCCTCAATCCTCGGGGAACTCTTCTATGAATAGTTACAGTGATTTGATTGTCATGTTCAATATTCTTTTCTACAAACCTTAGGGAAGCCCTTATTTCTCCAGACCTCCTTCCTAAGTGAGTCTTCATGGGGAGCCAAATTCTGCTGAAACATGTTTGTTTACATTTTCTGTCATATCCCATTGATTTGGATTTCTGTTGTGGAATCCAATGTTGGTCACTTATTGCTATACAACATATCTTTCCAGAGCGTAAGTGGCACAGAGCACAGTGGAGATGACATGTGTCTATCCCTAGTGCTGAGGTCATCTGAAAGTTCCATGTGGCAGCTCCTGTAGATGTTGCCACAGCGTTGGCTACAGCAACTCTGTACAGCCTCTCTCCATGTGTGGATTCCTTTATAGCACCACACCCTATCTTCAGGTTCTCCCTCACCACACCAGGTGAGGTCATGGTAGAGAGTAGGGCATGATATCGTTTGGAATGATGTATTTATAATGAAGTAGAATGGTCAGGATGGAGTGGCAGACATGGCAGTTGTCCTAGTCAGGGTTTCTATTCCCGCACAAAACATCATGCCCAAGAAGCAAGTTGAGGAGGAAAGGGTTTATTCAGCTTACACTTCCACATTGCTGTTCATCACCAAAAAATAAATAAATCAAAAAAAAAAGAATGAATGAAAAATAATTTAAAAAAGGAAAAAAAAGTCAGAACTAGAACTCAAGCAGGTCAGGGAGCAGAAGCTGATGCAGAGGCCATGGAGGGATGTTGCTTACTGGCTTGCTTCCCCTGCCTAGCTCAGTTTGCCCTCTTACAGAACCCAAGACTACCTGCCCAGGAATGGCACCACCCAAAACGGGCCCTTCTACTCTCGATCAGTAATTGAGAAAATGGCTGGCAGCTGGATCTCAAGGGAGGCTCCTTTCTCTATGATAACTCCAGCCTGTGTCAGGTGGACACAAAACCAGCTAGTGCACAGGTGAAGACCAAGAGAAGAAGGTAGCCATGTTTGACTAATAGAATTTCACGGAAACAATAGATTTTTAAAAAAAAAAATTACATTGAACCCGAGGCTTCCTGAGCTATTAGTCATTCTCAGATCTCACCTCTTTAAGCTCCAAAAGGTATTAATTGTGAGGACTACCTAGTTCCTATGGTCACACAAGGAACCCTTTTACTGACAGCCCCAGGGGTCCTATTACATCCTCTGATTCAACACTTCCTTCCTCCTAACCTCATCTCTGTTCTCTGGGGTCTTTATACTTCCAAAGCCAAACCCAGCTGAAAGTCTACCCTGGATAGGAAGAGACATTTCAGGAATCATTAAGCAGTAGTCATATGAAGAGACATTTTAAAAAATTGTTAAGCAGTGGTCACCTCTTTCAAAAAGTAAAGTCAAAGGCGCTACTTTTTAAATGAAATGAAAATTCTTTCAATATATGACTTGACCTTTTTTCCTGAAACATTTTAATGAGTCATATGGTCATATCATTTCACCCATTTAAAATGTTTAACTCAACTTCACTAAATGTTTTTGCTCATTATTTGTGTGTGACAGTATCAAGGGATGTATATAGAGGCCAGAGGGTGACTTCCAGGCATCATCTCTTTCCTTCCATTCTGTGAGTTGTTCCTGGAATTGAAATCAGACTGTCAGGCTTGGCAGCAAGCACCTTTATTCACTGGACCATCTCCTGCCAGCCCAATTTCTTTCACATGTGTTACACTTATCTTGCCTGTTTAGGGCGAAAGCCTCATAGGATGTACACATGCATTGCCATACTTGATGACTGTGTCTCTCCCCCCACTGACTCAACTCTGCCACCATCTTTTCCCTGCTCCCTCCACTCCCTGTAGCCCAACAACAAGCAATCACCTTCTATCTCCGTAGGCAGACCTATTCTAGGGTACCATACAGCCCTTGTTATTCTGGGGCTGGCTTTCTAAACTTAGTGTAGCATATCAAGGTATCTCTGTGTCACAAGAAGAATCAGTCCCATCCCTGTTGTGTGAACAAATGCTGTCCCATCACAAGGACATACCATGATTTGTGTGTCCAGTGAATAGCAAATAAGCATTACTGGTTCTTCCAACCCTTCAGCTATTACACCCATGGCTGCTAAAACAGTTCTTGTCACATGTGTTTTCATTTCTATTCATAGTGTAACTAATGCTAGAATTTTGCTGTGGCTCAATAACAATGTCTAACTTTCTCAAATTGCTTTTTAACATGGCTGCACCATTTTATGTTCCTACCCAAACTGTAAAAAAAAAAAAAAAAAAAAAAAAAAAAAAAAAAAAAAAAAAAAAAAAAAATTTCATTTCCTCCACAACCTCATGGACACAAACTAGTGTCTGTTTTCACGATAGGCATCCCAGTGGATGGGGAGCATTATCTCATTGTGGTTTGATGTGTGAAGAGTGCAGGTGGACCTTTTCCTGAACACAGCTTGAGAACTTCTAACAGAGTCATAGACATTGCACGTGAAGAGTCAGAGAAGGAACTATGAAGCGTGAGGCTCATCCTATTCTGTAATGAATCTACTCTTTATATTTCAAATTGCATATTTTTTTAGAAAAACACTTATGTGAAGCCCTGGCCTATTAAAGATGCCATTTAATAATTATTTTTGAATTATAAATAGAACTTTCTCATCAGATAAATGTTGGCCAACTTACCTTCTGGGCAGCTTTTTTCTTACCTTCTTGGTAGTATTTATGCAGCCCACTTTTAAATTTGTTTAGTTGAGATATCTATTCACTTTATGTTCAGTATTTACTTCTGTTTCCACCCATTCATCCACCCCTTTATCTACCCATTCATACACCTCTTTATCTACCCATTTATACACTCATTCATCCACCTCATCATCCACCCTACCCATTCATCCACCCCTTAATCCACCCATCTATCCACCCATTCCATTCACCTATTCATTCACCCCTTCATCCACCATCTATCCACTCATTCATCCACTCATTCATCCACACCTTCATTCTTACTTACTAATTCATCGTTGATTATATGCCAAGTTATATGAGCACTTGGTGGATGCACTAGTGAATGATAAAAGATATGTCCTAGATGTCATGAAACTAATACCCATCAAGAGAGATTGATGATAACCATTTTAATATAGCAAGGTAGGATCCACATGGGGTAGATATTTTAAAGAAAATAAACAGACAATAAAGTAGAAAAACTGTGTGGTGTTGGTGTCTAAGAGAGGAAAGCAGCTTTAGGTGTGAGGTCCAGCTTTCTTTTATTTATAGATGAAACCAGCCAGGTATGCAGGGGTCAAATGATAAAGAAAGTAGTAGAAAATGCCAGCATTTAGAATGTATATCACATATAATTTTAGTAGACAATGGAGGAATTTAGAATTTATATCACATATAATTTGAAACTGTTGAGCTGGGGGTGGTTAGGTGGTCCCTAGTACAGGCACCAAGGTGGTGTGGATTCTTGTCCTGTGCTTCTATTTTCATTTTCCAAAAGGAACCACAATCCGGTAGCCATAAGGCTAGAGCTGACAGAAAGTTGTGTTCCTTACTTTCTTGTTGCTCTGACAAAAGTAGCAGACGATAAGGACTTAATCTGTCTCATGGTTGAAATGTGCAGTCTCTCATGGTGGAGATTATTAAGTCCTGGCAGTGGGCATGTGAGATAGCTGGTCACATTACCCCTGCAAGGTGGAAGCAGAGAACAACAAATGCTGGTTAGCTCACTTTCACTTTCTATTCAGTCTGGAGCTCCAGCCCATGGGATGCACCATGGTTAGGATGTGTATACATTCCTAGTTAGTCAAACCTAGAGGTTTGTTTCCATGGTGATTCTAAATCCCATCAAGTTAACAAGATTAACTCTTAAACCAAATCTGTGAACCCTTATTTCTATGGTATTCTCAGCAAACAAGAGAGACTAGAATGTCCACAGCTTTTAACTGTTAGCATTGCAGTTGGTCATTATCATCACCCACGTCCTCCTAACTCCACCTTGTGGATTCCTAATAAATTTGTTGACATTTGGCATGAAGATAAACGAAGAGGCTAAAGCCTGAGGCTCATAAAAGTCTGGGTCTGAATCCTTCATATCACCCAAGAGCTTGCTGGACACACAGAAAGAATCCCGGACCTCACTCAAACCTGTTGGATTCAAATATGTATTTCAACAAGGTCCTCAAATGACCTGTATGCATGCTCAAGCCTGAGAAATGTTGATGGAGTTTATCAGAATATCATCAGGAGAATGCTAAGTGATTCAGAGGGCTCCAACTGACTTGATGAGTCAGAAGACAAACGATGCTCTCATCAGGAAGCTCTTATGACAGACCCTTCTTGATTCAATTCTTTCTTTGATTCCTAGTACATCTTCACCCCAAAAGTGCCACGGCATCTTCCATAGCAGTAGGAAGTCTCACGTCCTTTCCATTTTTGTAGCCTTCATCATGGTCGTCACATGTTATTCCAGCCATAACAGTACAGATTCTTTCTCCTGCCCCATGCTCTCCCATTTACCTAAAGCTCTCAGAGTCTCAAATCTTCCCTGGATTTATTTTCTTGCTTACTTTCAAAGTAAAAGCTAAGTCTGGCTTTGAAGGTTCACTGTGCTCAGAGATCTCCAGCTCTTTCCAGTTGCCCATCCATGTATTCATGTCTTTGCTTACACATTGGCAGGACCTTCCCCGACTCCCCTTTCATCATCTTCCACAAATGTCAAATCTCCCAGGTGTCTCTCTTGTTCCAAGGCCCCAAGGCAAGTTTTTCCTGTGTCAGAATTTTATTTTGCTAGCAGTACATGCTCAGGCAGCAGAAAGGGGCTTCACAATTGTGTCATTAGCTTGTGAAAGTCTGAGGGTCATGCCTGTCTCCTTCCCTCATGGACACGTGATAAGGCTATAATCACATACTAGTGAGTTGGTAAATATTTGCCTCTAAGTCTGATAAAGCATGGTAGAATTTCCAGATCCACAAGCATGCGGTTGCCCTTAATTTATTTCCTCTGAGGTTCTGTGCTACAGTTCAGCAGTCATGTAAACAAATTTGTTATGGAGGCAGCCATGGGTAGACAGCCCCTGATAAGCTGGGTGTTAGGCATTGGATGCAGTCCAGAATTTTTGGCCAGATAAAAACTGTGGATCTTCTCTTCTGTGAAGCCAAGTTCCTCTTTGAGTATGTTTGGATATCTTTTCCTCTTCCTGCTGGGTCATTCAAAAACAGCAGCTTCTGAGTGGCTATATCAGAAGCAGAGTTTGCCACACCTGGGCTTTAGGGAAGTCCAGACACAAAATACTGATGGCTTTTATTCCAATTCTGTGTAGTTTGCCTCTTCTGGAAGATCAAACTATGAGAGTTTCTAAGACATTGCTACCAAGGGTCTCTTTGTATATGTATATGTGCTAGGCATTTAATGGTATAAAGGTAAGTGTATATGAAGACAGTGGATCTACTCTCACTGTACTATTAGAGGAAAGCACAATTCCAGTAGAGTTGAGTGAACTATCCCACATCCTCAGTGAGTTGTCAGATCAGGAACTGGAGTTCAGAACACAATCTGTTGTTCAGGATTCATGAACAGGAGACTACTCTTCTGTCAGCAGGCTCACTGCAACCTCATTGAATACTAAGGACACACAAAGCTGGGGTTGAACTTAAATGACACTCCTTGCCCTGAACACTCATACCTATATTTGACATG
Source organism: Micromys minutus (assembly GCF_963924665.1). Taxonomy (NCBI): domain Eukaryota; kingdom Metazoa; phylum Chordata; class Mammalia; order Rodentia; family Muridae; genus Micromys; species Micromys minutus. Next base: position 9,618,057 of record NC_137979.1, read on the forward strand.
GTTTATAATAAGAGAGTCTGCACTGAGTTTTAAGAAGAACATACTTTCTGTGTCTCTTCTAGTCTAGGCTCACTGAGACTAAGAGCATCTCCTGAGTCACCGAGATCCATGGAGAGCAGAAGTCAGCATTGGGTCACTATACTAAGGCCTCTGATAACCAACACTGAGGGAGAACAGGTGTCTTTGGCCAATAACTTTGGGAGTTCTGATCCATGAGCAGTTGGCTCTGGTGTTTTGCTGCTGGCTCTGAGGCAAGACATCAAGGTAGAAACATATTGTGGAATGAAACTGATCATATGGACACAAGAGACAGGAAAAAGGACTCAAGTCCTTCAAGGACATGCCTTAGTGACCTATGTCCCTCCCATGAGGTCTTACTTCCTAAAGTCTGCACTAGTTCCCAGGAGCAGTACCCTGGGTAGCAAGCTCTGATCACATGCTCTTTTCAGAAACACCTAAAACTCAGGTTATAGGCAACTCTCAACTACTTGCTTACCATAACCATCATGTTAACCATGAATGGTGAGTTATGGTTCTGTCTGGAAGAGAACTAAGAAACCAATTGAGATGCTGACAGGAATTAACATCTCTATAAGGAATGGGATCATAGATGTCCTAAACGTAGTTTCTAGAATACAAACCCTTCGGTTATCAAACAATCTTGTTGATCTGCCAGCTTCAAAATTCATCTGAGTTTTTACAACAATCTGTTCAACGGAAAAGGCCATCTGTGTTCAAAATTGTGTGGGGAAGATGTCTGTGAAGTGACAACTATTTCTTTGGAGAAGGGACATGTTGCTTTCTTTGCTTTCACCAAAGCAGAGAGGTAAGGAGTTGATGGGTGTTCTAAAAAGGCTGTAATGTATGAGGAAACATTAAATACCCTATCTTAGCCTACTGGGTACCAATTACTACTACCTGCTGGTTTGATGGCCTCTGGAAAGATAACATGGAATTTGGTACCTTGTGGCACCTTCGCAAGGATGAAATGAAATTTCATAACAAAACGTGGTATTTTCAATTACTATCATACCTCCCGTGGACTGCCTGTTGTCCTATCCCAAGGGCCTCCTGCTATTTTCACCCTCATCTGGCTCTGACTTATGGCCCTTCATTGGGAAAGTGTGTGAGGTTTCTATTGGCTATGAGAAATTAACTCTATTAGGTACATTGGGCTTCTCATGGGAGGTGGCCCTTGGATGATCTCTATCAAAGCATCTAGAACCATCTACCTGTTGCACTGTCTGTTTGAATCTTTCATATGAAGGTTGTGTAATAACAGGACTGTCAGTCCAAGGTGCTGCCTAGAAAGCTTTCTTTAGATTTCAAGTATCTTCTTAGGCTTCTTGCCCTCTTGTCAACTCAACAGCATATTCGCTCTGCAGCATGTCCAGAAGCCAGGAGTTCAGTAAACAACCAGAAATTGGACCTCTTACTGTGATTTTGGAACCTGATCATAAGGAGGAAGAGCACATTGGCAAGACATGGCTTTCTCTTTTAGAACTTCCTTTGTCCTGTATTCTGAATGTAGTCACTTTGCCTTTGATAAGCCCTGCCTTCTGCTTCTTCACCTAGCAAGGAACAAAAACTAGGACCAAATACATGCTAGGCAACTGTAATGCCTCTAAACCATACACTCAACCATTGGTTTTACCTCAGGATGGCTTTGCATTTACTATGTAGCCAAGGCTGACTCAAACTCACAGTCTTTCTGACTCGGGATATAGAACAGGATACACAGGACATTGTGTTTTTATGAGAGGACTTCTGTTTGTCTGTTTGTTTGTTTGTTGAGACAGGCTCTAGGCCATGGTTGAGCTCACTGTGCAGCTTTAGAAGAGCCATGAACTAATTGATCATTCTGTCTCTGCAGAATCCAAATGCAGAGATTATATGCGGGTACAACCATGCTCATGCATGTGGTGCTGGCAATCAGACTTTGGTCTTTGTGCATATTAGGCAGGCACTCTCTCGACTGAGCCACATTCCCGACCCATAAACGGGATTCGAAGGCACCATCCAAGTTCAATTGGAAAGAGTCATGCAGTTCATTACAGCTATCTGCCATCAGACATGGTAGACATGTGTGCTACTGTTGTTCTGTCACCTCTCAATCATTTCCACAGCCTTTTCTAGACAGAAATGGCTATGCCTGGTCATCTTGACTGCATGGACTCCTGGAACTAATGAGATCTAAATAGAAATATATCACTGTGAGATGTTTGTGGGGTACAAACTTAGGGAGCCGTTTCTTCTTCCTCAAAGCTGGGCTCTAACAAAGCACATGTTCTTCAGAACAGAGTGAACAGAGTTTGGGTCAACTCTAAACTGAATTCCTTCTATTGAGATGTTGCCATGGGGAGAGGAAGGCTACTGGGAAATACTGTAGCCCTGTCATTCTCCTTGGTCTTTATAATAAGAATGCCTTGTTAATGAGCCCATCCCACAGAGTCTGGCCTTTCAGATAGAAAAATGAACATCAGCAGGAGATGCTCACAAGAGAACTGCAACAAATGAGGCCACAGTAAGTGAGAGTCCAAATAGAATGGACCTGGGAGGTCTGGACTCAGTGCTAATGAGCACAGCACCTCTTCTGCTTTCTTGTCCAGGATGTGTGCTGCCAAGGACACCAAGCACGTGTGTCCTACTTATTCAGGAAGGAGCCATTCTGGACTCTGCAGTGGTAGTAGAGACTTGGTTAGATGTTCCCAAATTTTGGCTTCTTATCCAAAGAATTTAATATGAGACATACAGATTCACTAAAGTAGCAAGATGACCCTTTGTAGGTGACACATAAAGACACTGTCAAGTTTGACCACAGGTCTCATGAGTGAGGGTACTCAAATGCCCAAGACTACAGGTTGGTGTCTGTTTGGAAGAGTCTAAAGGAAAGAAGGATGGATTATTAAGGGGAATCATTTGGGTGGTTGTTTTTTTGATTGATGGGTCAGATCATATAATCATTTTTTCTACTGCAGTTATCCTTTCCCACAATAATAAAAATTAATCATGTGCATGCCCAGTTACTCATAGGCTTAAGATGGCAAATAGGAGCTCTCCCTAAAAGGTGACTAGAGGATAGTTTGCCTTGCTACTCAAGTACTCAAAACAAGTTCAGACTAGATCCAACCTTCTATTTTACATACCCAGCTAGATGGGGAAGATATTTGAATAGAAACTGTCCAAATTGGATTGTTAAGAACAAGAGTATCAAAAAGCCACCATGCCTTCTAATAAGAATAGGTAACATGATATATGAGTGGGATTTGGAAACAGGAGCACTCAATAAGAGTTTCCATCCTTGTTCTTTTGATAGCTTGTTAATTTGAGGTAACTTGTCCAATCCCTGAGTACTAGTCACCTAATTATCAAGAGAGGCATCACTGTAATAATACCCTATTATCAGCTAGAGAGCAGGAATCCTTACACCATGATGTATCAATTCAAGCTTGTGTTGCTCTTATCATTATCAAAAATAACACCATATACCCTGCTGTTATTAAAGAAGTGTTCATCAGCTAGTAATTGAATTTGGATATCCAAAGAAGCCGGTATGTGTTATAAATTTGAACAATCAAAACCTCTTTCCAATAAACAAATATAATGACATCTGTGTATGAAAAGGCCATAACCAAAACCATAGCTTTATGCTAACTTAAATACTGAAATATTGGCAATAAGATAACAGGCTCCATGTTGCCTTTTCCTAATGTCAGCGCTAAGCAGCCTTCAAGTTGACACCTTCTCTGTAAAAGGAGGTAGGAGGAGGTAGAGGATTGTTATTCCTCCTTATATTTAATCAGAGGAAACATTCCAGGGAACAGTCTGGTGCCTGAACTCTATTTAACAAAAGTGCCATATTCCTTTATCATTGAATACCCAAAGCAGGCCATTGGTCAACTACTGGTTATATAAAAGGGTAGACAGTCAAATAAGCAGAAGCTTTTGTTTTTAGCAAAGTTGAAGAAATGTGACAAAGATGAGGACAGGAAGAAAATTCAGGTTCTAGCTTCCCCCAGACGGGCGCCCTTGAGCAATGGCTTCCTTAAGCTTCCTCTGAGTTTGCAGATCAGTGCAGCCTAGGGTTTGACCTAGACAATCCCTAAGGCCCCTTTCAAGCTGGGCAGACCGTGAGATTTTTCCCTGTGCAATAATCAAATAGAGACCATTAAAGAGAGACAGACACAGAATGCTTGCAACAGTCTTGAAATAGATTTGAGAAACCACAATGCTTTCAGGCTTACAGCCTCGGATTTCAGAATCACAAGGAAACTCCACTTAGTTTTGAGACGGCCTCTTGGGTTTTCTCAGTGCTGAGTACACTGATCCCACTGGTGAAGAAGAAGAAGGAAGTCTGTGAATTATCTAGAGTTCTGTCCCCATTTGCTCCCTACCTGAGGTACCAGCACAAGACCCATGAAAGCCTGGATTCTTGTGGCCTACATTTTATTTCATACTAGATGTCAAATACAGTGCTCACATATAAGGCCACATAACAATAGTTACACTGTCTGTTTAGTAATTAGGTTTTCCCCAGGGAAAGGTACTCGACAGACCCAAGTTTCTGTGGGAGTGCCTAAGGGCAATAGAGTCTTGAGTCATCCGCATGGCAGGAGAGACCTCAGGGAGCTTCAAGTTCATGATACTGCAGAGGAAATTTAAAAACTCTGGGGCTGGGGGAGATGCTGCCCTAGACCCACCTGTAAGTATCAGAGCTACAACTTAGCACGCCCACCAACCAGCCAAATATTAGTTCCTCCTGTGATCTGAACTGATGACTCTCTGATTTTTCTTGGAGGTGAGGGTGGACGCTAAAGGGTTCTGTGGCTTTTTTGATGTCTAAGTGTGATGTCAGAGGAGAACTCTCTATGGATATGAGGACCACCAGCCAGCCACACTGACAGTTTCACAAAGGAATGGTGGATGTAGGAGCAATTTGGGCACCTTGGTGAGTGGTATGTCTTTGTTTCCCTGTCACACATGGAAAGAATCCTGCCCATCCCAACTTCATGGCTATTACAGTGTTAGTAAAAAGGTTTTGGAGACTGGAAAGCTACTGTCTAGTTCTCTTCTACCACCACCAACTCCTTATTCTAGACACAGAATTTAAGACCAAACAGAAACAATGAATGGCATATGGATTCTTAAAATTTAGCCAATGCATGTTTTAAGCACAGAACACAAGTATCTGAGAACATCATTAGCAAATGCTTCCCAAGAGAGAGGTTAGGAGCCAAGCCATGGTGAGTAGACTATATTGATCAGTGAGAGAGGAAAGATGTGCAGAGAAGGACAGAGCCTGAGGAAACATCCCAAGACAATAATTGGTTGTTCTCAGATTCAATCTCTGGCACTTCTGCAATAGCATCCTTCCTCCTCTGCCTCCTCCTCTTCCCATCTACTTCCCTCTCTTCTCTTTCTTCTCCTGGCCCTATGGGGGTATTGCATTCCTCAGCCTAGCAGTTCTAGGTACCTAAAAATGACCTTGAATAATTCTTGTTCTTTCTGCCTCTACCCCTCAAGTACTACAATTACAGGTGTGTACCAGCATACCCCAGTTATATGGCACTGGAGACTGACCTTAGTGCCTTATACATCCTAGGCAGATACTCTACCTATAGAGCTACATCCCTGTCCCCAAGAAGGAGTCTTTATACTTCCTGACTTATTTCCCTGGGGAGAAGTGCAGACCATCATTCCAAACAAACCACAACTTTGGACATCTCTCTTTTTTTATATTGAAATTTCTGTTAAAGAATATATTAATTTTAAAAATGAAAAGCAGGTAATCTGCAATGGACAAGTTTAGGTTTTGGTTCTATTGCCTTTCTTTCATTGTTCTACACTTGCTACTCCATACACAGCTGTAGCAAGTCCTTCTGCACACTTAGGATGGTTCTCTGTAAGGATCTAACATAAGTTGTTCCTTTGATCTTTATAGTAATCCCGTGTAATTTATGTTATGGATTTTGTAGCTGCTGTATTAAATACATTGAAGATGCTTTACAGATATTTCTAGCCATTATCCAGATTGCCTGATACAGAATTGTTCCTCAGTAAAATAATGGTTGGTTGATTGGTTGGTTGGTTGGTTGGTTGGTTGGTTAATTGGTTGGTTGGTTGGTTGGTTGGTTAGATGGGTGGGTAGGTGGATAGATGGACATTTTGATAGGTGGGCATATGGACTGATAGACTGATCCAAGAATGTGAGTAGGTTGATGGCAGTTCTAAGTTTCTTTTATATTTGATTATTTTCATTAATATAATTCTAACTTCCTAAGAAGTCCTGAAGTACAGACAATGGCCATGTCCTATAGTTTCCTACATGTAGGCTTCCATGGATCCTGTCCAATGCTATGGGCATAGTACCTCTGTGATTAAATTCTGTGACACAGGGTGTCTAATGTATTTGGCTGGTGTGATGGATTCTAAACAAGATGCCAGCAAGCGAGTTAAGGTCCTTGCTGACAAAGTGAGTTGCATTTCCAGAATCCTACATGGTGGAAAGACAATCTTCTTCTGGCAAGTTGTCACATAAAGTACATTGTACAGAGTACATAATACAATGCCCTCAATTATGAACACTGATTATATGAGAGACTGTCTTATAGAGCATAGAGACACAAGCCTGTCATCCTTGTGTTCATGATGCTGAGGCAGAACAATTCTGAGCTCAAATCCATAGGTAGATGGATAGATAGATAGATAGATAGATAAATAGATAGATAGATAGATAGATGGAGGGAGAAAGAAGGGGAGGGGAGAGACTCTGTCTCCAAACAAAGCAGTCCGAGTGGCATAGTATAGTGGAAGCTGGGCTGTCAGTGTGTAGGTTGTAAAGAGGCAAGGAAGAACCAAGTGAAGAACAGACTCCCCAGGCCCAAACCCCACACCCGGAGGTCTTACAGGTTCACTGTGTGTTGTTTTCACATCTCCCTGGCAGGATGGCAAGCCACTGTGGTCTCAATAGTGAATCAAAAGGGTCAAGGAAATTGACTTCATGACGTTAGTTCTGATGAGCTGAGGAAGAGAAGCTAAATGACTAAGGAAAGGTACTAACTGTTAGGTAAGGGGTCTCCGGAGGAAGAAATGCTATGCTGAAGATGAAAGCATGGGGCAGTTCTTGAACAGCTATCCCAGGGAGGTCCTTTCTCAGAGGTGCCATTTAAACCTAGGCTGAAAAGTAGAGAAGGCAGTGTCTACAAAACTAGTTGGAGAATTAATTCACCTAAGGAAATGAATTTTCAAGTGATGTGAGGAATGAAAGAGCAGCCAGGATAACTGGATTTAAGGACATTCGATAATGAAGGGATATTAGGTTGAGAACACAGGGATGAGACTAGACCAGGCAGGTCCTCACAGTCTGTGGAGGGGAGCTTGGGTTTCTTCTCCAGGAGACAGTGAGAGCTTCTATAATATTCTAAATCCAACAGGAGACAATCTCATCTCTGTTTAATTGTTTTTGTTTTGTTAACATATTTTTTTTAAAGAAACAAAGTCTCCTACAGCCCAATCTGGCTTCAGTTTTGCTAAGTATCTGAAGGTGACCTTGAATCCTGCCTTTGCCTCTGAAGGTTTGGGACTGCAGTGTGTGCGTCACCATGCCTTGTCTGTGTTGTGCTAGAAATTGAACTCTAAGCCTTGTGCGTGTGAGAAAGGCAATGTTATCAACTGAGGCACACCCACAGCCTCATTAATGTCTTATTTTCAGAATCTAAATGTGGTCTTGTCACTCTCCTTTCTGTCTGTCTTTCTTTACCTACAAATGGGATAAGTGTGTTGATTGTTTCTACTTTCAAGATGTTATAAGAATTTCACATAATGTCCATCACAGTGTGTTGTACCATGTAATACTTGACAATACTTGGTAAATATAAGAATGACTCAGTTTCCCCCTAACAGTATCAAATCACTTTACAAACTGTAATGTGATGTGCATATGTATGTAAGTATCTATACTGGCTGGTTTTGTGTGTCAACTTGACACAAGCTGGAGTTAGGACAGAGAAAGGAGCCTTCCTTGAGAAAATGCCTTCACGAGATCCAGCTGTAAGGCATTTTCACAACTAGTGATCAAGTGGGGAGGGTCCAGCCCAGTGTGAATGGTGCCATCCCTGGGTTGGTAGACCTGGGCTCTATAAGAAAGCAGGCTGAGCAAGCCAGGGGAAGCAAGCCAGTAAGCAACATCCCTCCGTGGCCTCTGCATCAGCTCCTGCTTCCTGACCTGCTTGAGTTCCAGTCCTGACTTTCTCTGATGGTGAAAAGCAATATGGAATTGTAAGCTGAATAAACCCTTTCCTCTTCAATTTGCTTCTTGGTCATGATGTTTTGTGCAGGAATAGAAACCTTGACTAAGACAGTATCAGTGGTTGTCTTTCCCACAATGTTTTGCTTCCTTCACAGCAGATTTCATGAAAGTACTCCGAAGACCCCACATTATTGAAAGAGACTTAACACTCAGGTAATTTGTTTAGTGGAGTTTGTATCTTGCTTCCTCTATAGTACTAGCTGGTTCTGTGGTCTTGGTCCAGTAAGCATCAGTTGGACCCAAGTGTGCTAGTGAACCCTAAGAAATTGAAATGTATATACTGTACTCAAGTCCTTATATACATGAACAAAGTCAAGCCAGCCAAAATCCCAAGTAGATGAGGGAGAATATCTTCTGGCCTGACCCCTTCCTGGGGAGCAGCTGGCAGTAAATAGCTGATGAGAATAGGAGAGTCACTGTTCCTTGAGCGTGTGACCACAGAGTTTCTCTGGCTTTACTGGATCACCCATACCCGTGCAGCACTAATTGGGTTTAGAGGGTTATCAGAAGAAAGAAGGAGGAGTAAGAAGCCTGGAGGTTAGGGAGTGAAAGGGGAGGCATTTTTGATAAGGGGAAATTGGAGAAGGAAAGGGAGAGTTTATATTATCACATCTTACTTTGGGCATGTTTGAAGTTGCTGAGGAATAAAAAAGAAATTAAAATAGCTGGAGAGAATATGATAGAGAGCCAAGTCAGACTCTTTGCCTAAAGCAAGGTGGTTCTTCCTGCTGTTGAAGTAGGAGGAAACCCATGTTCATTAGTCATAGGTTCCCCCATTACCTGTGGAGGAGCTGTGAACAGTAATACCTGTGATGATGACAGTATAAATTACAGAAGATTAGTGATGAGTGTGTGTATGTGTCCATATATAAATAGCCCATTGCTCCTTATCCTCCTATTGTTTTCATTTATCCTATACTCTTGCAAAGAGATAATGTAGGAGGTGGGAGGGTTCTAATTGGGGAAATGACCGTGAACTGTTTAAGCTGCTTGTGACTTTGCCTCACATCACATCATTGATGATGACAGAGGTAAAAGTGGGCCATGGAACTCCTACATCCTCCGCCAGCACTAAGTCAAAACTCTCGAGCTCTCATGCCGACTGTAAAGAACAAAATAAAGACTCTGAATCCCAGATGAATTAAGTAGAAACTACAGTATTTAAATGGGGTAGGAAGCACTTTCTCTAGCTAGCATATCCCTCAACCGCCATTTTGCACCTCAATTCGGTACTGGGGCAAGACAGCTGTGGTGAGACCAGCTATGAGTGATGGCTCATCTGAGTTGTCAACTTGACAAACTGGGAAAAGGAGATCTCAGTGAAAAGCTGATTCTACTGGTTTGGCCTAAGGAATGTCTTAGAGGAATAATCTTACTTGATAATTGTTGTAGAAGAGCCTAGTCCACTGTGGGCACTACTATCCCTAGGCAGGTGAGCCTGGGCTATTTAAGAAAGGCAGCTCAATGTGAGCCAGGGAATCAGCCAGTAATCGGAATTCCACTACAGTCTCGGCTTCAGTTCTTGCCTCCAGGTTCCAGCCCTGACTTCCTTCAGTGATGAACTGGTACATTGTAGTGTTAAGATGAAGCAAACATTTCCCTCTCCAAGTTGCTTTAGGTTGGAGCATTTGTCACAGCAACCCTAACCTCACTAAGACCCACACCATCATCACCATTATCATCATCACCGTTGTTACGAACATCATAATTATCACCACCGTTAATATCATCATCCTAAAATCATCATCATACACCACCATCATGATGGCCACCACCATCATCATTATGATCATTACCACCATCATCCCCATCATTATCCTTTTTATCATCATAGCAGAAGTACCAGTTTAGTAGTGGGGTTTGCTTACTAAACATAGCAACGGAAACAATTTAATAAACTACTAAATTGTTATGAATAAGTAAACTAGAGACACAGAGACTTCTAAAACTTATGTGCACTCACACAGCCATTCTTCAGACCCAGGTTCTTGTCCAAAAAAACCCTTCAAGCTTTTGGTATCTTTGACTTCCTATGTTATTGGATGACTCTCTACATTCTTTTATTCAATGTGAACCCAAAACGTGATGTGGCTCAGAAGTAGCCAAGTTCATTGGCGTGAGCATGAATGCTGGGCCAGGAAAACAATGCCAACTATGGGCCTTGTGACCTTGGCCAAGAGTCTGGCCTGGAGCCAAGCTTCTCTGTTGGCGAGCCAGTTAAAAATACTCATCTGACCCATCTTGTATGGGGAACGTGAGGTTCCAGCTGGGTAATGGATAGGAAGGCACTGTGTTTTGTAATGCTCAACTCAGATGCGTGATGCTTTCTTCATTAATATTATACTCCGCTGCCAGTTTTGAGGGGTTTGCAGCTGCAGAGGAGCTAGCTCAGCCCCTAACACTCCATTACAAGCTGAGACTAGGGATTCAGAGAGATAGAAGAGTGGGAGAAATGAGAACTATCCTCTTTTCTTTAGGTTCTTGTTGCTATCTATTTAGAGAGGCTACCTGGCATCCTGGTGGCACTGCTCTGTGCAGTGTCACCCTCTGATGCTGTGCTTGTCACAGTCTGAACAGGATGGCAGCTGAGTTGGGATGTGGCTTCGGAAAGACATCCAAAGATGTTTTTTAGCAACAACCCTTTCAGATGTAACAATGATGGTTTGTGCGTTTCATGAGCTTGGGTAGCTGTTTGGTTCAAGCCTGGCACATGGAAGGCCTATTATTTGCTGTCCCTACCCTATGTGTGAGAGATACAGCATGCCACAGAGGTACAGTGACATCTAGTTCCACAGCCCAGAAGCCACCTGCTGCCTACATAACTACTTGGTGGATGGATTAATAAGTTCATTCCTTCGCAGATGTAGAAAATAGCCAAGAAAAATGAGTAGCTCTATCTATGTTCCTGAACGTTCTGTGTGAGCCCCCAGGGATTCCTGTTGAAGTGGTCATGGATCCCTGCAGACTTGAAAGATAATGGGAATCAGGGAGTCTGAGCCCCATGGACATATGGCATCACGTCAAATATCGTCTCTGTTCTATACTAGCTCCCCCCAGAATTTCCTCTTCACTAGTTCAGGTCTGAGGATGTGTGTGGGCCCCAGAGAATGGATGTACCCATCATTCATGTCTACATCTTCCAAAGACTGTGTCCTCTTTCCACCCTTAGCTTGCTAGGATACAGGCATGACTGCCCTGTCATCAGCACAGGATCTCTTACCACGCAGGCTGCTGTTTCCATGACAAATCTCTGGGGCCTCAAGCTGAAGTTGTATTTCTGTTCAGAGCAAAGACTTGCATCATTAGGAGGCCACCTGACCCGGTTTTTATAGACTAAGGTGTGTGGCAGAATATTTAGGAACCACTTTTATATTCTTGTCCTTCCCAGCTCTTATCTTGAAGTACTTACGTAGTTAGATGGAGGATATGCAGGACTCCTAGGCCTTCCTAACAGAACTACAAACAAGGTCTCTTTAACAGTGGAATCACACTGCCTCATAGCTCTGGAGGATGGAGATCTGAAGTCTAGAAGCTACTAGTTGAGGATGCTTCCCTCCCCTTCTCAGTGTCTGATGGCTTGACTCTGTCCTGGGCCATACTGTACTCAGGCTTCCTGAGGGACTTGAGACCTCAGTCCCTGCTTCTGGAATGAGTGGTGCTTTCTCCAAGTGAGTCCTTATCATAAGGATGCTGATCATATCAGACTAAGAGTCTGCCCCACTCCAGTGTGGTCTTGTCCTAATTAATTACCTCCTCAATGACCCTATATCCAGAAAGGGTCACAGTATGAAGTCGACCTTCTGTTTATGCAAGGACACAGGTCAGCTGTGGCTTGTGGAGAATGAGTCTGCATTCTCAGTGCTGGGAAAACACACAACTTCCCTTGATGAAACAACTATGGTTACAATGCCCAGAGGAGGGATGAGCCAAAGTGTGTCAGACCATAAGGCCAAGAATCATGACTTCCCTTTCTTCTTCCTTTTGGAGTGATCTCCCAGTACCAGCATGAAATCTGGCATCGCTGACTTGTTCTTTCATTCCTCTAAAGAGGACCTTTTGCTCCAGTCACCTGCCTCCATTCCAACACATATGGCTTTGACACAAGTTGTCCTTTCTCAGCAGTCCTGGGCTTGCATCCCAGTTTCCTTCCATCTGCACTCGCTTTGTACCAATTCCTGTGGTCATTAACTTGCATTTGGAAAAGGTTCCCATTACACATGTGGGCCCACTTCTTTTCTCATCTATCCAGAGCACTATTAACTTATTCAAAATACCAATACATCACAATGGGAGAGATTGCACAGCAGTTAAGAGCCTTGGCTGCCCTTCTAGAGGACCTGGGTTCAACTTCCCCACCCACAAGGAGGCTCACAACCCCCTCTAATTCAAGTCTTAGGGGACCTGATGTCCTCTTTTGACCTCTCTGGGCATCAGGAGCATAGAACACTAATACAAGGAGAGAAAAGGATTTGAACATAATCCTCTTTCCTAGGTGATCTTATGGGTGAGACTTTAGGAAAGGAGGCTCATGTCTGGAAAGCCTTACACATATATCTGAGATAGGATGAGGAAGAAATATTAGCTTGCCTGTTTAATTTGTGTTTCCTCCAACAATATTCTTAACCCAGAAGTCTTTGTGGTGTGCAGGCTCCCATCTTAGCAAGTTCCCGTTCCCTCTCCCTCACAGCAGATACATTTAAAGTCACAGAACCCAGAGTAAGCAAATCTAAAGTGCTTAATCTATTATTAATCAGCTAGTTGCCAAAATGATAGAGCTCCAAGGGGGGGCCCGAGGAGGACATCAATATTTATGGCCTCATTAGCAAATGCCTTTTTCTCCCACCTCTTTTTCTCTCCCCCACCCACTTCCTCTTCTTCAATATGAGAAGAGAGAGATGACGGCTGTTATGTTCTAAGTCATTGTACAAGGCGGGAATGTCGTGTTTTGCAGTGTTATGACTCCAAAGTGGTATTGCATCTTTATTTCAGAAGATTGGCTCGCTGGCTGTGGGACTTTATGTCAGATTGGGTTAAACAAAATGAGCTCATAAGCAATGACAGAATGCCAGGGACAGAGGGAACCGGGGTGGATGCTTTCAAAAAATAATTAATTCTATTTTCTGATGAGGCAACTTAGAGATGGGGAGAGGCTCCTTCATTAAGTATTGTGTGTGTGTTTGACAGTGTGAGTTACCAAGGGTTTGGGGGTCAGTATCGCCAGGAATAGCCAACCCCTACTGACTATCACTGCTTAGGTGTCGAGGGCTAATTACATCTACTCATCTCTAACAGCTTCTCCAAATTTGACATGGCACAGGTACCTTACCTTGCTCTGGCCTTACCCCATTTCATCCCCTAAGCTCCAGCCTCAGGGGCTGTCACTGTCCTTGTTCCTCTTGTGCACCAGGCTGATAACCCTGTAAAACCTATGAGTCACCTGCCCATTCTCAGCAACTGAATCTCCCTTCATCCCATTTGCCTTCTGATGTCTAGTTTCAGTTCAAACCTGACTTGTTTGGTGATTCCTTGACAGTGAATCCCTGTGCCCACCCACGTAGCCACCATCTTTTCATCAACCAGTTTTAGCATCTTTCTCGTACAGTGACCTGCTGTCTGTGTACCTGTCTCAGATGGGACAACTGGGAATATGCTGCCTGTGGCATTTGCCTCTTTCTTCCAGAAAAATCCCTCCAGGTCCACCAATGCAGCAGTTCAGGCTATCAGAGTCTGGGGTGGGGGAGTAAGGGGGTGTTGGGAGGGTAGGGGGTGGGGGTTGGGGGAGGTAGGGGGAGAAGTTTGGAGGGCATTATGCAATTCACTCCTGGGAGCCAGTACAAGCCAGCTGTGGCCCAGCCTCTGAGATCCACCCACCCTTTTTATTTACTTGTAGTATTTTTCTCACTGCGGAATAGAAGCCCCAAGAGGAAAACAGATTACTTCCCATCTCTGCAATGCCTATGGTTGTGTTCTGGGTACCTAGACCAGAGCCAGGAACAGGATGGTCACTCAGCGAATCTATAATAAGTGCACTGTCAATAGATGGATGGGAAATGTCTCCACCGCCATGGTAGACTGAGACCAGTCAGTCCCCATCCCCCTGCCAAATAAAGAAACCAAGATGAAGAGAGAACAGACAATGCCCATGCTTACACAGTCAGGATGGCCATTAGTTCCCAGGTGGCATGCGTGCTTTCTCCAGCCCTTTCGTTTTGTAGCAGCTGGGCTGGAGGAAGCAGGTGACCAAGGATGACAACCTAATCCTGTGCTCCTTTTGCCCTGGCTTCCCCTCCCACATCCACACCCAGCTCAGAGTCTCTTCATCCCTGGGGACAACTCTATTCTCCCTTCAGATCCTTTGGCTCCCATAGTCATCACTTGAATTTGCACATCCACTCCCCACTCTCCCATTCAGTGGGTGCTGGAGTATGTGGCAGGCAGTGTCATAAGTGCTGGGAACAAGGCAAGCAAAGCAGACATGGCTCTCACTGTCAAAAATAATGGGTTCTGTGGGGTGGGAAGGGGCATATTCTAGTAGAGGCCAACAGCTTCTGATCAAATAATGATACTGACGTGTGGATAATCCCTACTCTGACAGAAATTGTAAAAGAGAGGGTGGGATGGCGAGAAAGCCTCTGACAGGTGCCTGACCTGAGTGACATCGTCTGGAAGACCTCCCAATGGAAGATCCATTTCAGCCAAAACCTGACAAGGGAGTAAAAGCTAAGATATCAAAGGAGGGAAGATCATTCCTGCCAGTTGGGGCAATGTGCATAGGCTTTGATGGTAGCCAGGGTAATTCAAAACTGCACAGTGGATGTTGCCAGTGTGTGAGATAAGGCTGAAGGAATATGGAAAGCCATGCTAAGCTCTGTTAGGTTTTCTTGTTGTTCTGATTATATTGGCTTGCAGTTGAAGGAGGTACAGTCCCTTATTCATCAGAAGGTCTGCTGGTGGAAACAGAGGGTAGTTGGCCATATTGGGTCTACAGAGTTGGGGAGTAGAGAGGGATAGAAGCTTGTGCGCAGATCATTTGAACCATGGCCAATGAAATGGATTCACCCCATGCAGGTAAGTGTGCCCTATCCAATTCAATATTTCTCTATCACACACACACACACACACACACACACACACACACACACACACACGTGCATTTCGTTGTTGATTCTAAATCCAATCAAGGTAACTGAAAATTGACCATCACAAGGATAGTGTCTGAGTAGAGGCCCCAGAGCTGAGAAGTCACGCACTCTAATGGCTCTTGATTTCTCTCATTCCCTAGTATCATACTTCTGATGACTACTTCCTTCTCTATTGATTCTAAAGTGACTACACTGCCTTCTAGCACAGGGATTGGACCCCCACCTCTGTTCATACATGGCTGTTTGCTCACTGATAGAGCTTCCCACGTTAGTACATGAGTGTGGAGACATGTGATGATTCCTTAGCATTTTCATCCTCCTTTACTGGGTTGTAACACCCCAGAAAGAGAAACTTAATGAGGAAAGGGAAACTTAGAGCTAAGAAGAACTAGAAACTTCTATCCTTTCCCAGGCGCAGGGCCTCAACAAGAGCATCAACGCATGACCTCTGGCCCTTGTATCTACTAAATACCTGAAGGATACAATGCCCATATTCTCTCTCTGGCTCAACCTCTGCACACTGCCAAATTCCTCTTTCTAGAACATTCTCTGTTATGCCCATACACACACCTGTGCTCACATGCATGTCTGTGCTCACAAACACAATGGAGTTCATATGCATACAGTTTTATTTTTAAACCCACTTGCTCCCCTACATTAAAACTTGTCATTTTTTGAACCCTGCAAAGTAAAGTCTGCACTCCCTTACATCATGACTTCTAGAAAGCAGTTTAGGTGGCTAGATTCTCGCTGTCACTTCTCATCACTGAGAAGCCATGCATGTGAGATCAGAACAGTGAGGACTTTAAGGTCCAACGTCTGACATAATCTTGAAACTTCTCCTTTCTATCTTTCCTATCTGCCTTTAGAATAGAATCAAAGGGTTTAAGTTAGATAATTATGCAAAGCCTTCACCAGGACCTGTGACCCCTAGAGCACAAGGAATACTAGGTAAACTATGGCACTAGAGCTGGAAGTCTGTCCTTCCTTTCTCATCCTCACACAGCATCTCCTGGCCAGGTTAAGCATGGCTTCTCTGGTTTGAAACAGCTCCATTCTCATGGATCCTGCATGTATAACTTTTGGTGGACAGATGTTACCTGTTGGCATTTTGTCTAGATTCCACCCCACAGTTACCTGGCAACAGCCAGGTGTGCCTGACTCACTATAAAAAGTGTTGCTTGCCCCCTCCTCACTCTCTTCTCTTGCTCTTCTTACTCCTTCTCTTTCCTCTCTGCCCCTTCTCTCCCTATTCCCCTCCCCCATCTCTCTCCAAAGTGCTCATGGCAAGTTCTCCTTCTCCTCCTCCTTCTCCTCCTCCTCTTCCTCCCCCTACACCTTCTCTCTCTCTCTCTTTCTCTCTCTCTCTCTCTCTCTCTCTCTCTCTCTCTCCCTAAATAAACTTTATTCTATGCTCTATTCGTGTGGCTGGTACCTTAGAGGGAAGGGATGCCTTAGCAGGGACCCTCTTCCCCATCCCAAGCACTTGTGGCTTCTTTTTCTTCTTTATAAAACACAACATTACCCTTCTCCTGATTTTCCTATGCTTCTCTCCCAGCCCTCCCTATCATCCCAAATAGATCATTTCTTTAAACCTATAGAGCAAATATTCGACTTTATGCTTTATATTCATTTTTTGAGACAAGGTCTCATGCATCTCAGGCTGGCCTTAAAGGCTGTGTGTGTGTGTGTGTGTGTGTGTGTGTGTGTGTGTGTGTGTATGTGTGTGTGTATGAGTGTGTATATGTGCATAGGAACTTGTCTTTTTCTTTTCGCTCATCTCAGCTTCTTTACATTAGGTAAGTGCTAAACTGGCTTTGATCACCCACCTCACACCTACCACCAATCTTTGTCTGCAGTCCTTGGCAGAATGAACAAATCAAAAAACAGCAAAGTCATTTTTACAGTCTTGTAAATAGAGGGGTGGGGCGGGGAGCTAATCCAAATATCTCAGAAACATGATCACATGCTTTTCTCTGAGCTTGTTGGTTTTTATTTTTTACTCTTTTTGGAAGCCAGCGGCATTATTCCTGTCTGTCTAGTCTCGGGAGTGTACTGGCATTGTTAATATGAAGTTTATGAGGTTCTTTGTACTGCTGGGGGCAGGTAGCACAGATGTTTTCAAATTTTACTTTGTCTCCCTTCAGGAGAAACAGAGGAGGCAGCAGCTATTGGGGGAGTGTTTCCGTTTCAGAGTACTCTGATGCAAGGACCCAAAGCAGCGTTCCCGTGTCCTTAAATGTAAATTAATTCATACTTACCGTTGCCCCTGACAGATACCTTTCATTTAAATTAAATCTATTGTGCAGATTTCTTTTAACTTTAAAATACAACCAAACTAGTTCCTGTATTGGCTTTAGTAGAATGTGCAGCATCTGTCGTAAATGTATGAGAATGTATTATATCATCCAATAGCAGCAGCTTCCCAGACTGAAGTCACTGTTAGGAAATCCCCCCCACAGGGATCCAAGTTCTCTCTTGAGCATCTGGACATGTGATTTGATGCATGTATCTGTCATCGTGATTATTTTCTATTTTAGTTCTAGTGGTAAGTTATGTGTAGAAGTGTATCTGTTTGTAGATAGGTGCATATTAGTGTGCTGCCTGCCGAGTCAGAAGAGGGCCTCAGATCACCTAGATCCAGAGTCACAAGTGGCTGTGAGACACCAGGTGTGGGGGCTGGGAACCAAACTCAGGTCCATTGCAAGATCAATAAGTACCCTTAACCAAGGAAGCATCTCTCCAGCCCTTATTATTGTTGCTGTCATTATTACGATGTTGAGTACCAAAGTTCCTTGTGCATGCTAAGCAAGCAAGCACTGAACCACTTAACTCCACCACCAACTCTGCTTCCTATAATAGCAGCAGATACATTTGTAAGTGGCCACTGTGTAACTAACATCCACAGAAAGGCAAGGTCCCTGCTCACATCTGCACTGGTGGTCATGTTGGTGGTAGAAATTCCTGCTGTAAACTGTTATACACCGTTATGACCCCAGGGAAAGGTGAGACTAATGCATACCTGGTGAGAAGGCTCAGCAGTAAAGATGCTCACTGCCAAGCCTAACCTGAGTTTGATCCCAGAGCTCATGTCGTGGAAGGGGAGATCTTACTCATACAAGCTGTGACTGTAGATTTATATGTACCTGTGACTGTAGATTTATATGTACCTATGCAGGCATACAAGCACCTCCCCCCCCCCCCCACACACACACACACGGAAGTAGGACTGGGAAGATAGCTCAGAAGGTAAAAGAGTTTGGCATGCAAGCGTGAGAGTAGGAATTTGATTCCCTACGTGATAGATGGGAGGGGAAGACTAAACCCTCAGAAGCTCATGGGTCAACATGGAAAGCAGGAACAGATCCTGTCTCCAACAAAGTGGTGTATGTGCAAATGCACACATGACAATGTTCACATGGTCAGAGAACAACTTTCAGGGCTTTGTTTTCTCCTGCCCACTCCTGCGATTCTAGATCAAACTCAAGTCACCAGGACTGTATGTAAGCTCCTTCATCCAATGAGCCACCCCACCCCCAACAATGGCCTATGCTTGTACATTTTAAAGTGCTGTTATAATAAAAAAAATAATCTATTAATACTGTGGGTTTCTCAGAACAGTCTCCTTCACAAGAGAGTGACAATGACAAAGTTTGCGAAGACATGATTTGTAGGTGACGGTGAAGGCCTTTAGGTAAGGGCTGCACCTTAGCTATGTGGCATCACATGAAATCTACACAACGTACAGGAAGAAAATACAAATGTCATTTGCAGACATCACAGCTTCGGGGTGAGAAGGTTTAAAGAAGATGCTCAACTCACATTACATAAAATATTACATATTGATAAAGATCTACCACATCCTGGAGAAAGCAGTTGGAGAGATGGATCAGTGGTTAAGAACAATTGTTGCTCTCACAGAGGACCTGAGTTTGGTGCCCAGCACCCATGTTGGGTGGCTCATAATCACCTGTAACTACAGTTCCAGGAGATCCATCGCCCTCTTCTGATCTTGATGGGCACTACATGTATCTTTAAAATGTCTCTTACCAACTCTGTGTCTGAACAGATATGTGTACTTCTTCCTGGCTGTGGGGACTTCTGGCCCCTTTGGACAGGTCTTCTCATTTTCCAATTTATACTTTGTTACTGCCTCAATGGCAGTAAATTTTTTCAGATGAGGTAGCCTGACACTCATATTTTCTAGAAAACAGGCCTTTTATAAAATAAGACTGTCCTTATTTCACCCCTTGAGAGCTGTCATGATACCGCATTTTTGTGTTTGCTAGATTCTAAACTTGATATTCAGCTTCCTGTTACTATAAATGTTTGCTCACATTTAGGGTGTGTATAGTACTTGCTAGAAGGTCGTGAGAGAGAGAGAGAGAGAGAGAGAGAGAGAGAGAGAGAGTATGTGGTGTCTGTGCACAAGCATATGTGGTTTGTTTCTTTGTTTTTATATTTTGTTTTTATATATTTTTTTTATATTTTGTTTTGGTTTTGTGAGTTTGTTGCCCTTCAAGTTGATCAGACTATCTCTGAGAGTGTGGAAAGTTCTAAGACCTTTGAGCAGAGTGCTGTGTTTACCCCAAGTGTGAGCTGTTGTATTCTGTGTCAGAAGGTTTTATTCGATCTTGACCCAGTCCTCAGTATTTGAGAGATGCTGAACAAAAGTGCATAATTTTAAACTGCTCTTTAGAATGACCCGAAGACCAGGGGTAAACAGGGAGGTAATGTATACTGTCCTCATCTCTACAGGCTTCTTCCCAGAAGTTCCCACAAACCAGATAGAAGCCAATTTGATATAAGGAATTCTTGTCCAACTTTTAAAAATCACCTTCCTGTGGGAGTGATAATGATAAGTTTGATTTGCTGGCTGCTTGAAATTTTTCAAAACAATTCCATGGGTGTCCATCTGATTAACTTTTAACAGTCAATTTACCACAGCCTAGTATTATCTGAGAAGAAAATACCCATTGAGGAATTAGCCTGTGTGCATGTCAGTAGGCGATCATCTTGATGGACTGAGGCATGTCCAGAAAATTAGGAAAAGACAGTTTGGGGTGTGTCTGAGGGTGCTTCTGTTCCAAGCACCTACTACCTTAGTACAAACCCACAAACCCACTGAACCTGAGCCTATGAGCAAAGGCCCATGAGACAGAACCAAAAGCTACCTCCTCCTTCCTCTGAATTATGTCAGAGATTTGACCACAGCAGCAAACATTCCCTCGGTCTCCCAGCCCAGGTCACGCAAATGATATCACAGCATGCAGACCTCCACTTCATGGTGCTGACACAGATCTTCCATATTTGTTATTCACTTGGTTGTAATCCAAAAGAGGCACAGGTGATTACTCACATCAGCTCGAGATCAAAGGAAAAGAAAGCCCAAGATGCAGGAACAGGACAGAATGGAGGAAGGAAGGGACAAAGGAAAGAAGAATGGGCAGGAATGAGGGAGAAAGGAAGGAAAGATTTGAACCAGAAAGTGTGGAATGTCTTTGGGGGCATATATTATTATATTCCTGTCGCTGTGATAGAACATAATGACAAGGCAACTAGAAGACAAAAGGGTTTTCTGAGTCCATCACAGCAGAAAGGCACAGGAAGTGACAGGGTGGTGGTAGGAGCTGAGCTCTCACATCCTGAACCGGGAACAGAAACTCACAAGGAGCAAACTAAAAGTTTGCTGGGGATTTTAACTCTCTACCCCCTCTGCCAGTGGCAGGCCTCCAGCAGCAAGACAGCTAAAACCTCCCCAAACAGTGCCACCAGCTGGTGACCATGTGTCAAAGTGCCTGAGATGAGAGACATTTCTCATTCCAACACTGTAGAGGGATACTATTGGTTCAGGAACAAAGGAAGACATTTGAAGATCCTGGAATTGCATGAAGACAGCCACTAGCAAGAAGAATCCACACAGGACGGAATGTAGACCAGAGCATTAGGTACAAACAACGCTACCCCCTGTGGTTTCAGTGTGAAGTCTACAAGTCTGAAACAGAAAATGTCTCTCTAGGCAGAAAAGTCCAAGGAAAACATGCTCTGATTTCACAGAGATAGTGGAGAAGGAAAAGTAAAAGAGCATTGTGAAAAGACAGAGATGCCAGGAGCTTACCCGTACTGCTCACAGTAGTTTTTATCCACAGTAAAAGCAGTTAGGTTGTCAGCAGTCAGCATTACATCCTGGAGAGACTGAGGAGAGGAGAAACAAGTGACCATAGGAGTTGTTTCCTATAGAATGACTTCCTGCTATAATCATCTTCCCTGAACGTCTGGAGGCAATCTCTGGAATCCTTTTGAGGACACACAAGGGGTGCCCAGGGTCAAAGGTCAGTGTTCCTGACAGTAGCAGTGGGACTGTTCCATGGGTCAGCCTGAGTGCACAGATTAATGCCACCAACATTCCCATTTTCACCTAAAATGAGCAGATCACCAACGTGGGAGACAGCAGACCCAAGGTCCTAGTCCCACATGTCATGCTCGGTACCAACAGCCTCGATGTTCTGTCTCATTCCCCCGTGGCCTCCGCCATAGGCTGGAGAAGGGTGCCTGTGTTTCAGCCACTCATTGTGAGCATGAAGAGTGTACCTTATGAGTTCTCATTCCCTGCAAAAGCAGAAATGGTCTGCAGGAGCTCCCAAGAGTTCCAAGCCAAGAGCTAGGTCTAGAACTGGAAGCGCCCAACTTCAGAACCAGCATTCTGATCATTATCCTGGAAGTCCAGCTTTAGGCAATGAAATTAGAAGTACTAAGTGGAGCTGGATGTATGGAGGCAAATTCCTGTGATCCCAGCACGTGAGAGGTAGATGCAAGAAAGTCGTGAGTTCTAGGCTAGCCTGAACTACATAGTGTGTTTCAGGCTAGCCAAAGCTTTGGAACACAGCCCTGTCTCAGATGAAAGCCGGTAGTGCAGGAGGAACACAAGGGATGTCCTCCCTTCCAACTGAAGTTTAAAGCCCCTGCTCTGTGAGGTGTTAGCAGCATGTCATCCTCTGTCACCTCCAAATACAGGGCTTTGGATTACCAGCTTATTGAAGTGGTTCATAAAAAGCCACATATGGTCCCCAAATCTGGTCCTGTCTGGTTCTACAGCTCCTCGGCCATCATCCCTGCCAGGGGACAGGTTAGAGGTAGAAGTAGGCTGCTCCTCACCTGACACAAGATATTCTCTAACTCAGCAGTCTTACCTCCCATGAATGAGGCACACTGTGTGCTAGATCCTGGTCTTCCAGGACAGAGGGGAAGAGCTCATAAAGCAAACAATACTGGAGAATCTCTTTCAAATGCTTGGATGTGATGGTTTTGAATTTCTGCTCAGCATTATGCTGATCCAAAAGGAAGTTTTCATAGGCAGCAACAGCATTCCTTAGACTTGCTTCCCCACCACCACCACCCTGATTAGTGAATATGTGGAATCCCAAGTGCAAAGTCACTCTTGAGACTTTTGGAGTGTGTGAATATACTCTCTTTAGATTTTTGGCCCATGGGAGGGTCGTTGTATTCAATTTTAAGAATTTAGACTGTGTGGTAAGGGTGCCAGGGTTGTACGCTGGGCTCTCACACTGCTCCATGACCTCAGACAACGTGCCCAGAATCTGTGAGCTCATTCTTCTCCCTGTGATAGCTCATGCTTCCAAGGCTTATTCAGGGTCTAATGAGGTCATCCACAGTACCTGGTACATGGACACAACCCTCTGAAGCCGAAAATGCACTGAGTCCTGCGCATAAGGTGATCTAAGTCTAGAAGTAGGTAATAAAACACAATTTAAATAACTGATTGCTCTACACATACATATACATCCATCAGTATATGCCATATGTTGTATCGTGTATAAGTAGATGCCTGTATACATGTGACTGTCTTATATGTATATATGCTATATTTTTTATCCCTGACACAACAATTCCTAATAGAGATAACTCGGGAGAGATCCAGGCTTCTTCTCAAGTTTAGCCACCCAAACTGTGGGAGGCGTGAGATAGTTTCTTGGGTCATGGGGGAGGGGAGCGTTGTGACAGACGTTGCCACATCACAGTGATTGCACCAGAAATTAGAGAAAAATAACAAGAACTATAGGCCACACCCAGCCTTACAGGCCCAGCCTAGTGACCCCTTCTACCAACTGGTCTCTACCGCCTGACAATCTGGCTACAGCACCACTAACAGGAGTAAAAGACACTACTTGTGATGGGAAGTTCAGATTCTAGCCACAGGAATAGCCTGTGTGCGTTGTTCATCCAGGAAGAACAATGAACCATGGGAGGGAGGCTCCAGAAGTAAGGTACTTGCAACCCTGTGGACTGATGTGCCTCATTTGATTAAGTATTCAGAGAGAAGTGAACAGGATGCTTGGGCCAAATTATGAGTTACATTTACAATACATTAGAGAAAGAGGAAAATAAAAGTATAGAGAAATCAGATAATTAAAGTATATATATATATATTGATCACACTAAGCAGTCTATTTGCAGTTACATTAGGGATAATGAAAGGGGGGGGTTAGCTGTGCAGAGCCTCGGACACTGAACATCAGAGCCAAGGAGAAGGTAAAAGCCTGGGACAGGATGGGCGAGAGCTTAACTGCAGCGTTACTTGTTTGCCAGTCTTGAATGGCTGCCCCTGGCTCTGTGCTACCTTCTCCTTTCCTTAGACAGTTAGCATTTTTGACTTGGTGAGGTCTGCTGAGAGCCTATAAAGCATCCTGTCTGCCCCATGGTACATTAGCAGAACTCAGGTCAGGCCACACTGCCTTTCCCTGTGACCGCTGTTCTGGGAGTTGAATAAAAGTTACTGCAACCAGACTGCTGCTTTTATGTAAGTCCCCTCCTCTTTGGCTGACTTTAGGTCCTCTGCCAATTCTAGCTTTATTCCTTTTAGCATCTCAACTAGATTGTTTTGTGCAGAAGTAGTCTCTGAACATCTGTCAGGCCAGGCACTTTGGAAAACCAGGAAGAACGTTAAGTCCTAACACTCATCCTAAAGGACTTGATCCGGAGGTGGAAAACACTCATGACATCATTAGACAGCAGTGCAAACCCTCAACTGGGGAAACATGGAGCTGAATCTGTAAGGGAGGGATCTGTGCAGGGTGAGCAGGATGGACCAAGGTCATGGGTGCTTCGAGGTTCAAAGAGGGAGGGACCTTTGAGTAAGTGAAGGGACAGATGAGAAAGGCTTACCTAGCACAGAGACTGCTAGAAATACTCACCTTGTCAATGTGATTAATGACCAGAAGGGAACATTTCTAAGGGCCATGAGAGAGATCACATTGGATAAAAGGCCACAAAGTCTGCTTGCAAGGAGAGCAGAGCCTAGAAGCAGGTATTGAGGATGCCATTTAAATACCTGACCTATTTGTATGCTTTACACATACAAATCATATAATTTTATTATATGTAATATACATTTTATAATATTTTAAAAATTTGTACTTTACAGCACATGTTTATAATATGTATTGACAATATATATTTGCAATGAGTATCTACATTTATATGTTTACAATACACATTTACATAGTATATATTGTTCATTGTATATATTGAATATTGTAAATATATTTACAATATGTATGCTTACTATATATTATGCTATATAAGTCACAATATACTTACATATTATAATAAATATTTACTATATATTTATAATACATATATATTTATAATACATAGGTTACCATATGTGTTGACAATACATATATTTACAATGCAAATTTTTAGTACATATTTACAAAGGGGAAAAATAAAGGAAGAGGGTTAAATAAAACACAAAAGGTAGAAGGAAAAAAGAACCCAGATGCTGAAACAGGCCCAGTGGTGACTGAACTGAAGAGCTGCTATATTTGCCAGCTCCCTTAGCTGTCTTTAGTACCTTAGGAATTCCACCTTTCTTCTCTTTGCTCAGACTTGGACGTATGGTCCACATGCATGTGCACAAGTACCCCACATTAATACATGGGGCCAGAGAGAAAAAGACGGTCCACCAGTCTGGCTGGAATAAAAGTGTCCTCAGGGGGATGAAGATACCTAGCTAAGACTGGAAGAGATACTGAGAGCCTCAAATGACAAATAGGGCTGGACACTGGGTGACCCAGTGTCACCCTCCTTTCTTTTTTATAATGGAAGGATAGAAATTTTAGGGATATGATATGATGCTCTCTGAACTAAAATTTCCTTGGGACAAGAAGTGTCACTTGTGTGACCATAATATTGGAGGTCAAAGGAAGCATTTAGAATCTCAGATCTCTGTACCCAGTGTGTGTGTGTGTGTGTGTGTGTGTGTGTGTGTGTGTGTGTGTAGTTTCCATCTGAAAGCAGGGTGAGCACCTGGGAGAGGACACAGGAGAGAGCAGTGTCTGTCTGTGCCTCACCAGAATGGGGGAAACGAGGAGAGGAAGCTAAGACATGTCTGCCACCTTACATCACTGCTGTGAGAAATGAGTTCCAGCATCCCCCTCTGTCTGGCAGCCTGGGAGTTTCAGTTCAGGTGAGTTTAACACAGCGATTGCTAAGCCGACAGACTCCAAGGTGAAGCTTTCTGTTGGTTCCAAGTTGGAGGACAGTGAGCAGAGTGGAATCTCACCCTGGGATTCCACCTGCAGTGTCCTCGTCTTGCCATGAAGGGACTTCCCTGCCTCCTGAGGCAGGTAGAAGTGGAAGCCGATAGGCTGCTTCTGAATGAAGCTAATTCCCTGCTATTGCTGGGAGTTTGGGTATCGAAGACCACTCTGCAGGGATGTTGCCAAGAGAATTTATTCACTAGCCAGGAGGTCAATATGAGTATAGGATCCTAATATTGACTGAACATGCCCTGGATATCAGATACGAGCCCTGTCTTTAACACGTATTTCTCCTCTGCTCCCATGAGATGAAAGATGCTGTTAATTTCATCCCATAAGCAGGAAGAGCTTGTTGTCTTCCAAATATACCAGGTCCCATGGGTAGCAGGAATAGCCTAAAGATTTAATCAATACCATCTAAATCTACAGCCTGTGTTCTTATTTTGTTTCCAGAAAAGTCCACTTTCCAATGGCAGTACACCACAAGTGACTCTTCACATCCGTGATCCCGCTCTTTTATAATGCCACTGAGCAAGACAAAAGCATCATGGCTTTTGTCTGACTTTTTTCTGGGACAAGAAGGGGTTGAGATGAAGTTTTTGTTGTTGTTGTTGTTGTTGTTGTTGTTGTTGTTCTGTGTATGTGAGTGTCATGTCATTCAGATTGCTGAGGGTGAGCTGAACAACCCACACATACACCTGTATATGGCCACAGTGAGGAAG
The DNA here is from genome assembly GCF_963924665.1 of Micromys minutus. NCBI lineage: Eukaryota > Metazoa > Chordata > Mammalia > Rodentia > Muridae > Micromys > Micromys minutus. The sequence continues at coordinate 9,644,791 of NC_137979.1, forward strand.
ACCAATATCTAGCAACAGGAATGCCTGGTGATTCAGGGTAGTGCCAGAGTGGCTCTGTCTCACTTGCTCACAGGATGGTTCCAGGCAAGTCCTATAGAAAACAAAAGCTTTTGAGCATAAGGGACTTTGAAGAGTCTCAGTCTAGATTATCAAAACTCATGCTCTATAAAACTGTAAAGCACAAAATGGTATCCTCAGATGTCCATCATGAAACTGTGATGTGCCAAGATTAGGGTAAGCAGAGCATCCCAGGACTCCAAAGGAAAGGAGGGACAGAAAGCCGCCCTCTCTTCCTCGCCATTTATCTGCTCCTCTCATCGTGTCTACAGTGCTGGAGGTATTCTGAGAAGGTGACACAGCCTGGTTTTCATGTGCATTTGCTCTGTCACTTAGTTTATGATGACACCCAAGCAGAGGCCGTGGCTCACCCAAGGTCCCATGGTAACTTCTGAACAATGGTCATGGGCTGGATACACTCTTTCCACTGTACCACCAGCACCTGGTACCTAACTCCCATATCTCTGTGATGGAAAAGAGACCAGTCCCCTTACGGAGGGCTTTGCCAAAATCAATTTGAACAATTCTGTCATCTGTTTATAACATTTGTGGTCCTCCAGCCCACCCTTGCTACAATCTGTTACCTTCCTCCTCTTCCTTTTCAACTCTTTTCCCTCCTCCTACCACCCCGTTTTTCCCTGCCTCCCTCCCTCTCTCATTCCCTCTTTTTCTCCTTTTTTATTTCTTGCTCTCTCTGTACCCTTTGAACTCACGTTACTTTGCCATCATGCCACTGGCTAGAACTTGTTATGCTGACACCCCACAGGCAGGACAGATCGCAACAACCTGTGGCTTTATTGAGTGCCCAAGATGGGGAAGCACTGTGGCCATTGACTCTATTATAATGCTCAATATTATGATGAAAATGTCTAACAAGATTCATCTAGGTCATGTCAGGGACAATGGCCTCATGAGACTCTTGTGATGGTTCATAGTCAACAGGCCAACTGAATGAGAATCCAGTCTCTAGCACCTGTGTGACCTAGAATCCAGTCACTGCCTAGCTATGATCCAGTGTGGTACTTAACTTTACTGGGACTCATTTTTTTTTTGTCTGTGTAACAGGAGCAGGAATTCTTACATCAAAGGATTGTTGGGATGACTAAATTTTATGCATAAATTTCAGTACAAGATGGGGGGGGGGGTTTATAGTAAGCATTCCATAAATATTCATACTGTTAAAAGATAAGTAGATAGATAGGTAGATAGATTGAAGGGTAAATGGATAGATGGGTGGATGGATGGATGGATGGATGGATGGATGGATGGATGGGCAGACAGACAGGCAGATTTATGTGGTATATAATACTTACAAGCTGACTGTCATTTGGCACAGTGGATAGGCATATCTAAAGTAAGGAAACTCTACTTTGGAATGTTGATTTCAAGGTGTGAATTAAATGTCTCAGAAGGGGAGGAGAGAAGAATTAACCAGTGTTTTGTGTTCCTATACAAATGACACTGGTGTCCCTACTTTGTCAAGCTCTTGTACAAGGACAGAAGCTCGGTCAATGCCTGCAATTTCACCACCAAACCCGAAAATCATCTGACATGTTACAAAATGGCCACTCACAAATGGTTCATTCAGCCTGCACAGTGGTCCCTTTTTAGTCTCTCTGCCTCTGTCTGTCTCTGTCTCTCTCTCTCTGTGTGTGCGTTTGTGTGTGTTTATGTTTATCCATGGGCTGACCTTTTATACACAGGTGCTGCCCATGTTGTGTTTTGAGATTATTTCTTCTTAGGCACCAGAGTTCAGCAGTCACACTAAGCTGTCTGGCCACCAAGCCCCAGTGATAGATCTGCTTCCACCTGAGTGAAACTACAAATTTCGGCCTCTAGGTCAGCTGTTTATGAGGATTCTGCAGATCAGTCTCAGGTGTGCATGCTCGCATCGGAAACACTACTGACCAAAACACTTCCAGCCAGAGTCAGGTTATTTGTTTGTTTGTTTGTTTGTTTGTGTCTTCTGAGTGGTATTTTGCCTGCGTGTATATTTGTGTGAGGGTGTCAGGTCTTGGAACTACAGATTGGGAATTGAGTCTGGGAATTGAACCAGGGTAATCTGGAAGAGCAGTCACAGTACCCCTGAGCCATCTCTTCAGCCCCACCTCCGGGGTGTTTTTAAACATTTCTTGCTAACCTTTTAAGATCTGATCATTTCTCTTGAAAATCTGGATTTCCGTCTTCCCGATCATTTTAGCTTTATTAAATATTTAAAACTAATGATGTAAAGCTATGCATCAGAGTGACATCACACCACATGAGCCTAGAAAGAAGACCTGGCCTTCACTCCCTAACACACCCATTCCAAGCACCTCCCTGTCTCACCAGATAGCCCACAGCAGTCCTATCATTCTCAGGCTTCCCAGGCACACACTTCTCAACATTAGAGCTAATTATGCTCATGTCTTTACATTCTTAATAAACAATTATTAATCTAATCTTCTGCCTTTGTTCCCTGTACTCAAAAAGTAATTTATAGAACTCATCTACGCTATTAGACATGAGTTAAGATTACTAATTCCCCTTCTCGGAAAAGATTCTAGTGTAGGAATGACACCATTTAATCACCCTGCATTGTACTGTTGGGCATTTGGGCTATTTACCAGGTGAATGACTGTAAACATTCACACTCACACCTGAGTATACATGCCTTCTGCTTGTGAACCTGGAGGGGTGTTGTGCAAGCATTCACTTTTAACAGGCAAAGGCAAATAGCTTTTCAAAGATGTACCAAGTTACACTCCCACCATCAATATGTGACGGGTCCCAATGCGCCAAAGCCTCTCAAACACTTGGGGCTGTCAGTCATTTCAATTTTAGCCCTTCTGGTGGGAGTGTAGTGATAACTCATTGTGATTTCAACTTATATTCCTCCTGATTGTTCCTGACTCCCCTTTCGTTTCATGTGTTTATAAAAATGTTGGACTGCTTTTTAACGGAATAACAGTTCGTGCCTTCTGTCTACTTCAATCTGAGTTTGTACTTTTCTTGTTGACTCTCAAATCCTCTAGATGTGAGTCTTTAACCAAATGTGTTTTATAAATATCCCTTTTCCTTTCTGTAGCTTATGTTCTAACTTTAGGGTTTTTTTAAGCCTCCGTGCATATGTGTCTATGTATGTGGTGTGTGCGTTTGCACATGTTTTCATGTGAATGTAGGCTTGCTCATGCCACAACATGTGTGGAGGTAGGAGACAGACTGCAGGTGTTGGTCTTTTCCTTGCACCTAGGTAGAAACAGAGTCTCTTGTTTATTACCACACATGCAAGGCCAGAACTTGCAGAGACTGTCCTGTCTCTACCTCCCTTCTCACTTATGAGCCACAGGATAACAGAATCAAGTTTTCATGTAGCTTTACATAGGTTCTAGGGATCCAGACATGTCCCCACGTTTGCCTAGCAAGTAATTTACCCACTGAGCTATGTCTCCTACAACCTCTGTTCTAACTCCATCAGTGGAATTTTGATGGGCAAAGCAGCAAGCGTTGGTTTTGCTGTTGTCCAGTGAACCATTTTCCCACTTCGGGTACTTTCTCATCTTACTTAAAGGCTTTTCCTGCCTGCAAACATTGCCTTCTCAATTACCTTCTGGATACTTAGGTGTTCACATTTAGATTTTTGAAAATCCATCTGAAATTGATCGTGTATGGTACAGTTTATATAAGGGTCTGGAATCAATTTTTCTACAGAGATGCCCAGCTGAAGAAGTTGCTCTTTGAAAAGGTCGTTCTTTTTCCACTGATCTTCAAGGGCATCCTTGTCATAAACCAAGTGACCAAATACAGATGCTCCTGTCTCTAGCCTTTTCTGGTCCATTGCTTTCTTTCCTAGATATTATTCATTTTAACCTCTTCTATTTTTTTTTTTAATCTGGGTTGAGAAGTCTTAATACCTCCTTCTTTGACATTATTTTGGTTGTGGCTAGAGTTTTTACATTTTCACAGAAACTTTAGAGTCAGCAGATTGAATTTCCCTAAAGAAATAGCACAGAAGTAGCCTATGATGAGACACACCTGGAATGCTGTCATTTAAGGAGGCCGAGGCATGAGAGTCATGAATTCCAAGCCAGCTGGAGATACAGGGCAAGACCCTGTCACAAATAAAAAGAAAATGGAATCACTCTCCCAGGGACAACATATCAATCACCTATCACACACCGCCGTTTAGGAAAGTAGATATCCTGCAGCATTCCACAACCCAGGGATCTAGCAAATTGATCCAACACAGTTTCTACCTTTTGGCAGTAATTTGTGGCATTCAACATGAAGGTTTTGGAGAACTCATAGAGTATTTTATGTCCTTATGTTTTAGAATTATGAAGTATTTATAGATTTCTATATTTTGTTTGGGGCTGATATAGAGAAATGTAAATTTGTGTTTGTGTTACATGTGTGTAGTGTGTGCATGTGTAAGCATGTGCTCATACAGGTGTGTGAATCTGTATGCCTGTGCTGAAGCCAGAGAAGGAAACTGAGTCCATATTATATTTATTAATATTGATTTATCAGTCCCTATCTTATTTACTAATACTGATTTATTCCAGTTGTTCCAGCTGTAGTCACTTAATTCTAATTTTCCCTCTCACGATTTGAGACATTCTCTGGAAACAGTAGCTGTTTTACTTCTTAACCATTTAATAATGATTTCACTGCCCATGTTGTGTTAGCATTTTATTTGTGAAAGGCTTTAAAGTCAAGACTCTTCTTTCTCCTCTGTGACAGCTTTGGTAATTTGAGTTACTTTAAGATAGCTTTTTATTTCATTTATATTTTCAAACATCTTGTCATAGTTGGTGTGTGGCGCTCTCTTATCTTTCCAGCACCCATAGGTTTGTAGTGACAGTGGCTTGATATCTGGAGCTGGGTTAGACTCAACTCTACTTACTGATACAATCTACAGTGTGTTTCTTATCTTATTACTTACTCTGAGTTCTCTCCTTCTTTTATAATGTTCAACTTTCTGCATTTTTGGAAAAGATGCTTAGCTCGTTGATTTCTGGGTTTTATTCTTCTTCTTCTCTTTCTTCTTCTTCTTCTTCTTCTTCTTCTTCTTCTTCTTCTTCTTCTTCTTCCTCCTCCTCCTCCTCCTCCTCCTCCTCCTCCTCCTCCTCCTCCTCCTCTTCCTCTTCCTCCTCCTCCTTCTCCTTCTTCTACATTTGATTTTATTTTCTTTTGTTGGAGAGGGTGTCTCACGAAGCCCAGGCTGGCCTCAAACTCACTCAAGGAAGACTTTAAATTCCTGATGCTCCTATCTCCACCTTCCAACTGCTGGGGTGGCAGGTGTGCACCACCACACCTGGTTCATGTGCACAGGAATAAACCCAGGACTTAGTGTGTGCTGGGCAAACACGCTACCAATGAACTACATCCCCAGCCCTCTTTGCTTAATATGTACTTCTTTTTAAAGTGAAACTTTGCCTTCCGAATGGAGGCTTAACTGGATCACCCTTTTCTTAGTTTAATTTTTAAAATTTCAATCTTTCCATTCCTCTGTTGGTTCAGAAGCTAAAGATGCCTCCGTTGTGACCCTGGAAGGGCACAGAGCTCTCTCTTCATGCCTCATGTTATCATAAGTGTCACATCTTCCTTCCTCCCAGACCTCAGAACATTTTACCTTTGCTTATTCGTTTGTTAGCATGTGCATAATTATTTCTGTGTAACTTTTTAGTTGACTATTCAGGGGGGAGGTGCCACTACACATATGTGAACCTTAGAGGATGGTGGGTGAAGAGGTGGAAGGAATCTGTTGTCTCCTTCCACACTGTGGCTTTGGGGAGCAAACCCAGGTCTGTGGAGACGTGCCAGCAAGTGTCTTCTCTTGCTGAGCTATCATACCCGCTCCACTGTAACTCTCATATTTATGAGCTCGGCAGGGTACTCCTGCTGTTGCTTCTGCTTTCTGAAGTCACTGTGTATTCTGCTCACTTACACAGTTATCATTTTTATTACCTTACATTCTACCCCGCATCTCTCAGCTTGCATCTGAACGTTCTTTTTCTTATTTGTGAATGTTACCTGTCAGTATCTCTAGGAGTGTGATGCTGTCTGCAGATATGCTTTCCTTTCATTTGTAAGAAAACATCTTCATTTTACATCCTTTGGTGGAAAAAAAAAAGCTGTTTATTTGGGAATGTTTGCAGAGCCTACACGGCTTGGTTCTATGCTTCCCTTAAAGACCCAGACAAAAGCAGTCTTTCCATAACAATGTTCAGTCTTGACATACTATGTGTTAAAGGGGGGTTAGCTTCCTGCTGTCCATCGTCCTGAGAAGAGCACTGGGAGATTCTCAGAGGTTGGAGTTGTTTTGATTTCGGAATTCTAGAAAGTCTGGGGTGCCTCTTGGGCCAGGGCTCCCTGCAAGGACAGCAGTCATGAGCATCTACGTAGAGAGTCAGTTTCTAGACTGCTGTGACAGATCAAGGCCAGGCTGAATACGGGGCTAGGGTCCCAGTCCTTCAGGAAAAAATCCTGTGTCTTATAGGGCACAGAGTCCACAGCAGACTAGAGGTCAGCCTGAGTGTGGGCATCCTTGGGATGCCATGAAAGCCTGGACTCTGTCTTTCTCTGTTCTAGAGATGGAGAGATCAGAAGAAACCTGGGAGAAGGCCCCTGGTCTGGAGAAGCCTTCCAAGACTTCTGGGCTCCAGGGAGCAGATAGCATTATCACAGTGTTTTTAAAAAGTAATGAACAACCTGAGCTGTGAAGATGGTTATCAGTAAAATGCTTGCTATGCAAAAAATTGAGGGTAATTGTTTGAATCCCTCACGCTCCGGTAAAGAGCAGGGTACAGAGCCTTGACTTGTAATCCTAGAATTCAGGACGCAGAAGCAGAGGACTGACCCCCAGGCTGCCTAGCTGGATTGGCTAATTCCAGGTTCCAGTGGAGACCCTGTCTCCTAAAGCAAGGTTAGAGACCTATTGGAGCAGACCACACACATACACACATGAACATACAAGTTCATGTGCACTGAAAAAATATATGTGTGTTAACACATGCACAATCACACATGAATTCAGTAAACACCATCTAAGCCTCTAAGCTGAGCTACTTTATGCAAAACAATATGACTTTGGGTATAAGACATTTTTTATGAATTATGGCTATGAAACTATACTCTTGTGGCAGTCTTTGTTGGCCACTAGAGTTCTGGTTCTGATTTTAATGTTTATCAACATCACAACCTTGAGTAAGTGATTGCATTTCTCTGTGCCAGGCTTCCACCATCTTCAAGTGCCGACAAGAGTGGTACCCAGAGAATCGTTGTGAGGATTTGAAAAAGTGATAAGCATAAAATAGCTACAGCAATGATTGGCATTCATGCACATGCACACACGCACACACACACACACACACACACACACACACACACGCACGCACATGCACAGAAAACCTCTAAAAGTTTTGCTTACAACAAATATTTTCTTTTTAAATGATGAGTATGCTAACTTGTGCACCCCCTCACAGAGGCCTGTGTATTCTTATCCATGTTCTATACCCTGAAAGTATTTGCTTATTCTAGCATGTGTGTGTGTGTGTGTGTGTGTGTGTGCGTGCACGTGCATGTATGCCACTCGCATTCATGTGAAGGTCAGAGAACAACATGTGGGAATCACGTCTGTCGTTCTACCATGCTGATTGTTAAGTTAGGCATAGTGCCAAGTACCCTGGCCACTGTATCTGCCTTTGTGTTTGAAGTGCTAAGCATGCGTTTCCTAAAGCTTTAGTACTTTGGGGTGTGAGGATAAATACATTAGACATTCCCACTTCTAGCTACTCATGCCAGAAAACATGGAAAACAGAGACGTAGCCTTTACTTCTAGAGATGCTGATGTAGGTCTGAAGTGGGGCCATATATTTCCATGCAGGTCACTGATTATGCCACACAAGTAATTTGGAACCATAAATTCTGCTGGCCTACAGCTAATTGTGACATTTCTGGAGTTGGTTTTTAATATGAATCTTGCAAACTGTCTGGGTCGTCATTAGTTTTGGGGCATTGTAAAACTATAACATAGACCCTGGTGAATGCCAGTTTACATCATAGACCCAGGTGAATGCCAGTTTGCACTACAGACACTGGTGAATGCCACATTTCTTTCTCCCAGACATCTTTTTCACTATCACATTACCAGCACGACCTTCTCAGTCCTTGAGATTCAGGGTGTTCTTGTCAGAGTCTCTTCCCGCAGAGACTCGGCACCTTTACTGTTCCTGGAGAGCAGAGTTGGTGGAGGTTTGGCTCCCGGTGCAGAGGATATTCTTGTCATCGCGGTTTTAGCCAAGGCCTCTGCTGCCCTTACCATGAGGTGTAGGTGAATACACAGTATGACTGGAGCTCTCCAGTGTGTGAGAGGTGCCAGGGATTTAAAATAACAGCGAGATCGAAGCAGTGTTTGTAAGACTTGTTCACCCGTGACCTCAGCCCTCCAAGGCTGAGGCAGGAAGAGCACAAGTTCAAGACCAGCCTAGACTACATTACAAGACCTTCATTCATAAAAAAGAAACAGAAAACAATGAAGCTGAACATTGAAACCCATGTTCTTTGCTTCTGTATAATTACAAATGGAAAAAAAATAGGGCTGGAAAGACAGCTCAGTTGGTTAAGCATTTACCTTTCAATCATGAGGAGCTTAACTCAGTCTCTGGAACCTACATGAAAATCAGGCATGGTGTCGCATGCTAATAACCCCAGCTCTAGGGAGGCAGAGACAAGAGAATCCTTGAAGCACCCTGGCTAGGGATAGCCAAGCTGCATTAGTGACTGGCAGATCCAGTGCAGACCCTGTCTCAAAAACATAAACTAATAAGATGGACGTCTCCTGAGCAATGATACCTGAGACTGCCCTCTGGTTTTCCACCTCACATGTACAAATATGCATAAAATACATAGACTAATGAATTTAAAAAAAAAACAATACCTAGAAATGCTTCTCATTTGACAGAGTTAGTTAGTTAGTGTAAACTGAATATCGGCAGGGCCAAGAATGTTATCTCTGTTTCGGTGCAGACAATTTAACCCAGGACCTCATGAGTGCTCAGCAAACACTCTACAACTGAGCTTCATCCCAATCCATCTATGCCCAGTTCCTACTGAGCCTTCCTTCTTCCCCCTAAGCTTATGCCTCTTCAGACCTGGCTAGTAATGTGAACTGAAGGAAAAATGCCCCCAGAGATATGGGTCTCTTTAATAAGGGAATCCTTCTCCCTGTTTGAGCATCATCTCCACACTGGAAGTCTAGAGGCCATGCCTGTCCTTTTGACTATCAGTGTCACTGGGTGGGTCTAAGGGTGATGACTACTAGGCATTGATTGCCAGCCATAGGAGATAAAGAATTCCTGTTGACTGGTATGTCCTCCTTTGTACCACTTTCAACCAAGTGGTGATAAATAAAATGGGACCAGGTTGTAAGGGAGGAAAATCTTTGAACGCCTTGATGTGCTAAATGTAGGTGGGGAGAGCAAGGAGCATAATGGGAAAGTATGTAGCTCAGAAATGCTAAGGGCTGAAGATGGCAGAGTGCTTGCCTATCGAACCCAGAGCACCATCCCCAGCCATGAAAGATTCAGAAATGGTGGTGGCCTTGCTGATGGTCCTCCCGGGGAAGTTTTGGAAACATGAGACTTTAGAGATGATGTGATTGGTCATTCTCATAAACGAGAAAAATGTGGTCAAAGGGCATTTGGTCTTAGGAGTAAGACTTATAACTAAGTCCCTGCAAGCTGAAGTTTTGTGCAAGTTACTCTTCTACAGCCTGTATCTCTTCAGGTGTTCATGGATTATTGGAATGTGCACTATATTCATTGTGAGGATTTTATTAAGACAGTGTGTGTTAAGCACCTCCAATAGCCTAGGGTCCACACCACCTAGAACCTGTACGCATTAATACGATCAAAGCTAACTGAGCCACTGGCAAACAGGAAAGCAGGTAAGCGAGTAAGACATATGGCTAGTAGATACTTCCTGAGAAGAAAAGAACCATTCATAAACCATGAGGGGATACCTTCCCTCCCTCTGCACACATACCTCAAATGAGGATGCCTACCCCAACTCCCAGCATCCCCTGCAATCTTTGTCCCATAGCAACTTTACATGGTAGAATCCATAACAACTTCCCCCGGGGGGGGGGTGGTATTAGCCTAGAAACACCTGCAGTTGGACCCTGTAATTCCTTCTTTCTAAATCCCTAGATATCAGCCCCTTTTCTTCAGCTGAAAAGGAGAAGTCTCAGTCCCAAAGAGCGGTTTATTTGGGATCCTCTCTGTACACCCCACATCTGAATTCCAAGGTGGAAATGCAGCCGCTACTCTTAGGCTCAGGAAGGCTGCAGCAAATTAACATTCCTGCAGCCAGTCCTCCTTTGGAGACTAAACTCTTTTTTTCTTTCCTTCTCCCAGGGAATTTTCTTTTTTTTGTTGTTGTTGCAGAGTGTGCTGTCTCAGCCAGTCCTTTACTAATGTGATTCTGTTTGATTCACACCAGGCAGCCCCTGCAAGAAGACAGCACCAAAGCCAGGCGCCTCGGTGGCTGAGGACTGTGTGCTGGCAGGAGCAGTTCTAGAAGCATCTTCGAACACAACCATCACACATTTAACCAAAGTGACTGACAGTGTTTATCCCCCTCTGTATTTTCAGTCCATTAGTCTTATTTATCTTCTGCAGAAAGACGCCTCCCTCCACACCTCAGGTTCCTGCAAAAATCAGTGTGTGCATATCAGACACGCCTACACACATGATGTGGTGGGCACCAGTCTGGATCTGGGGGGAATAGTTGGTGTTTTGTTCCTAGGCTCCGAGTCCTGCTTTCCTTCCTGCCCCCCCTTACCCACCCCTACCCCCGCTCTGCTTTTTTGTTTTTCTTTCTGCTTTTCCCAGAAACTGCCTCTTGCTGCTCCTCATCATGGAATCTCAAACCCTTTAGGGGTACAGGCGTCTGAGAGCTTTTACATAGTTCCTCTGTCCTTAGCACTGGGAAGCCTGCGAGCCCAAAAAGATGCTGTGTGTCATCAGTGGCTGTCTGGCTTTTTTTTTTCATAGAAACTATTCATCATGGTTAACCTTTGTGATCCAACCCTGTGGTCTTGAACCTACCCATTGCATTAGCCGTCACCTTCCTGAGTCTCCACATTGTAGAGATACATATCTCTCTCCTATGTATTACATGTCACTCTCCTAAGGTATATATGAATATATTCAAGTAAAGAAACCATGTGACCTTTTTTAATTGGTTATTTTTTAATTAATTACTTTATTTATTTACATCCCAGATGTTCCCCACTCCTGGTCCCACCTCCTAAAGTTCTTCACTCCATCCACCCTCCCCTTCACCTCTGAGTGTCCTCCCAGTACCCTCCTCTCTAGGGCTTCAAATCTCTACAGGATTAGTCACATCCTCTCCCACTGGGGCCAGGCAAGGTAGCTGGTCCTCTGCTACATATATCCAGGCTAGTTGGAACCTCTTGGTTTTCTTATAGGGTTTCCTTCCCCTTCAGGTTTGATCCTTCCCTTAACTCTTCCATAGGGGTCCTTGACCTCAGTCCAGTGGTTGGCTATAAGTATGTGCAAGTATGTGTAAGTAAGTCTCTGTCAGCTGCTGGTACAGCACACTCTGGGAAGTTGCAGAATTCATTTCAGGCCCATTCATTTGACCCTACAACAAGGCTGAAATCTCCCTTTACTTAAGAAGCATCACTAAAATTCATCACAATAAACACTAAAAATACACCTTGATTGATAAGTAGTAAAACTTGAGTTTAAATGTAAATTTCTTGTTGATAACCCATCCTACCTTCTGAGCAAAAAGCCTGTTGGCTGCCATGAGAAAGCTAGAGAAAGAACAAGTTTAACAAGTCAGACCGCAGCAATGGTTCAAGTCTTAAGGGTGCTTGCTGCCCTTGCAGAGTATACAAATTCGATTCCCAACAACCATTTTAGGCATCTCACAATCTTCTGTACCTTCAGCTCACAGACTTCTGATGCCCTCTTCTGATATCCATAGGCATTGTACACACACACACACACACACACACACACACACACACACACATACACCTAAATTAAAAGTAATAGAAACCCAGCAAAGCAAACAAAACCCAAGTTGATCTGTTGCTGATAATAATTGCACAAGGGACCCTGTTACTTAGACTGTGCAGTAAAGTAGGTCTTATCTTCTCAGACTCAGACAGAACTCAGTAGCAAGTGGAAAACCTCCGAACTGCCTGAAGAGGCCCCTCAGATAAGGCACTGGGTTCTCCAGAAACCTCAAGTGGGTTTACAGTTATTATCACACACAATTTAAGATCATCCTCTCACTGCAGCTGAACTTTTTCCACATCCCACTTCAGAGTATAAGTGACAGTCACCTGTCTGAAACTGCTGCTTAGAATTCTAGGATGGAGGCGCAAGAAGGAGACTTGTTTGCTGTGACCACTGTAGGTGAAACTGCATCTAACAGGTCATTAGGACTTTACCCACCATCACTCAGTGAAATAATGGTAAATGTTTATAAGAAATCTAAACCCTATCTACTAGTCTACTAATAAACCTGTGCCAATCAAGGCATAGTGACGATTCCATCACATGAAGGATTTATAATCTCAATTCTGAAATGTCCCTGAAGGCTGTCATCACTAAAGACTCACGTAGAACCTATACTGTGTCTCTTTTCTTCTTATCTCATCTCCATCCCTGCAACAACCTCAAGATGTGCCATGGCTGGTCTCCAAGCCGAGATGTAGAATTGACACTTAAAGATGCTAAGACCTCTCCCAGAGTCAGAGCCTGAAGCTGGCATATTTGAACTTAGCTCTGTGTATTAGTCAGTGTTCTCTGAAAGATGAACTGGCAGGATAAATGTATAGTGAAAAGAGATATAGATACATTAGATTGGCTTATGCCATACAGTCTGGGTAGTCAAACATGGGTCTCTCACATCAGAAAGGAAAGAACCTATAATTTCTCAGTGTAAAAAGCTGGATGTCTAAGTCCCAATCTTTTGATGAAAGCCCAATGACATTACTAGAGAGCTGATGGTCTTCGGTTTACATTGTAAGCTCAGATCTGGTCCTGATATCTTCATAAGAATGCAGCAGCAGCAGCAGCAATACCAGCATCATGGGAGATGAACTAATTCACAAGTGAGTTTGACTATAATTAAGCCAAAAGCAATATATGCGTTCTTCCATTTCCTTTATCTAGGCTGCACTGGAAGATATTGCCCACATTCAGGGAGGGTCTTCCAACTTCAAGTAATCTAATCAATAAAGTCCTGTGCAACAGTGCCCTTAAGTTTGCCAGTAGTTAATTCCAGATCCAGCCAAGCCTGCAACCCAGAACTATCACAACCTGCCTGACTCTAGAAGCAGTTGTACCCAGTGCACTTTTGCTTTTTCTAGAGGTCACCAGCTGTGGGCACAGGGGCTGCACCACACAAGTTGTCAGCATTAGAGGACCAAGGCATGAGCAAAAGGAACAGCACTGATTGTCAACCCTCATCTTCCCTCTAAAAGCCCCAAATCCTCCTCTTCCTCACCTATCACTTTTTTGTGGCTTATGTAGGACCCGAATTTGATGACACGTCTTCCTGGAAGGTTTCCCAAACATTAGATAGTTGGGTTCATCACTCATTACTTTCTGTTCATTTCAGAATGTCCCCCCTCCCTCTCCCTCTCACTCCTCCTTCCCCTCTCCCTCCCCCTCTCTCACTCACTCACTGACTCATTTTGTGTGTGTGTGTGTGTGTGTGTGTGTGTGTGTGTGTGTGTGTTCTACCTGGAATGGCATCTCTCACTCCACATCCCAACCACTGTGTTTTCTACATGCTTGTCCTTGGGCTTTACCTGGAGGAGACTTTTATCTTCCTGAGGCCATGCAGAGTACCTGGCTTCAAAAATGTCTGGGGAGTAAATGAGTTTAAAGTAAACAATATGACTGGATATATTCAGTACGAGCAAAAGCCTAAGAAAAGAGGAGGAACTCGTTGAAACTTAAGAGAAAGGGTCCTTTAAAAGGCTGAACTAGGAGCCATGAAGTTAGTATACCGATGCCTGGACCCTGGGCCTGGCTCTTGATATCACTTACACCTCTGCCCAGCTCTTTCCTTTATCTATGAAACTGATCCATGTTTAGCTAAGGAAATATCATGTGTAGACATAATCACGATGACTTATCATTAGCCAGTTATCCTACACTACTGTGCCAGGATATTTTGGTTCAAGGTATCCATCACAATAAATGAGTCAACAACAACCAAACCTAAATGACTTGGGATTGAATCCTTAGTCTGTGTTTATTCATTTACTCAGAGTGCAGGAGTCAGTAATGGGGCTGGGCGTCCGGCTCCTTGAACCACCTCTCCTAGTCATAGTTTGTAGGAAACTGGAACAAAGGCAACAAAACCAGTCCAAGCTTCACTTCATCCCTCTGTCCAGGCACTTGGCTTTGTCTCTGAGATTCCACTTTTCCTTCATTATCATTTCTGTCTGTGTCACTGAAGATGCTTCCACTAGAGTCACAGAGCCTTGTACTCCTCCCAAGCTGCCATTTGGATGACATCTAGATTGAAGGTTAGCTCTGAACAAAGAAGCCATTGACAGTACGTACTGTGCTAGTCTATTTGCAACGGATTCTTGTAAATTCCTTTCTGAGGAAGAAGTACAGTGAGGTCTCATCTTGTGGTATATAAAGTGGCCTGATCTACCTTTATCTGGTTCTTGGGGCACTGAAATGAGCGAGTGTTTAGGAAGCCAGCAGAATGCTCTGTCCATTAGAGATAGTCAAGTCTGGCCTCAGACATGGCTGTCACTTGTCTTTTTAGCATCACTGTTAGGGACAGTTGGGAGAGCAAGGCATTCCGTGCAAGTTATTTATAATAAAGGTACAGAGACACAAAGAGATCTCCTGCCCTTGGGAGCAAATACAATAGATAATTCTTCAAACAGGAAACTCAGTGAGTTGCTAAAATCATGCTATATTCCTATTTGCTGAAGCAAGCTATCAAAATAGTATGTGTGATGTCTGTGTCCTTTGCTGTAAACAATACGGGGTCCATTTTGTTCTCAGGATGTGGAAGCATCTGCCATTTTGTCCACTGTCCGCATGGACTTCTACAGAGGAGGAGTGACTGATCAGCCATTCTGTTTAATCAAGAGTCTACGTCTGCTCGATTCAGATTCCAGCCATTGAGTCTGAGGCTGGGCAACCTAAATATAGTCGGGGGATGGCTAAATCCCAGGACTGTGTTGAGATGGACAGATTCCTAATCCATGCACGCTCCAATGAGCTCTGAGCATCTCATCTCCATGCATCTAACTACTTACAATCTTTAAGACTGGAAGGGCCAGCTAAACGATTCTCGAAGGAAAACATTCCTGTCTGCTTCCGTAGCATATTATAGCTGGTTTTGATGCTTCTTCTCTCCCTATTACTTGAGCTTTCTAGCCCTCCTACCTTTTCCTTTCTGGGGAAGCTCATGTTTCTATTCCCTTCAGACAAGTCACACTTTTCCCTCCCAAACTCACATGCGTACTGTGTCTCAGCCCCCCATCCCCGCTCAAACCGTGTTTTCAATTTGCAACGCTTACTTCCTATTATGATTATCAAGAGAGGCTGAATGTGAGTGGAGGGGCAGTCATAACCGACTGCAAAATAACATGGAATTGTTTGGTTTCCTATGTGTTCCTGCTGGTTAATCTTGACTGTCAACTTAATAGGATTTAGAATCACCACGGAATCACCTCTGGGCACAGCTGTGAGGGAGTTTCTAGATTAAGTTAATTGATGTGGAAAGAGCCACACTAAATGTGGATGGCACCGTTCCATTGCCTGGGGTCCTGTACTATGTAACAAGGAGAAAGCAAGCTGAGCACATGCATGCGGTTTCTGCATCCGGACCTCACAAGTGATGTAACCAACTGCTTCCCATTGCTACTGCTGTGACTTCACTGTGGTGATCTGAACCCTTGAACTGGTTCCCTTCCTTCCTTGAGTCTGTAAGGAATCTGTCCCAGTAACATATCTAGTGACTAATGCAGCTGACCTCCATGGGAAGATGCAGTCAGTTTCAAATGTATCACGATGGTCCTTTTCCTATGGGTAGAAGTAACTAGGCTAGAAATGTCTATGGAGGAAAGGGTGTGGGCTTCATCTGATGTTTAGAGTTTCTAATCATAGATGTAGTTTGCTTTCCAGCCAACGTATTACTCTATTTAATCAGCCGCTAAAGCTCTGAATGGGTAATGCAGAATAAGAAGCTCTCTGAGCCCTACAAAAGAAGGCCCTGAGCTGTGCAGGACTCTGCAATGCTCACAGAGGCATCCTGCAGCTGTGAGCTGACTGATTTACAAGGTTGAGTTGCTGAACCTGTTAACACGGATTTGAAAGCAGCAGGTGGGCAGAGACTAGAGGGAGGGCAGGGGCTGCTGGCAAATGGGAGGAACAACAAACAAGGGGACTGCAGAGAGGGCCAGGCTGAGCTTGACCTAGTCCTTAGGCAGCTTTCTGCAGGCCAAAACAAACATATCACCTCACTTCTCTAGTAGCCCACTGGGAGCCCTGATCTACTTCAGTGCCCATGCTGATGACGACCAACCAGTTATTCTGTGTCTACGATGGGCTATGATCCACTCCAGGAAACTAAGGAGAACAGAGAAAGTGTGCAAAACACAGTACTGGGCTTTGCTGGTATTTATCACCTACAGTAGGGCCACATTCAGCCACAGTGAAGTCATGTGTTTATCTCTTTCCACAAGATCATGGGCATGCATTGAAACTACTAGAAAAATTTCCACCCTACCCCCCACCAAATATAGTTAAAATTTATCAGCTTCTTACAAGAGAAACCTTTGAGCATCTTCTCAAAGTTCCTGCTTCCTCCCAATGCTAAAGAGGGAGGTATTTAAGGAAGCTGACCTCGTAAAATTCACAGGACTGTCTGCAGCTTACACTGTACTCAGTCAAGACCTCAGGCTAGAGCAGGGTTTAAAAGCTGACAGGACTGTGGTCTGAGATGTAGTTTGGCATAAATTGGTTTGCCCTTTGGCTGTGAACTTGTGGATCAGGATGTTCGTGCAGCCTGTGTGTTTTTCCCATGGAGCCATGGTATTTATGGGTCATTAGACAGAATGAGGCTTGAATTGTGAGACCCATCAGAAGCCTCCGAGCTCATCATTGTGCCTAATTGGTTTGAGCACTTCAGTAGCTTTGTTATATGAAGCCCGCCGTTTAGAATGGAGCCGTCTGATGGCCTCAGTCATTTTTGGAAGAAGAGCTTACGGCACCCTGTCTGGGGCTAGACTTCCTTGAGAACTAAGCTCCAAAAGCTTCCGGATAGGGATCGGATGGGCTTCGTGCCGATTGATGATCAGGACAGTTGACCAGGCAGTGACAGACCCAACAGTCCTAGGACAAGAAAGAATTCCTTAGAGTGAAATGACAATTTGGAAGACTCTAGAATCATCTGTGAAATGGGCCTCTGGGAATGTGGGGGATGTTATAACTGCATTAACTGAGAAAGGAAGACTGCCCATTGTGAGTGGCACCTTTCCCTGCCTGAGATTCTGGACTTTATAAATGGAGAAGTGGAGCTGAGCTGCTATGTCTGTCCATCATCCTCTGCCTCCTCATGCCGCCTCAAGATTCTGCAGCTTTGACTTCTTGACCATGGTGGCTATACCTTGGACCATGAACCGGGATGAACTCATTGTCCCTTAAGTTGCTTTTGTTGGAGATTTTTAATCACAGCAGCAGACATAAAACTAAGGCATCCACAGAGTATAGAGGATACAGGTGAGAGTCAGGCACAACAGCAATCTCCTACATGCAACAGGCCGGGTTGCTGAGTGTTCCAAGAGGCAAAAGGAATGTGGAGCTTTATCTCCCTAATATTCCTTCAGAAGAAAGAAAAAGATGAAAGGGATCGAGTCTAGAGTGGGTAATGATATTCCATATGTGGTTTTCCTCTGGGCTTTTAAAACCTGAGGCACACCAGGGGACTGCTGAGAACATCAACTTCAGAGTGGAGGTCCAGATGCAGAGTTGGTTCTGCATCTGGTTTAGTCTCTGTTGTGGCCTGGGAACACCCCCTGTCTCCATCCCACATCCCCTATATCCTAACACCTCTCCCCATCTCATAGCATCCACTGCATCCCTAACAAGGAAACATATACTATGTCTCTAAGGCAGAATCCTCTCCTGGCATTCTAGGTCTCTATGGCAAATGGAAATAAAACCTTTGCTTAGGTATGATACATAACAAAATACACAACGAAGTGACTGACAAATACTGGTTAATTTATGATCCAGAGACCTGTCCCTGGCACTTGGGGCATTTGACGTGGGAGAGAAGAGACCTTATCTCCTGTCATACATGAACCTCAGCTGAGAGCATTGGAAATCTGTGAATGCATGCTGGCTTGATCCACAGTATACAACTGTATCTGGTGTGTTTTCTTTTCTAGAACTTTACTTTGAAAGAGTTCAGACATCCATGCTACAGCTGTAAATGTCATTTGCTTTTCTTGTTGGTGTATTTTAAATAGGGGAACTGAGGCCTAGTGACTGAACATAGTTTTCCATGAACTAAGTGGTACCAAGACAGCCTAACCATTTCCCTTCTCTCCCATGAGGCCCCAGTTTCCCTCAAAATCTTCCAGTACTTGACTCTATCGCTCAAAGTCATCCACTAGAGTGTTTGATTAGTTTGAAAAATTCAGAAAATGCTGCCAAGTGTCTTCTGTGGCCAATGATTTTCTTCACAGAGCTAAAGGTTGGTGACAGTACCACACAAACCCCGCTCTGCCTGTGATAAACACCAGAGCCAAAAGCAACTTGCAAAAGAAAAGGTCTGTTTCAGCTTATAACTTCCAGGTCACACCCCACCACTGAGGGAAGCTGGGGCAGGAACTCAAGGTAGGCACCTGGATGCAGGAGCTGATGCAGAGACCATGGAGGGATGCTGCTCACTGACTAGTTCTTCCTCCTGGATTGCTCAGCTTCCTTCCTTATACAACCCAGAACCACCTGCCCAAGGGTATAATTGTACACAATGAGCTGGCCCCTCCCACCTCAGTCATTACCCAAGAAAAGTCTCCACAGACCTGTTCAGACTGACAGAGGCAATGCCCCAGACTGAGCCCCATCCCCTTCACAGATGACTCCAGCTCTTGTAAATTTGACAACAATTAATCAACGAAATTCCCTAAAGCCACACAATATGGTGGGCCCGGACAATAAGGATCCCTAATACAAATTCCTCAAGACATGCAAATTGCGTTACAGTCAGCTTTATGTGTCCAGAAGTTTCCGGTCCTCAATCCAAACAATCATGGGCCACAAACATTTAGAAAAAAAAACCGAAGTCACCTGAGGCAAACATTCTTTCTTCTCTGACATTGTGTCTCACAATACGCCGTGACTATGGTGTTTATACCATTAGGGTATTCTAGAGATAACTTACAAGTGTGCTGGGCAGTCTGTCTGGGTTATGTGCAAATGCCATGCCGTTTATATAAATAACTTGAGCATCCATGGATTGGGTAACTGTAGGGAGACTTACAGACAATTAATGGATGTCAAGAAGCAATTAGGTGCGATGGCTTTTAGAAAAAGACTCCAAAGTTTTCCCCAAGAGGACATGTTCCCCAGAGTTCTATCGGGTACTTCACAGGTCTTTTTGTTGTGTTATGTCCATGTCAAAGAACCCATAACCATCTGAGAAAATAGCTCAGAACAGGAAGGAGGCTCAGAGTCAAAACTTACACTCGTTCCACAGCACACAGTGGACAACAGAGAGACTTGCAAAGAATGGAGGGTGTTTCTAAGGCCCGGATTGCTCTGCTATGGTCCTGCTGCTGAAGCCTGGCACCTCTCCAGCCTCTGTGGATTTGCCAAACGATGCTAATTCCTGTCTGCTTCTCCCAAAGCAGCTATTAAAAGAATCCGATGCAATAACATTGATAAAAAAATAATCTCCAGAAAAAAAATGCGAAGTACCCTGCAGAAGTAGAATATTAACTGTGAGATATTAAAGTCTCAAGTCATTTCTCTGGCTGTCAACTGAGAAAGAGGGGGGAAATCACAGTTCTGTCGGCAGCATTCAGAAGTTTCTCTGCTTCTTCGATTCCTTTCGCGGGGTCCCGTAGCTGATGTTTCCTGTACATTTCCTTGACTTTAATGAGAACAGACTACAAGCACAGCATACGGGATTGAGAGGGAAATCGTGGCCAGTCCAGGAGCTGCTGAAGAGAAGCATCCTGCTTTCAAGACATGGCGGCTACTCTCACTTCTCTTCTGCATTATTGGTAGCTCTCAACAAATAGCCCAGAAGCATCAACGTAGAGGCTCTGGAGACGGGAGCTGGCTAGCAAGCTTCAATCTAACAAACCTCCCAGGAATGCTATGTTTGTGTTTTTGTGGACACAGGCACATTTGTGAACATACTTAAGGAAGGCACAGAATAACCTCAAGAATCATTCTTTAGGTGTCTTTTATATTTATTTTTGAGACAAGGTCTCTCACTGATCTGGAACTTGCCATCTAGGCTAGGCTGACTGGCCAGCACGCTCGAGCACACCATCGATCTCGGCCTTCCAAGCACTGGGATTTTTAGCAAACACCGACACGTCTAGGATTTGGTTTCAAAGAAGTGGATTGTGGACATGCATGGAACTCAGCTCTTCATGGCATGCACCTCCATGGCTGAGCGATCTCCTCAACTCCCCCATGGAAATTCTGGCAGCCCGATCAGAAATATGAGGTGAAGACCCTGACGGGAGGAGATCTCCTCGATTATTACTCTAACTGTACTTTGAAACAATGCTTTATTTTTTTATTATGTCTGTATGTTTGCATTTGGTTGGTGTGTGAACATGTGTCCAGGTGGTTGTGGAGGCCAGAAAGGGACATCAGATCCCCAGAGGCAGGTGCTACAGGGGGTTGGCAGTTATCAGGCATGAGTAGAGAACCAAAGTCCTCTACAGGAGTGGCACATGCTTCCAACTACTGATACACCTCTCCAGCTCCAAATATTGCTATTCTTAAAAAAAAAAAGAACAGGCCTCAAATTCCAAGAGGACCTTGTACACGTGTTCACAGCAGAACATGGACTTGTGGACACCAATGTTAGCCAACATGGTAGATGTATCTCAAAACATGATAAAACAGGATGAAAGTTGAGCTTTTCGGTTTTATTATGATTTATTTTTATTTTCTAAAGATGTCTAGTGTGTATGCACACATGTGTGTAGGTGCTTGTGAAAACCAGAAAAGCACATTGGATTCCCCAGGAGTCGAAGTTGTAGGCAAGTGTGAGCTGTCCAGTGTGGGTGCTCAGAGCCAAACTCAGATCTCTGAAAGAACAGCAGGAATTCAACTTCTGGACCATCTCTCCAAACCCTCCAGTTAGGATTGCTAAGGTTGATCAAAACAGAGCACAGTTTGTCTCCAATGATGCAGCCGTCCCAAAAACATACAGATATCTATCTGTGTTGCCATCAGCTGCTAGTGATAACATGCTCACAAGCTGCCCACATAGCAAGTTCTTTCCTGAGCTCTGAAATTAAGGACCATGATGATGAAAATGAAATAGAAATAGTGTTTATTGAGCATTGAAACACTGCTTCAAAGCAATTCTCCCATGCTAATGGAGAATCCACCAGTCTCCTTCTTTTTCTTTATAATTTAACCGATTTACTATACCGTGTCTTTGCAGGGCTCTGGTAATAGAATTGTGGACACAATCACATCTCTTTCATCAAAGAGCTCATACTCAGATCGGAGGGGGAAAAGCCTCCTTCTGCTTGAGAGGAGCGGCCTTCAGAGGATGAAATACCTGGAATACTCTGTGGAGGAAAACTCCCCAAAATGTAGGCCTTTGAAGAAGTAGGAAAATTAGTCACTGTAGTTTAGGGAAACTGAGGTTCGAGTTGTTTGCGTTACTATACCTCAGATCATACAGTTAGCCAATGTGTGTAGGAGGGGGGTGAAATTAGAGTCCAGGCCATTCCAGTTTCAAAGCCCTTGTTCTATAACCAACCATCAAGTGGAAAGCAGAAAATAAGTTTCAACAATACTGTCAGTTATGATGAATTGGTCATGGCTTCTAAAGATGCTGATGGCAAGGGTTCTGCAAACTTGACTGGACTTATCTGGAAAGAGTCCCACAACCAGTCAGGGATGTTAGGTCAGTCTCAGATGCCAACGGGGGGAAGGGGGCAGATAATATGAGGCATGTGCTCAGCTTGCACAGCAGAATGCAACCTCCAGGACTCACCCCAGAGAGGCTGAGAGCCACTGCTGAGTTTAGTCTCTGATTGCAAGGATCTCAGCTCCACAGCATCAGTGGAGAGTTGCCATGTGTTGGTGGGAGGCAACAAGCCACAGTTTAGAATGAGGAAGGCTCATGGAACATTCAGCAGGACAGGGAATACATTTTCTTTTAAAGGTTTAACAGTGGGAAAGGACAATAAATACCAATTGGTCTTGTTGATTCATGAAACTTTATAATGCTCTGGCCAACTAGGCTTTGTATTCTGACTCTGCTATCTTCACTAATGTGGAGGCTGTGCCTATGAGAGAAAGTGGCATCGTTTAGAAGTTGTAGTGCCCTGGTGTCTTTTCCTGTCTGTGTTGATAAGACCCGAGGAGGTTAACTTATGGGAGAAAAGTTTATTTTAGCTCATGGTTCTGGGTTTAGTCCTTGGTTTGGAGAAAGTCGAGGTAGCAGAAACTTGAAGTAGTCAAAAACAGAAAGAGAATGAGTGCAGAATTGCTGCATTCAGCTCACTTTCTCCATCCTTATACAGTCCAGGAATTGCTGCCTAGGTAATTGTGCCACTCATAGTGGAAAGACCTTTCACTTCAATTAACATAATCCAAATAATCTCCCTCAGACATGCCCATAACCCAACATGATCTAGGCCAGTGTTCCTCAACCTTCCTAATCCCACAGCCCTTTTAATACATACATTTCCTCATGTTGTAGTGACCCCAACCATAAAATTATTTTTGTTGCTACTTTATAATTATAATTTTGCTATTGTTATAAATCATAATGCAAATATATGTGTTTGCTGCTAGTTGGGTGACCCCTGTGAAAGGTTCATGTTACCCCCCAAAGGGGTCATGAGTATAACCCATAGGTTGAGAATCACTGACAGTTCCTCTTTGAAACTCCTTACCCAGTGATTCTAAAGTGTGTCAAGTTGACAATTAAAAACTAGCCATCATAGCATCTACTATGCTCCTCTTCAAAGTAGCTGAGAAGGTGAGCCCAACCTAGATGAGAGAATGACTCCAGGAGGAGACACCACATGATGGTTTCTCCCATACAGGTTTATTTGTTTGATGTTAGACGTGCTCTTTGCAGGCTCATCATATGTAAATCTTTCCATGGTGCATTGTGAAACCAGTAGACAGATTGCTGTCATAGAAGTAATAACAATCGCCTAGAAACCAACAAGAAAACAGATCCCATCCAGCTAGCCAGTGTCTGGAAATAGCTTCTGGGCAAATTTCCTTTGCCAAAAGTTGCTGTCTCTTCTCCTCCTTGCCTCCCTGTCACATCAATCTGTCCTAAGTGCCTGTCACCCTAGACAGATGACATGACTGGCGCCTTGTTTTGCTTTCTTTACCTACACATTTGGAGTTGAAAAGATCAACTCTTCCAAATGTGAGAGCTATTTGTCCACCAGGACAGTTGTAGGCCACACAGTCATGTCACCCATGGTGATGTGATATCCCTAGGTCTTCTGTTTTCAGTAAGTCCACTTATAGGTTAGAGTGGCATTGTGATTGGCCCTCAGTGATTCTCACACCACAGTGGCCATTTTTTCCTTCTCCTTTTCCCCATTACTCACTTGCCCATAATTACTGGTGCTTCCCATTGCCCCTTAATAGCCTGTTACTTGTCTTCAGCTGTCAGCTTGGCACATCCCAGAGTCAACCAAGATTGCTGCAATCAGATTGGTCTGTATGCATGTCTGTCAGGCATTTTCTTAATAGCTAAGTGATGTATAAGGGACCAGTCCACTGTGGGCGGTAACACCCCTAGGAAGGTAGGCCTGGATAGGAAAAGAAAGCCAAATGAGTAAGCCAGAAAGCAGTATTTCTCCATGGTTTCTGCTTTGGTTCCTGCTAGAGTTCCTGCCCTGACTTCCTTCATGGATAGACTTAGCTGAAAGTGCAAACCAAGTAAATTAACACTTTCTCAGGTTGCTTTTGGTCATGACGTTTATCACAGCAGTAGGAAAGCAAACCAGAATAAGTGCAAATAAAAGAAAGGGAGATGGCAGCCACCTCAAGTTCCACCAAATGTATCTTAATTTAGAGGACAATATTTGACAGTTCTAAGGACTAGAACACTCCTCTCTGGTTGTCTGCACTGACAAGCAGAAAAACACCCAGGATCCTGTCTTTCCTAGAAATGTTACTCAGAGACTCACGAAGACAGAGAAGACAATAGCAATGTGTAGAAGATTCTCTGACACATAGGTACAGGAGGACTTCACTTTCACTCAGCCCTACCAGCTTAAATAGTGACAAAGGGACCTGTTATAATGACTCCTGTGTACATCTTCTGAACAAAGACCCCATAGGAAGAAGATGTACTAGAATCACTACTTGGGGACTCTGGGTTAAACTTGCATGAAAGAGGTAGAGAACTGCTTAATGGTTCTATTCAATGCTTTTACACTGGGGTTTAGTCACACCTCCTTTGTGGGGCTCCTGATTCTTCCATGCAGAAGAGAAGCCCCAAAGTCAGTTCAATAAGGTGGCCTTGTCATCTGGGCAGCTTATCTGCTTTCTTCCTCCCTGTTAGGCAAATAGATCTGTGCCCCTTGCCCATGTTGATTTTTAAGTAGAACCAGTGCTGAAGCAGAGGCCTGTTTTCATCCCATCCTGTTCCTTTTGTTCTATTGTATGGGGCTGATTTCTTCTCTATTCCTCGAGTGAGATCCAGCTTCCCAATTTGGAGAGCAAAGGAGAAGCCCAAGGCTGTGGGCAAGTTCTATTGAGATCCGGTGCCCACTCCAACCTGAGCCATGAACGCTCCGCATGACTTTGAAGAAGGCTCTTTCCTTGTCCCAGCATTTGCAATTTTCAACAGTTTAGAGTTGTCTGGTTTCTAAGGAGGCCTTCCAGCACAGACATGCAGTGGGGAATAGAATTCTGGGTGGAACTACAAGGTAGCCTTTGCAGCTGACTTGACTCCCTCTACAGCATCAAGCACCTAAAGGGGCTCTGCAGGCAACATGTTTGTCCTAGAACTCTGCCCCCACAGCATTCACTGTGATGGGAGAGTGGGCTGAGGAAAACAGTTTACAGACATTCCAGTGCAACGCAGCACGTTCTGTGTGCTCTCAGCAAAGTACAAATGATTACAGGGTCTGAAACAGATAGAAATAGTGTTTATGAAAAGTCAGAATAAGACCACGGCATTTTAGATAAACCTTGAAAGAGAAAGAAGTGAGACAACACACAGTCAGGTTTCCATGGCAATAGTTCTGAGTGTTAACATGCCGACTGCTACACTGAGTGCTCTGTGCACGGTGCTTCACTAGCTCCACTCAGTCTTTTGAGATTCAGCCCGTGATTATTCCCATTCCTTATATAGACACCGAGGCATAGACTGGCTGAGAAAAGACTTAGGCTCATACCACAAACAAAGCAGGTGCTAGAATTTAGATGCTAGTGCTTTAGGGCCGGTCCTGTGCCCTCATGCACTGGCTCTCACAGAAGTGAGGCCAGAGTCTGTCCTGACGGAGGTTTGGCTCTGTGGAATTTGATGGAGAACAAGATGGTGTGAGCCACAGCATGCTGGCTCTTACACCTGCTCTCCCCGTGTTGAACATCTTTTGCTTGTTTTCCACCTGGCAATATGCAATCCACAATGCCAGTGTGATTCGAACTCATCTGTAGCCTTTGAGAGAAAGAACTAGGGTCTGTGACTTAGCCCCCAAATTTAATATAGACCTCATCGGTTTGGTTGCAGCGGAATTAACCTATGTAATAGTCATGCTGGGAGCTCGTCAGACTAGAAGCACCTTTATGTAAAAAAAAAAAAAAAAAAAAAAGACTTATCTCGGGAGAGTCTGTGTAGTGAGATATGTTATCAATGTCTGGCAGCTATCAGATGGAGCTAGGCTTCATGGTGTGCCCCATTTCCAAAGTGAGTAGTAGGGAAGCTGAAGGGACCAGGTAGCAGCTGGGGACACCGTGGGAGACATGGGTGCTGGGGGCAAAAGACATGGGCTGAGCTTCAGCACTGAGACTGTCACCTTGTGTCACTTTTGTCCACAGTTATTATTTTTTAAAAAACAACAAAACAACCCCTTCATAAATGTATAAGAGTACTTTATGGAATACCTTTGATTCTGGCAACTTAAAAATGCACAAGTAATTGTTTTGAGCAGAAACGTAACTACAGCCATCTCTAAGCTCACTGCTGGGAGTTACACGTGATCCTGTGATTTTTTCTACTCACTACAGGGGTAAAATTTTTCAGCTTTGCTGAGATCTTTCTGGGCAGCCAGATGCTGTCCTCTGCAAAATAATGACAAAGACACAGGAGCCACTGCAGCCACAGACACAGAAAAGTCCCTTTGCTGAGCAAGAGCTTGAGCTAAGGACTGGGTTTGACTGTCAGCAGCATTGTAAGAGAACATGACTGTCATTCCCATGCACAGAAGAGGAAGCCAAGGCTTTAGTTACTAATTAATTTGCCCAATGGACAAACCCAGTTTAGCCACCCCTAACCTCAATACTCAGAACCCAGTGCCGGGGCAGACACTAAGAGATGCATGAACTCAAAGGTTCCGTATAGCTTTTCCATCTCAGACATCTTAGAAAATGATCGTTTCGTTTATAGAGGTTGGAATCTTTCTTTCCCATGCAGAAAGTATCCTGGGATCTAATGTAATAGCATGAGGTACGTGGTATCACTTTCCAACGTACACCTAATCAGGCAAACATGCCATGCATGACATCTCTCTAAGAGTACGGGGGACCATTTTGGAACAGAAGTTCATGCAATCTGCCTCCCCAGTCATCTGATTGCTGGCTATTGCACACAGGTGTCCCAGACTTCTGCCCAGTTTTGTTTAATGACCCTTGCTATAGAAAATAAAAGTACCCCCATAGAAGGTGTCACAGTTAGTAGTCAGACAGAGCACAGAAACTAGCTGCACTCACCAGCCTCACTCAGAAGGCATCTGAGTTAACAGAGTGCTTAAGGTCAGAACCTGAGTCCTGGCAGCCAAGACAAGCTATGCCTGCACCTCCACCTTCAATAAACAAATTAAAGAAACACAAAATAATAAAAGTAAAGCAAGGTGATTTAGTCAACGTGGCTGTGTTAGGAAGGGACACTAATAAAGAGATCCAGTGATCCCCCTCCACCCCCAAATCTATATCTGGGGTTCTGACATGAGGTTTGAGTTTGTGTGAAGAGCTGTGCATAGCTAAGCAGTCCTAGCCAAGATGTGGTCCCACCCATCACTGATCCATCATTGCCTGAACTCCAGGATCTCCTTCAAGATGGTCTGGTAGCTGGCAGAACTGTGCAAAATATCTTCATGGGAATGTTCTCCCTCGCTAGCACTGGGGTGTCAGCCTTTTCTTTCACCCAGCATGATTACTGGGGAAATTCCAATTCTTTGGAGCAGACTGTTTCAATAGACTGGTTGCTTAAAGGATGGCACAGATGTCGCTCTTTAAAATATTGTCCCTCCTGCCAGGACAGTGACATCTCTGCCCCTAGCACAATGAAACCCCAAGCACTAAGAAAGATCTGAAGTCACATAGATACCCTTAAAGATAAGACGGGAGGCTAACGTGAGATGCTAAGTACCATGATCAAACTCTTGACCTGCTTTGGGTGGAAAGGGATGATCAGGACACAATTAACTCACACACAGGAGGAGGAACGAAGTGTGGTGACAGAGGATCAGGCTAAGAGCTATGGGTTCCCAGAACAGGATGGGCTGATTCTGACTGGGGCTCTCAGAAGACCTGGTGTATAAAGGAGGCTTTGAAGGAGCAAAGGGACAAGTTAGTGGTGAAACTCCTGCTGGAGGAGTCATTTGCTGATTTTGAAACTGGGCTGGTGGTGAGCATGGGACTGAAGTTCACACCGGTCTAATTTGAATTCCAGATCTGCCTTGTCTATGAAATCTTCAGTGATTCCCCTGCCCCCAGCCTGAGAACATGATTCAGCAAGGGAAGTGTTTGCCTTGCAAGCATGAAGTCCTGGGTTCAATCCTTAGATCCTACATACAAAGCCAATATGATATGGTGTGTACCTTCATTTCCAGTCCTGGGGAAGTCAGAGACAAGAGGATTCCCCAGGCTTGCCAGTCAGCCAATACAACCTAGCCAGTAAGCTCCAGACCAATGAGAAATCCTGTCTTAAAAACAGTGACAAGGTGACAGCTCTCAAGAGACAGCACTTGAGTTTGACTTCTGGCTTACACACACACACACACACACACACACACACACACACACACACACACACACCTCAAACCTTAGTCTTTCCATCTGCAGATGCAGATCCACGTAACTTCTGCTGAATTTTTAGGATTGCTGTGGAATGGTAAATATAGTAACAGTGTAATGCAGATGTTTAAGGAATACACAGTCTATAACTGGTTTATAGTCTGTATTATTGCTCCTATCAATGCACTGAACATCATCTCAATCTTTTGGGGTGACTTGTATCGTTAACCAGTCACTTCTGAGACCAGACAACTTACAATATTGATTCAATGCTCTCCCAGATGTGTCTGTGTTTTCCCTCAGTGCCGATCCTAGTGTGAGCATTTTTCCATTTCTTTGGTCATCACTGTGGTTTTTGCTCATGGTTTGTTGAGATTTGGAGGAGACATTCAGGCTGTGTTTTTCCAATTTCTTCTTCACAGAGTAAGATCTGCCTTAGAAGGTATACTCTTTGGGGTCCCTTAAATCCCAATAGCAAGCATATAAACACCATGAGTGTAGTTAGTTAGCTTCTAGGTAAGAGCCCTAGTCCTGGCCATAGCCTGCCCCTCCTCTGTTGTTCCTGCCTATAGTACTGAGAACCATTTCAGAACCCTGGAACCTAAGGAAACCACGACCAAAGAAGGACATTGTCTGGACAACAAGGACCTTCAAGGCCCAGAAACAAGAAATACTTTCTCACGTCAGACAAGCACAGGTGGGACTGTGTCTGACAAGCCCAAGTGTCCTGACCCAGGTCAGCATGATTACACAGAGCTGCATGCCCTGGCCAGCTTTACCTGGCCTCTGCCTTTGCTCTACAGACAAGGAATACAATGAAATCTAAACTCCTTTTCTTTTTGCAGTCCGCCCCGCACTCCCCTTCCTCTCTGCTCTGAGTCAAGCTGGAAAGCATAGCCTTCCTGGAAACCTACTCTCTATGTGCAGCTCTGGCTTCCAAGGGCACCCTTGGGATGCATCTCATAGCACTGTGAGGCTCTCCAGGGGCCTTCACAGCGTGGGTCCCCAGTTTATAGCTAATAAATCCCTGCATCTGGAGACACATTCAACTCTCTACACAGTCTGAAAGCTGAACAGAAAGCAGGGAGTGTTGACTTTCAGGGTTTAGCTTCTGCTCCCCTGACACCACAGGTATCAATATGTTTCACATCACGTGGCAACTCTGGCTGAGTGGCACAGACTGGACAGTGGATTCTGAGGCTGCACGGGGACTCTGTGGGAAGCCATGGTAGGAAGGAGTGGCAAGATGTATGATGGGAAAGGATGGGAGGAGAGAGTGCCAAGATGTAGCAGGATGGAGAGCCAGGTAGAGAGCATCTCTGTGTGGGTATGCACAGTCTCCCTCTCTGCCTTGGGCTTCTGAAAGGGTTTGTGACCCTTAAGAACCCCACCTTAGTTGGCCCTGAACTTTCCTTTTGAGAAGGAGCTGCTCTTCCATCTGTAGGCACAGGGAGCTCAGCTCTACCACTCAGCACACTCCCCTTCCCCTTAACTGGTGATTTGAAAGCTGTCTCCCTTCTCCCACTAGCACATGGTTCTCAACAGCGGAGTTCACCCATCCTGTGTTGGACATGACATGGAATCAGTGAGCTAACCATTCAGAAAACGTTCGTGTATTAGATTGTGCTACAAGGTGAGGTACATGGTGGTAAAGACTCTCAGCCTGCGGGTCTGAATCACAACTGTTCTGTCTACTTGCCTGCCTGTTCTTCAGTCTCTTTTGTGAAACTACAACAAAACCCAGTGTGGAACCTCTAGACCTGGTACAAACTTTTAAAAAATTAGTGAATTCACTGCCTGTTCCTCAGCATTAAAGGGTTCATCATATGCCAGTAACCAGGAAAATAGTAATACTAGCAATGGACCCCACTGAGGACTAGTGTGCATTCTGTTGCTGTCTGTTATGGGTAGTCAGGTGGCCCAGGACCTCCAGGAGACCCTCGTTTGCCTGAGATGCTTCAAAGTAATATGGACGGAAAAAAAATATTAATGGCAAATACAAGTTCGATGCTTACTAGTGCATAGCTGCGATTCCAACGTACACTCAGGGCTTCTGTGAGCTGGAGGTCACATGCTCTGCCTTCCCTGGGGCATCACCTGAGTGCTTAGCTCACTCTGAGCACTGGCAAGCTCAAAACATGGAAGAGAAAGCAATTTCATCTAATACCTAGAACAAGGCAAGTGTGAACTGTCTACTTCAGCTCACCTGCACTGAGTCTGTGATTCCACGGCTCTAGTGTTCAGACTATATATACATCATGAGAAAGGCTGAGGATGAGGTGGGTGTGTTGGAGAAGGTCGCCTCATAACAAGGAAGTGGCTTCTGTGGGAAGATAGACAGAGCTACTTCATGGTGAGAATCATGTGGTACATGTGGAAGGGTCAGTCATGTGTGACCCTACATCTGTGTGGAACCCAGAAAGGAAAGAACATGAAATATTTGAAATGCGTGTAGGTGGCTCACAGACTTGGGGTCTGGACATGCCTGAGCTTGCACTATCTTCTTACAAAGGAACATAGTTTTTCTCTTAAAGGAGGAAATGGTGCACACACTCAGTCATTTACTTGTTGTCTACTGTCCCCTCAATGCCAAAGACTGGACTATATTGGCAAGGAATCCTAAGAAAAGGGCAGAAAAGCTCTGATGGGGATGGGGGTGCAGCTCACGGGTAGAGGGCTAGTTTGTCTAGCACTTGGAAACTCCAGGTTTAATGCTGTCACATATTTTAGCCTAAGGGGAACACTTAATCAACAAGCCAACTCTAGTTGATGGTGAGGAGGAATCTCTTTTAGGATACCATGAGCCACAGTCTCCTGCATCCTATTGTGTGACCTTTTCCTGGGGACAGGTGAGCATCTATGCATCCCAGAGAAAGCAGCAAGGATAGACCAAAGAAATGATTCCACCCAGGTCTCGCTTGGTGAGTTAATGAGTTTATCTAGGTTATGGGAGCATAGGTGAGGGGTTACTCCCAGACACATTGGGATGGTATTAACTTTACATAGTCTACATTAAAGCCTATGGAAGAGTGTCTCAATTAGTATTTGAATAAGGCAGCTTAGCTTGTGGGTATGTCTTTCTGGTATTGTCCTGATTGCCTTAATTAATATGGGAGGATCCAGCCCAAAAGTGTGCTATGCCATTCCGTTATGCATGAGCAGAGACGGCTGGCTAAGCATTAAGCAAACATGCATTCATTCCTATCCCGTTCTGACTGTGGTTGTGATGTTACTAAATGTTTGAAGCTTTTTCTGCCTGTGCTATGATGGGACTGAAACTCGGAACAGAGATAAATAAACTCTTCTCCACTAAGTTACTTTTTGTCAGGGTATTTTATTACAGCAACAGAAATGGGACTAGAATAAATATGGGTTACTCAAAGGCAGAAGAGTCACAGGGGAAAAAAAAACTCACCCCAGATTGGGTGATGACTTTCAAAAGCCACATCCATGAAGCTCTCTGTACAATTTATAGTCAGCTCCACAGAAGAGTCTCTTCTCCCTCACCATTATTTATTGCTTATGTAACATAGAGGTGAGGCCTTGTGAATCCTGTAACTTTATGAATTTCCTGGGCCTCCTAAGTTTCCTTATCTTCCTGGGACTAATGAGATTCACCCTACCCTCTCCAGGGAAATCTTTCAGCTCACAGTTGACTTCACTTTATGAAATCTCCACTGGCTTCCCAGGAAACGGAAAGCCCCTGGCCTCTTGTCTCTCAGACTGCCATTTTGAATCATAAAGTAGTAGGAGGTGTGAAGGACAAATGTTCTTCTGTCTTCTCATTGTCCTTGGACAATAGAACTGAAAAAAATGTGAAACCCAATGAAATGGCAGTTACACACACACACACACACACACACACACACACACACACACACTTTTTTTCTTCGGTATGTAATTTGAATACTTTTGAATGGCTCTTAGGTGAATCACTGAAAATGTTGTAACATTTGGTACATGTGAGACAGTTATTAAAGGTTGAGAAAAAGCATAAAATATATTCTGAGCTTATGATTATTTTGTAAGTGTCTTCAGGCTCGTAGAGCATCAAAAGAACCCTGAATACATATGCACCTAGGCATTTCGAGCTGAACAAAGATCCCTGCTATGTATCACTTTCTGTGATTCTCTGGTCTAACCATCCTTCCCAGATAATCTAATTGCTGTCCCCATTGCAGAGATAAAAGGGCTGCTACTTTAATTACGGCTGGAGTCAAGAGCTGTGACAAGAAACAGCAGGGTGACCTACTTAGGGTAGTCCTTGAAGTAAAGAAAGAAGGCAGCCAAGGAAAAGTAGGGGAAGAGACTAGGGCAGGGGAAGAGTCCAGGGCAGGGGAAGCTAGACTGAAGAAGGCCTCCAGCTGCCGAAGACTAGAACCACAAATGATGGAATAAAAATAACAAGACTCTTCGTGCCAGCATAGGAGCTTCGCTCAAAGCATAAGGAAGAACCCCTGAGGACTTTCTGGGGCGTTGTTAGAAAGGAGTGATTTCTGCTTGAAGAGAAGGCTCGGGCTGCCTTGTGACTGCCTTGGGTAGAAGGAGAGAGGCAGGGTAAGGTGGAACAGGGATAAAGTGATGAGGATACAGGACCATGAAGTAAGTCTCTGTGAGCAGAAACAGGACCCTGCTCTGTGGGAGCAGAAACAGGACCCTGCTCTGTGGGAGCTGAGAAAATGGGAAATGGGAGCAGGGTTGGTTCCTGGACCTCCCAGATAGCAAACAAGCAAGGGTTTTGTGTAAATAACAGTATTTACATATAACTGATTCACATCCTCCCCCGTGTCTTGAATACAAAACAGACACTATACAAATCATTGGTATAATGTATCATTTAAGAAGCAATAAGGAGAAAGTCTGGACACATTTATTGTGGAGAAGTATACTTAAACAAGTTTCCATTCCACCTTCTGGTTGAACCACATAGATACATAAAGCATGAATGTGGAGGGCCACTGCATTACCCAAATTTTTTATGTCTTTTGTTTTGCTTTTTTTTTTTTGAGACAAGGTATTACCATGTAGTCCAGACCAGCCTTGAACTCAAAATGTTCCTGCCTCTACCTCCCAAGTGCTGAGGTGACTGGTATACCTCATCATGACTAGATGCTAAATTAAAGACATCTCTTTTTGGCAGTGTGGTGTGTGTGTTTGTGTGTGCGTGTGCGTGTGCGTGTGCGTGTGTGTGTGTATTTATAGAAGCCAATAGTCAACAGATGTTCTCCTCAATCCCTCTCCATCTTACTCTCTGAAAGATTCTCCCACTAAATCTGGAGCTCACTGATTGATCTAGTCTCTCTCACCTGGGGGTGGAGGAGTTGGGGCGGTGGAGTCCAGGTATCCTTTTGTCTCCACCTTCTATGTTCTTGAATTAGAGACATGGAGCCCTTATATCTGCCCTTTTATGTGATTTTGGAGGATCTGAATCCAGGTCCTCATGCTTACATGTGAAACACTTTATTATCTGGAACACCTCAGCCTCTAAATTTGTGATGTTTTAAAAAGAAATCTGTGGCTGGTGGGACAGCTTAGCAATTAAAAGTTCATATACACAGGCCTGACAAACTGAATTCCATCCCCAGATTGCAAATGGAATAAGGAGAGATCCAACCCCCAAGAGTTGTATTTTGACCTCCACATACATGTGCGCGCACACACAGACACACACACACACACACACACACACACACACACACACACACACACTTATGCTGTACTCTGAATATTACAATACGAGTCTGTCAGGAAAGATATGTCCACTGGTGAATTAGTGTCATAAAGATTTTTGGGGTAACCAATTGTGATTGAAAATAGGTCCTGCTCCATAAGAAAGAAATCATGTTCAATTATTGTTGTTCTCATTCCTAGCCAGAGCAGCTTCTCTCTGCAATAGATAGCAGTCAATTCCAAGACTCACAACAGATCAAGATGCTTGTCTTAGTTGCTGTGGTAAAGCACCAACACCAAAAACAACTTCAAGAGGAAAGTGTTTCTTTCACCCACATTTTCATATAACAGTTTATAACTGAAGGCAATAGAGGCAGGAACTCAAGCAGGACAGAAACGTGGTAGCAGGAGCTGATGAAGAGGCCATGGAGGGGTGCTGCTTACTGACTTGCTCATTGTGGCTTGCTCAGCCTGCTTTCTTAAAGAACCTAGGACCACCAGCCCAGGCCTAGTACTACGCACAATGTGCTGGGCCCTCTCCCATCAATCACTAAATAAGATTTTTATAGCTGGATCTTATAAAGGCATATGAATCTTCTCAAACAAGGGTCCCTCATTCCAGATGACTAGCTGTGTCAAGTTGACATAAAAGTAGACAGGATAGGACTGTGGATAAGTGACTGTCAAGTGCTTAACTCTAAAAGGACATCTATGTCTGCATTTACATCACGTCAAACTCAGGGAACAAAATGAGAGAACATGGAGTTAAGAAAATAAGAGCTGGAAGATGCAGAGGATGCTGGGAAATTCTGTCTTGTAGACATGACATGGCCCTTATTCTCATAAACTCACACAGCCATGGTTACCTGAGTAAGATCAAGTCACAAGAGCAGTGGACACTCCAACAGGCAACTCTAATTTGACTCAGATTCTTTAAAAGTGGAGAATGCATGAAGATAGGGGAAGGACTTGTTGAGGGTGTGAAGAAAGAGGGGTAGGCATGACCAGGATTCCTTACATTACAGCCATAAAATTACCAAAGGATAAACAGAAAATATTATTAAAAATCAGTTTTAAAAAATAAATTATATTGGGTTTGGGGGGAGGGAAAATAAGCCATTTATTGGGTCAAATTTTGACCTAGTTTTTGCAGGTCTTGTGCGATTGTATATGTAGAATTTCTTACAAGGACCTAGGCAGCTGGCTGTTTTTCTATTTAGTATTTCTGTTTAATATTAACGGACTGCAGCTCAGAGCAAGCAGCAGAACTCCAGGAAGGTCATGTAGAGACGGGGTGACTCTCTTTTCCTATTCACCAACATTTTTGGGTTGTACCATTTGAAGTAATGGTTCTGCAGCGCACTGCACTGGATGGTGAGTCTAGGTCTTAGTCTGACTCTGTGCTTTGAGCCTCACTGTCAAAGTGGCTGTCATCCTGGTGTCTCACATGAGTAAATCAGTGCACACCCACCCATCAACATGTATATGTCAAAGCCAGGGCCAAGCTCAGAGATCTTAAAACAAATTGGAACCAACCCCTTTCTTCTAAAAGAGCTCACCGCCTTCTGAAGAAAAATGCTGAGGAAGTGCTTCCAAGTGGGAAGGGAGGAACGACCTTTCCTGAAAGGTTTTCTACTGGAATCTGCATCTAGATGGGTTTCAAAGAATATGCAAGTTTTCCGTGTGTTGAAGGGAGATTCTGAGAAGCATTGCAGAAGAATGGTAACCTGCCTGCCATTGCGGGCTGTTCAGAGAGAAGCTGAGGACATGAACTTATATCTGGAGCTCTCTGGGGTTTGTCACACAAAGCAGGACAGTGGACACAGTTTCACTGGTCTGCTTTCTACCAACTCCTCACCCACGCCATAGCCTGTATGCCCGTGTCTTCCTTTCTCTTTCTTTGGCTGCTATTTGCTTCAGAGTTCATCTGAGCTGCACCTATCCCCTGAATCCACACTCTCCAGGGAACCTCATTTCCACAGGGCATAGGAAGAGGAAGCCCCAGGACAACAGCACACACTGCTATTCTCAGAACTTCTTCTGAAATCCCAGGCCCCTGTATTGCTTCCCAGGTGGAGCTATTTCCTGCCATGTTCTGAGAACCTTAGAAAAGCAACTCAAATGTTGATACAAAAGATGCTAAACATGAAGTGCTGGGGAGCTGCTGGGCTCCTGTTACAGTTCCAGCTGGTGGTAATTGTCCAGATCTGAATTCCTTCCCAAGGCTGGGCAGCCTATGCTCCCTGCTTTTATGCCTCAATTCACCCCTCCATAATATGTGAGCAATGGGCAAATTATGGAGCATGAAAGGCACCTGAATACCACACCACAGATTAAAAAAAATTAATTCCCAACAAAAGTGACCAACCACTACTTTCAGTAGGAGTAGGGTATTGAAACATGTGATGGGGTCTCACTAAGCTCAGGTTAAGCTTCAACTTACTGTGGATCTAAGAATGACCTTGAATGACTCATCCTCTTCCCTCCATTCCTGGAATACAGGGATCACAGGCATATGTGCTCATTCTCTGTTTATGTGGTGCTGGGGGTTGAACTGAGGGCATTTTGAATGCTGTACAAGGATGTTATCAAGTGTTCTTGTGCCAGACTTTTAAGACATTTGCAAAACAGTAATCACAAGAAAGAAAGAAAGAAAGAAAGAAAGAAAGAAAGAAAGAAAGAAAGAAAGAAAGAAAGAAAGAAAGAAAGAAGGAAGGAAGGAAGGAAGGAAGGAAGGAAGGAAGGAAGGAAGGAAGGAAGGAAGAACAAAATGACCAGTGTGAAACCCCGATGAAGGATGTATGTGAAAGGAGAAAACCTGGGAGAAGCCAGAGTGTGAAGCCTGCAACACTTCACACCAATCTAAAGAGAAAGTCTAGGCATAGGAACAGTAATAGGCAGACTCTCCTCCACAGTGTCCTTCTCAATCTGATTGGTGTTTAGAGCATGAGAATCTACTGAGGTAGAATCGGGAGTGAATTCGGAGAGATGCAGAAGGGATTTGGGTCTGATGATGTCATTTAGTTTTGAGATCCAGGAAGTTTCTGTCGCTGGCAGTCTCATGACTTCCCCTTTACACACCCCCCACCCCTTGGCACACAGCTCTCTAGATAGAAGGTAGTTTTACCGTTAAGGGCACCTTCAGGCTGTCATTGTGGGTGTCAGGAAACTTTGGCCCTGATTGACAGGTGCTGATCAAATTTGCAAGTGTGCATTGAGATGTGCGCTTGCTGCTTGGCCAAGGAAGGTACATTTGCAAGTATGATTTTTCACAGGGAGAGAATAGCAAATAAGAAACAAGGAACTTTTCCCCCCTTTCTACTCACTCAGGAAATGGAAACCAGGGCAGCCAAAGAGAAAGTCTGCTTCACTGAATGAATGATTGGCCTGATACTGTTCATAGTGATGGTCCCTTAAGAAACCAGCAAGAAATGTTTAGTGATTGAGGTTGAGGGGTAAAGGAGCCACAGGAAGAGGAAGTTAGAAAGCTGGTCTGTCTCACAGTCCTCTTCCCTTGGCTAATGTTCCTGCCTCTGTTCATTCTGGCTGGTTCATATACTTGGTCCTGGAGCAAAATAGACTTGACAGCCACCAGCCCAGCAGTGAACCCCACCTCCTTCCCTGCATGAAATTCATGCGTGCCCACCGCATCTTAAACTGCAGCCTCTACCTTGGCCCCTGAACTCAGTCCAAGAAAGATTCTTGTTGAGATCCACCTCCACTCCTAGGCCTTATCTGATTCTAAACAAGATCTGCTTGCCTGAATTAACAGAGCTGACTGGCCCACACATGCCACACTTGGGCCTCCCAGGACCCAATACAGTGTTCTGTACACACTGACACATAACAACTCTCTGTACAGATCTTTGAACAAGCATTTTCACCAAGGCAAAGCCCCCTATGACATCTCATTAGAGCAGACCAATAGCTTAGGAGATAGTGTCACAGGTCCTCTAGTACAAAGCTGCCTAAGGGCATGGGACAGAAATCTGGAACTAAGAACCTTGATACCAATCTGCCACATTACTGCCCTTGTGTGGTCATAGCTGGTATTCACCTGAGAGCTAGAGAGATAATTGACCCTTACACAGAGGGCAGTAAGAGGCAGCCTTCTTGTAGTGAGATGCCATGCATGCGTTTTGGCATTCTTGAGCTCCTTTCCACCCCCCCCCCCCGCCTCCTTTCCTCATGCTGTAAACAGTATACTTTAGTCACCATAGACAACATCCAAAAGAGACCTGGGGCCAGACTTGTCTCTATGGTCCCTCTCTCCTTTCCATATATATGTGGGTTCAGGAGGTATTATTCCTTTCTTGCTCATCTTACAGAATATTTATGAGAGAAAAGTATGGGTAAGGACTAAGAGTCACATACTAGTCCTGTGGTAGGACAAATGTGCCTGGATTCTTAGTCTTCTACAGACTGGTGTTGTGACTTCGGGTGGCTCAGTCAAGCTCGGTTTGCCATCTACCAATTAGGACAATAATTGAATCCTTCATTAGTTACATTAGGACTAAAGGTATTTCCACGTGATATAGTTCTTGCCTACTGTCCTGGTTAGGCTTGATTGTCAATTTAGCATAGCCTTGAGAAGTCTCAGTTGAGGAACTAGCCTAGATCAGAGTGGACTGTGCACATGTATTTGAGGGATGGTCTTAATTATCAATGGATGTAGGAGGGTCTGACTTACTGTGAGTAGTGAAGTTCCCCTGGCCAATGGTTCTGGCTGTATAAAAAGGTTAGCTTAGCATGAGCCAGTGAGTGTCAGCTAGCCTGTTCCTCTGGTTTCTGCTTCAGGTTCCTGCCCTGACTTCCATCAGTGACTGTGTGTCCCTGGAAGTATAAGCTGAAGTAACCCTTTCCTCTCCAGGCTGCTGTTGGAACAGGAAGGAAGCGAGAGAGCACCTAGCATGGGCAAAGCCCTTGATTCTATTTTATTAGTAATTATTAAATTAGTATTTATAGAAAGTACTTAACATAGTTCTCGTACACAGTAACAGTGATTGTTTGGCGTGAAAGCTCTGTGTGTGTTGACCTGCTGTGTGAGAGTACAGGTCACAAAGTGGGACAGACCTGCATTCGTATGCTGGCTTTATCCTGTATGATTGGACTAAATCACAGAGGATTAACAGATCTCATTAAATTCAATATCACCATGCATGGAAAAAGAGAAAGAAATCACAGCACTGCTAGGGGACTGATGGAGAAAACACACATTTACCTCGAACAGTAACCATAGGGTATGTGATACAACCATAGTGACCAGTAAGAAGAATGGTGATGCTGCTGGTGGTGCCAACCACCCGAAACAACAAGGTCACCAGTGTACAGGATCACAGCATTAAGGGAGGGGGAGGCTCTACTGGTGATAACCTTAATGCAGGTTTTGCATATTATAAACACATGAAATAAAGCTTTAAAAGTGTAGTTGACCAGGAAGCTGTCTAGCAGGAAGATTTTTCTAGGTCAGTAGTCCCTTAAGACCAGATACCTTTAGTACTAAAATCTGTGACCCTGTGAGCTTCTGTTATTGAATCATCGATGAATCAGGGACAGTGTACATTGTCTGCCCCTCCCTTGACATACTCCCTGCCCATCACAGCCCAGAGGTCTACAGTTTTCTACACAGTGTGAAAATCCTCTCTTCTGAACCCATTTGACATGGTAAGGGCTGAGTTACATAAGAGGGTGTGAGCCTCCATGCCTAGGGAGCACGGCTGAGGAGACTGAGTGCTGTGGGTGGAATTCATCAGGCTTGGCTGGGTTTCAGCATCAGCCTGAGAGCAGTACTCTCTCTCATCTTGTCAGTCTAAGCTGACAGTTAGTGACCTCCTAGAGTGGGGTGGATGACACACCCAGGCCTTTGCATATCTACCTGTCAGACCCATGGATGTAGATGGTGACCTCTCTCAGAAGAATATGGAAAAGTGGCTTATGTTTATCCCTCAGCTTGCATGCACAGAATTCAGTACATCTTATGTAGCAACAAAAACAGCAGACCTGAGAAACCTTTTCCTTCAAGCAAGCTTAACCTCCACTGTAGGTAAAAAGTTACAATACTCAGAAAGGAATTTGGAAACATGTAACGGATGACAAGGCCATATCTTGTGAAAGGGAGATGGGGTCGGTAGTCAAGAATACATCTCAGAGACAGAGAAATGGCTGAGTGACTGAAACATGAGCCCTTCAAATATGAGAACCACATTTAAGATTTGTAGAGCCTTTGTAACTATCAGGCAAGCATGGAACCCTAATACTCAGGAGGTAGAGACTCTGGGAATCCCTGGAGCTAGTTGAGTCAGCAGCTTCTGGTTTTAAAAGGAGATATCTTGCCTTAAAATTTAAGACAGGGAGTAATCATGGAAGACATATCTGGCCTATACATGTACATGCGTGCACACACACAGGTAAGCATGCATGTATGCACACACAAACACTCAAACACACCTATGCACATGCACACACAGGTAAGCATGCCTGTATGCACACACACACACACACAAAATTTAGACATCAAATCCATGTCTTAACATATGCAAATTGTTTATATTTGTTCATTCATCCATTGACTACAAATACTATATAATCACTGTACGAATCCCCATAGGGGTTGTAAAGGATAATGCACCCTTTATGATGAGGTGAGGCACTGTGGTTGCCTCTCATTTCTCTATCTCAGAGCTCAGGTGCCTGGACGTAGATAATAATAATAGCACTGGATATGGCATGTTATTGAACACTCAGTGCTTAGAACTATGTGACATTGATGGAGTTCCTAGCATGATCTTAGACTCTGACGTATGAAACAGAAGCTCTGTAAAACCCTGCGGCCATCTCTTGGTTGGTATGCCCAATGCGCACTCCCTTCTTCTCACAGGACCCACGCTTTGCTGTTTCTAGTAAAAGAGCTGCTTGCCCATCTCCCTGGTCTTTTGGGTAATCTGAGCAATACTGAGCTGTATGAAGCTGTTGAAACATTGGCTATGGCAATGGTGACACTCTGAAGAGCATCTCTGGGACATCCCAACACTGATCCTGGGGATGCTTCTTTGTAGCCAACAACATACTTTTTCCTCCTTATTAG
This sequence comes from Micromys minutus, assembly GCF_963924665.1. Classification (NCBI taxonomy): domain Eukaryota; kingdom Metazoa; phylum Chordata; class Mammalia; order Rodentia; family Muridae; genus Micromys; species Micromys minutus. Next base: position 9,686,092 of record NC_137979.1, read on the forward strand.
CCTCCATCAATTTGCATTCTTGCCTTCCAAGAACTAACGAAGTCTGTGCTTTAGATAAAGCTTCATAGATGCACACTTCTCAGACACAGAAGTGTGACATTCATGGAAAGGCTTTGGAGGGGAAGAGAGCTGGAGACAGTAGGGCTCCCTGAGCCTAAGGCATGCAAACTGCCAAGAACAATGAGACTCATAAACTCAGGGGCCTCCTATCTTAATAATCTCATAATTAAGTAAGTTATATATGCTCAGTGCCATGTCCAAACTGTCCCACTGACTGAGAACAGCCTTTCTACCGATTGTCTCTTGCCCTGTGGCTTGTGCTATATAATTAGAGGTGGAAGAATCTGAAATGAGCTAGTGTTGTCATCAAACTGGAACAAAAACTCTACAGATAACACACAAAGTGCCCTAGACCTTGAAGAACACTAATTTGTTAGCCCTACTCAGTTTCAAGCCTGCCTTCTTTCTATGCTCACATCAAATGCTCTATCCTCTGCATGGGCTGGGTATACACACAGAGACACACAGACACACATACACAGCTGAGGATGAAACCCAGAGTCTGATCATGTTAGGCAAATAACTCACATCATCTCTCCTTCTCTCTCTCTCTCTCTCTCTCTCTCTCTCTCTCTCTCTCTCTCTCTCTCTCTCACACACACACACACACACACACACACACACACACTCAGCTGAGGATAAAACCCAGAGTCTGATCATATTAGGTAAATAACTCACATCATCTCTCCTTCACACACACACATACACACACTCAGCTGAGGATGGATGGAGCTAGGCAAATACAGCACTGCTGAGCTCTGGCCTTTCTTCTCTCTTCCCAGCTTGTATTTTGCTGCTGAGCCCTGTTCAGGGCTTCTGTCTCTCCACGTGCAGCTCCTTCCCTGGCCCTTTGCCAGCCCTTCACCATTTTTCATCATTTTCATAGGATCTTTCAACTTATCTGTGTCTTCTATAGGGACGGGCTTCTCGAGCAGCTGCCAGAGGCAGTCCTACAACTAACTCTTGGTCTCATCACAGCACCTGCAGTATCCAAAATGATTGTTTGTTTGTTGTTTGTTTGTTTAGTATCTGTATCTCTCTCCTTCTGGTGTCTAGGCTCCAAGACAGTGGAGATGTATATCCAACTCTGATACCGCGTGTGGATCTAGTTTAAAATAAGAGGTTGAAGACAAGACTGTCATTGTCTCAAGAATAGACTGCTGCTGACCTGGATAAGCCCATGGCACTGAAGCACTTCCCTGCTCTCATAAAGGCAGCCCCTAGGATGCCTCCAAGGTCCTCGCCTACTTGCCCACTGCAGAAGACCACAGCGTATCTAACAAACTCTCTGCTTCTGTCCTTCCCTGCCTTGTGAATTTTTCACCACCTGCATCACTGACCTGTCCCAGCCTGTCAAAACCTGGCATCCACTTTTTGCCCAACACACACCATGTGCTGAGTGGCCATTGTTTAGATGAGTAACATGAAGAAGAAATAGAACATTCTTTCCTGTAGAGCCATATATATATATATATATATATATATATATATATATATATATATATATATATATATATATATACTTCTAATGGGGGGGTAGGGGAGAGAAAAAGAAGGACAGAAGGAGGAAGACTGGGAGAAATAGAAAAAGGAGGAATAGATGGATGAGAGGAAGGAAGAAGGAAAGAAGGCAGGCAAAGAGAGATGAGATAGAGGGAGAGAAGGAAGAATGGAGGGATAGAAAGAAGAAAGGGAGGGAGGGACAAGAGGAAGGTGTGAAGAAAAGGGGAGAAGAAAGGATGACCCCATCACCCTGATGTTCCCAGTACAGCTCAGGATGGGAAGCAATGAGCCCCTGACTAGCCTCTGGGCCAAGACTTCTTGGTCAGTCTGCTCTGACCCCTGCTTTCAGGACACACCCACACATTGAACTCAGACCCTACAACCAGAGCCCAGCCTTGTTCTAATTCCCAACCTCATACATAAGCATGTCTCACTGGCTTGCAGGGCCAGGTCATCCATCTTCCAGCTGGGCAGTAAATGCCCCAAGCTGCTCAGAGGGAGATGAGTTCTCTGTGGCCATCTTCCAGTCAGCCATCTTCTTTTGGTTGAAGAGAGAAGCCAACAAGCCAAGCTGGGGGAAGAAATACTGGCACAGAGCAGGGTGGCTTAGCTTGGTCTGTTCCTGAGAGGTCCTGGGAACTTGTACTCAGGGCCTTGTCGGCCTCCAGTGCTGTGCTGTGTCATCTACCCTAGTCTGTCTCACCCTCTAATGTGTTGCTCTAATGTGTCCTAACCTGCCACCCAACAGGTAGAAAAACTGCTACTCTACCTGGCCAGGTAGCACACAGCCTAGCTTGAAGCCAACACTAGCTGTAGCAGAAAGAAGGACCATTTGTTCTGTACCTGTCTTCTTACTGCCATCTCAGGGGTTCTTCCTTGACTCCCCTTGATGTGGGTCTTTCTGAAGTCATTTAAAAAAAATCCCCAGGAAGGCCAGAAGCATGTATGTCTGGGGTCATCACAATATCTCAATTTTCAAGCAACAGTGAATATCGGTTGACTGTATCAGAGGACTGGCGAGGGTTTACCTACTAAATGGCAAAGACATCTAGACGTGTCTCAGCATCCTAACAGAGCGTGGTTTCACTTAGAGGGAATGGGAATGATTCTGTGCGTGATGGTAGTATTGAATGAGTCAGAACCTGAGCCAGAGCCTGTCAAAGAGGAACACTGTCCTCCAAGTGACAGACAAAAAGCATGCTTAATGACAATACATTGGAGTCAAATGAGAGTCCCTACCTACAAAGGTAGAGTTGCCCAGGTGTATGAGGGGTCCAGGTGCATGTTTAAGCGTTCTCCAGTACATATGTATGCTCTGCTCTAGCTCCCTCCCTCAAAATAAAAACGTCCCCATCACCTCATTATCCACTATTTACGACGAGGCTGACACACTTCCAAGGACTGAAGCCAAGAGCTAAAAAGAAATATGTCAGAGAGAAAGGCCTTAAAGGAAGTGACAATTACAAAGCAGCTAATACAGGGAGTTCCCTCCCATGGAGGGAGCTGTCAGGGCCAGTGCCCAGGGCCTGGAGATTTATTGATACTAAGTGGATGGTGCTGCAACCAGGACTGACTATCAAAGGACTCTTGTGAGCAGCAGGCTGGCCTGGGTTGCCAAGCTGAGCAGCTTGGGGGCTTTCCTGATCTGTGTCCCCCAGAGGAAGAATCCTGGCCTCAATTTTCACTTCTCCAGTTCTTAGATTTGCTCTCCTGCAGACTGTCCTAGAAGCGGCGACCCTAGTACAGGACACAGTGGTATGGTCCCAGCGCTGCCTGGCTCTTTCTCTGCCTTCCAGAACCTTTGTGCCTGACATTCCTTACCCCTAGAATATGCTTTGTGAACAAGGACTGCAGCTAACACCCTATTTGGGCTGATGCCTTCATATAAGACATAATGTGCTAGTGATGACTCTTTCTCTCTCTTTCTGTGTGTGTGTGTGTGTGTGTGTGTGTGTATGTGTATTTGTATAGGTGTGTTTGTCTGCCTGCCTGCTTCTCTGTGTCTCTTTGTATATCTCTGTGTTTCTATCTTTCTGTCTCTGTATCTGTGTCTATCTGTCTCTCTTTGTCTCAATCTCTTTCTGTGTCTGTCTGTCTCTTGTGTCTCTCTCTTTCTGAGTCTGTCTATTTCTCGGCCTCTCCGTCTCTCTTTGTTCATATCTCTCTGTGTTTGTGTTTGTGTCTCTCTGTCTCTGTCTCTCTTTATCTCGCTGTCCCTGTGTGTCTGTGTGTGTTCTCACCTGTACCCATGTGAGCCAGAGGCGGATAGTGTCTTCTTCTCTCCACTTCTCTCACCTCATTTTTGAGAGTTTTCACTGTATCTAAAGCTCACTGTTTCATTGACACTAGGTACCAGCAAGTCCCAGAGATCCTTCTGCCTCTCTGGCTTTGCCACCCTGTGGCTAGTATTGCAGGTGCACACCACCACACAAGGGTTGTTATATGACTGTTGGTGACAAGGGTTGTTATGTGACTGTTGGTGACAAGGGTTGTTATGTGACTGTTGGTGGTCTAAACTCAGTTTCATGCATGGCAAGTACTTTACCCCCTGAGCTTCTTCTTCAGGCTAAAGCTTAACCTGTACCATGGACTCCTCCCTGATAGACACTGCACTGAGTTGTTACTGTAACTGTTTTCTGGTAACAGTCATTATCCTGTACTGTCAACGTGTTGGTCCTTGAGGCTGGGGGTCCTGCCAAGCTTATCAGCGCATCCCCATTGCCCTAAGGGTGCCTCGGCAGGGTCAGGAGCTGGCAGTTTAAAAGTGAACAAATGGGTCAGTGGGCTCATTCATGGGAGAAGTGAGGGCATGTATATATAAGCACGTATGGTCTCCCCACGATGAAGGGGACATAAAAGAACAGCAAGGTCACACCATAGTAAAAATAAATACATACATAGGTAGAGATATGTTGATACAGATAAAAGGCAGGTTATTATATGTAGAGGATAGAGATAGATAGATGGATAGATAGGTAGATAGATAGATAGATAGATAGATAGATAGATAGATAGATGATAGATAGATAGATAGATAGATAGATAGATAGATAGATAGATAGATAGATAGACAGATAAATAGACAGATCCATATATGTCTCAACAAAGCAATGACTTTTTACCTGGCCCGAGGAAGGGCACTTCAGCATTGTTCAGAGCCTGAAGCTGAACTGTTGGCCAGTCTGTCTCTTCTTATCATTGCAGAGGAAGAAGGTGGTACATTAAATATGTCAGGAACTTGGTTTCTGTAGGCAGATTGGCAGAGCTCAGGTTCAAACTTTGCTGTGTGCTGGTCGCTAGTCTGTAATTTTTCTTGGCGGATAAAAAGAGTCAGTGTGAAGAGTCATCCTTGGCCTTGGCCTTGGGTCAGTGGGCCCAATGGCAGCACAGGCTGAGGGCGCTCACCGGAGCTTCCCCGTGCTGAGGGCTGCACACACTATCCTACACTATCCTGCTCTGTGCTGGGACTCTGCGCTGCACCCAGTGCTGATTGTGGTCCTGATTCTGCTTAGGGACACTCCTGTTTCCTCACCCCTGCTGGTCACCTTTGTCCCAAGCTCCTCTGATTTGCCTCAGGGCTAAACTACCCTCTCCTGAAGACCTAACTCACAGTACAGGTCAAAGGTTACATTGTAAATGAAACTCCACAGGCCTCTGGACTTGATGCCAGCACTTTAGCATGTGGAATCTCAAGACTCCGAGGTTCTAAATTAGTAACTATTTCCCAGTACACTAGATGAGACCCTAGAACGCTGGTGTCTGAAGGAGTTCTGAGTATGTGGCTGAGTCTACCCCTTTGTCTCACAGCTAAGGAAACTCCCAGGGGAAGGCTGAATGTACTGGGTCACTCACACTCTTTGTACTGATTAGAAGGAAGCAGGGACCTTCCGGGTCGTCTGCCGTGTAGTCTAGTTCTTTTTCTATGGTGCCTTGGCTTTCTTGTGCTTTTCACTTTGACAGTTCCAAAGCTGTGTCTTATAACCACTAATTATCTCCCTCAACACTTAACCAATGACTATCCTGCCCTGCGGGCCTTGCATCTGTGGAGTTTCCTTCTCTCTCCTTCTCTTCCTTCCCACCCCTCCCCTTCCTCCCGCTCTCTTCCATTCCTCTCTCTCATCCCCCACTTCCCCTCTCCCTCTGTCCCTCTCTCCCCCTCTTCTTCCTAGGGTTTGGTTGGAAGAAGGCACATGAAAGAGAAAAGACTGAGCTGGGTAACGACCGGTCAGGGTCCTCCCAAGTACACATGAGCTAGGCCACTCCCATATTGTGTTCTTTGGGGGCGCAGTCTTAAAGGTTATAGCACCCACTTAAATGAAAGAGAGACTTGTTAAAGGGAAAATTAGGAGATCACTTGAGAAGTTGTGGCCAGCTATGTCTGTGGATCTAATCAGAGCTGTCTTCCTTCCCACCCCTCCCCTTCCTTCTCATCTCTTTTCCCTCCCTCCCCGAATTTACTTTCCCCTCTCTTCCCACACTTCACCTTCTTTTCCTCCCTACTTCATCCTTTCCCTCCCCCCCCCCACACCCTTCCTTCTCCTTTATCCCTACAACCCACTTTCCCCTCTACCTCTACTAAAGTTCTAGCAAAAGAATGTCACAGCCACTGGGACCCCAGAGATCTGACTGACTGAAAGTGGAAGGTGGCATGGGGGAATAGGTCTGGAAGCTGGAATTTTCATGCCACAGGACAGTATTTCACTGCCCTAAGGGGAGAGAAGGGATACTAAAAATACCATGGAACCTAGTCTAATATTTTAACAGGGTTTATGTGCTTCCTTTGCACACCAACCCCCAGAAGATGGATTGTGCATTTTGACAAATCTATATTTAACATGAGTGGATAATATACAACGCATGCTTCCTAGTGGAAAAAAATTCATACTTATGAAAAACCTGAGTCTGGTAATTACAATAGGCATTTAAAGGCGGTGCCTATTGTGGGCTGTGCACAGAAAGTGAGTCTCATTAGGCAGAATAAAAAAATAGTTTGAGTGGAGGAGGCTAAGGAGCCACCTCAGAAGAAAGCCACCCAGGGCAAAGGACAAAGGTTCAGGAGACTACCTCCTTCCACCACCTACTCTGGGTCATGTGAATGTCCCCTCACGTACCCAGCATGAGTCCATTCATCAAATATTTCTTGAGCACCTACAGTGTTCCAAGCACTCTGCTGGCTCCGGGACACAGACAATTACTATATTCAGAGAAAGAGTGTGGGACAAAACAGCGACAGATGCAGACAGAAGCCAAGGCTGTGCTTGTGACATAGTGATTAAGGATGGAGGCAGAGGCTGGTAGTGAGAGAGGAGGGGGAAGAAGCCTGCTTGGAAAAGCAAGACAAGTTGAGACAGGACCACAGAGGAGAGAGGCAATGGGACAGCCCTACTTGCTAGAAAGGAACAGAGAGTGCAGAGTCCCTGAGACAAAAGAGCATTGGAATCAAAGTGCAAAATGATATCCAGAAAGGCCAATCAGGGGGTGGGGACATCGAACAAGCAAGGCATGAAAGGTCAACAAGGGAGTTGTTCAGACTCCATGTCAAGGTCAGATACCCAGGGACTTTCCCTCTGTGCAATGGGAATCTCAGAACCACAAGGAAGTAAACTGATATCTAATGTTTGACTTTGCTTTGTTTCATTGATAGGCTTCCTTTAACTTCAGGGAGAAAATGGATTCCGCCACTAAATCCTAAATACCCTGATGCCTCTCATCTATCCTAGATTTAAAACCATGTGCGCACATATATATGTGCATGTAAATATGTGTTTGTGTATACATATGTGCATGTGTGTTACAAAAATTTTTCATCTCAAACTGGGTTTAAACCCCATTTTTTGACCATTTAGTTCCCGGATAAAAGACACACAATTTTTATTACTGACAATAAGCCTTAATCAGTACTAGAACTGTACAGACAGCTACCCTCTATGCTATTAGATTCTACTTTCCTATGGATAACCTAAAATTATTACTTATGTTTCATCTGGGCTGCCCTTAATTGGACAACCATCAGGGCCATGTTTTCATGATTTCTAACCCATGGTGACTTTCTCTCCTTCTCACTTGTTTCTCTCCCTCATGGTTCTCCTCAGACCCCAAGCCTATGAGCATGTTTCTACTGCCCAGATACCGGTTGTCAGCATCTTTATTTACCAATCAGAAGTAACTTGAGGGCAAGGTCACATAGAGTCACTTGGTCTGTGTGCACTCTTTCATCTCTTGGGCAACCAAGAGGTAGGTCTTGGTGGCCACACTTAGCATTACAATGCACAGCAACAGACCAAACCTCAACATATGTGTCTGTGTGTGCTGTGTGTGCATGGGCACATGACAGTAAGGAGACTATGCGGGGAAGGAAGAAGCCCCATGATAAGGGAAAGGGGGAGATAGTAGGAAGAAGAAAGACAGTTTTAATCATGCTTCATTTTTCGAAGAATCTAGATTCAAGATGTGTATATGGGAGTTGTTCGTGAGAATGAGGGATGTAACAGAGAGAGGAAGAAGGCGATGAGGGAGAAGGTGTGAGTGATCAAGGTACAGTAACACACAGGATGAGCAGTCTATTGTAATAAAGTTCATTCTTTACTACACTAAAATTTAATTAGAAATTTTTTTTCTTAGAGCAATCACAAAAAAATATCCAAAAAGTTTAAAACACTTCCTGAGCATTATAAAGCATGTGAACAATGGATATTAATTTAAAGTACCACATAGCATAAAGTTTAAGCCATGAGTATCACCGTCCGTTTCTGGGACAGCCTCAGGGCTGGTTAGAGTAGATGCCCCATGATGTTTCAGTCTAGAATGAACAGTCAGTAAACAAGTCACCTTGAGAGAAATGTGAAGCCGGGGTTTAAAGTGGCAGACCTGAGAGGAGTTGAACTGTGGCTGTCAGGGATGTCTGTAAATGAAATACAATGTATTTGTGTGTGAAATTCTCAGGGAATATAATAATACACATTAATAATAATAATTCTCTAGGAATATTCCATTTATGGGTTTCTGGGAATTCAGCATTCTAACACACTCAAGTTCTCGTCTCTGGATGAAGTAAGGAGAGTTCCCTGGCTGAGATGAAGACTGACAATGATCCATCTCATGTCATATAGAAAAGTGATGGAGGTGGCTTGCCCCTCGGGATCTGCAGCTGAAGGTTCCTGAGTGGATGCTGCCCCGCTGGTGCTTGTGGGATGCTCTGGACCAGGGTAGACTCACTCACCCAGCTACCTGGGCTGCTCCTACATTGCTTCCAGCTGTCCATGAATGGTTTTGATGGGTTGAGTGTTGGTGGGAAAAAATATGAAAGCAGCAAATAAAGTCTTCAAAGAAAAAAAAAAAGAAAAGAAAAGTGAACTTTACAGACAGACTGACAGACAGCCCAATCCCATGTCCTTAGTCTTGGTCTGATCACACTCTAAGCAGCAATAATATCAGATGCAAACCAGCATTCATAGCAGCTGGATTCTGCAGAATGGATCCTGTGAGGGTATTTACATGGCTAAGCTGTTGCTCTGGCTGATCCTCTAGAAGGCCTGAAAACGTGCTAGCAAGATGCATGGTTGCAGCATAAACATCAACAGGAGGCATACACTGAGAGGAAGGGCAAGAAGGAGAGAGTCCAGTTTTGCATTCCTGAACCCTTGTCACCAGCAGCAGTAGGCTGCCCGCCCCCATCCCCTCCCGTGGCAGTTTTAGGCTTTGCCTAAAAGCTGTGTGTGAAGAAATGAAAGGGGACTAGGCCATCAGCGTATCTAACCACCCTGGATTTGACCTAGATGTAACACATGAACATGTCCATTAACTGTGTGTGTGTGCATAACTGTGTGTGTGTGCATAACTGTGTGTGTGTGTGTGTGTGTGTGTGTGAAACACACATGGAAGTCAAGTGACGACCTCAGATATTCATCCTTTCTATCTTGTTTTAGACAGGGTTCCTTGGTTGTTTTCCAGTGTGTGCAGATTAGCTAGCCTAAGAGACGCCAGGAAATCTTTTGTCTCACCTCCCATCTAACTATCACGGTAATTATAGGCAAACATACTACTGCGCCAGCTTTCCATGTCCAAACCCGTGTCTTCACACTTGCATGGTCAGTTCACTGCTCACTTACCACACCATCTTCCCAGCACACATAGGCCTATTCATTTTCAACCCTGGGTTTTAACATACCTTCTTCAAAATGTTCCTGTCATTCATTTCTCCTCTGGATCATTGTAGTGACAAGAGGGGTTAATTGTGTGAAAGCGCTTCTTTGGGTGGCTACTGTGATTGATGATTGTGATGACTGCTGGTCTGTAACAGTCATCTGATAGGCACTAGCTGTAGACAGATGGATGAGGGCTTGCACAGATGAAAGTGTGAATAGAATGGGTAGATGCTATGATCAATGAGCTCTTGAACAGATTGAATACCAGTGAAGGCATGCGTGGATGGTTGATTGGTAGGATGGATGCTAGACAGCAGATGGTTAGTGATGGTTGGTTAAATAGACTTTTTGAGCCATCTGGCCATCTGTTTAAGAAGTTTTATTAATTAATTTGGGATTTATACATGTGTGCACATGTGTATGTGCAAGTGTGTGAGCCTATGTGCACATGTTCAGAGACCAGGGGAGGATATGGTGTATCATCCTCTGTTGCTCTGCACACTTTTCCTTTCAAAGGCCTCTCACTGGATCTAGAGATGACTATTTTGGGCTTTGCTTGTGGCCAGTGAGACCGAGGAATTTTCATATCTCTACACCTCCATGCTGGGGTTACAGGTATACGCAACCATGCCTGACTGCTTCCATGGATAGGATCAGAACTTGGGCTGTTATGTTTGTGCAACAAATGCTTTTATCTAGTGAGCCTTTTCCCCAGCCCCTTACTAACCCTTCTCGTCTTCTTTTCTAGTCTGTTCCCAGTTCTCCAAAGGAGTCTACGCCATCTTTGGATTTTATGAGCGAAGGACTGTCAACATGCTGACCTCCTTCTGTGGGGCCCTCCATGTGTGCTTCATTACTCCAAGTTTTCCCGTCGACACATCCAATCAGTTTGTCCTTCAGCTGCGCCCGGAACTACAGGAAGCTCTCATTAGCATTATTGATCATTACAAGTGGCAGACCTTTGTCTACATTTATGATGCTGACAGGGGTAAGCTAAGGGTTAAGGAAAGAAGATTGTTGAGGGGTGGAGAAAATTTACCAGCAGAAAGAGGAACGATGTCTCTCTGTCTCCTTAGAACACACAGGGAAGTGAACCAGGTGCATTATTTGTGTGTGATGATTCTTTGGCTGCCTTATTGAACTCAGAGTGTGGACATATATCCTTTGAGAGAGGGATCCTCTAGCTCATCAAGCCGGGCTACCATTCACCAAACTCTTATGTCACCAAGTTCAAGGTTTTCAGCAAAGTGGCCCATAGCTCACAGTATTTTTAATAGAGGGTAAAGTAGAACAAGATCTGAACTGAAGTTTCTACCCATACTCTGGGACTTTGGACGGGTTCTTAATGTGTAAGCTTCATCACCCATATAGTGGGTCCAATCGTCCATGACTTCATTCCTTTGTGACTAAAAGAAAGGTGAACTGTCACTACCTCAAGAATGTATTATGAAGATTTAGTAAGATGGTGGCTGAAATGGGTTTATTCATTGCCTACAATGTATTCAATGTATTCACAATCCTCAATATATGCTTATCTGCTGCCTATCGTCTTCACCATCAACAGCAGCTGTGCCATTATCACCAACATGATCACCATTGTCATCATCACCATCACTATCATCACTGTAAACTGCCATAACTACCTCCACTGTCACCATCATCACCGTTCCCACCACTGCTATCATCATCACTGTCATCATTCCTATGTCCTTATCATCACTATCCTTACCATAACCACTGTCATCATCTTTGTCACCACCCCTATCTTGACCATTGTCATTGTCATCACTATCACCCCTATCACTCTCCAGACTATCATCAATGTTATTATCATGACTACTATCATGACTACCACCATCATCATCTTCATCACTATCATTCATTCTTACTATCATCACCATCATCCCTCCCCCCAGTGCTTGTAGTCCTCTCCCTTTAAAGTTTGCAATCACATTTTCAGTTGTTTCTCATACTTTTTACTCTCTGTAGCTTCCTTTTCTTACAGCACATTTATTTATTTCATCTACCTACCTGGTCCTCCCATACTTCTGCATTACATCTCATTTTCTCTATTCTCTCACCCTCTATACAGGATCTCTTCTTTCTGAGCCCTATGCTGTGCCATTGCCCTGTCCTGCATTCTTATGCATGGCCTAGTCCTGTAAAAAAAACACTGTTATTATTAGTGTAAAGAGGTAAATGGACTGAGACTTTAAAGTCTAGAAACTGAGGCAGGGGAGCACAGAACAATATTGGCTCTCTAGAATCCAGTGATATAGAAGAGGAAAGCCAGAAGAATAGCAATACACACACAGGGAAGGTTCAGCAAACATGTGGCTTACTCACATCAAACACCTTTCACTGGGAATAAACCAATGTAGAAAATCAGACCAGAAGCTATCTAGAGAAGTTCCCGAGGTCTGACATTATACTAGTCACTATAGAAAGAATTAGCAGTGTTACTACAAATAAGAAATGCAACGTATACAAAAGATTCACAGCAATGTGACTGGCAAAATAAAGACCCACTTCCCCTGTCCCCATTTCCTTGTCTCTGAACCTGGGAAAAAAATGTGTGAATGCTTTTGTCAACGGGGAGTTAATGTTACAGATGTGATAAAGGTTGCTCAAGAATTGACCTTTGAAAACACAGATTGTTCCAGAATGCTCCACTGGAGTTTGTACAAATCTCAAAGGTCTTTAACTGTAACAGTGGGAGTCAGGAGAGCTGTGGACAGATTGAACAAGAAAGCCTAGGTCATCACAGCTGGGTTTGAAGATGAACCATAGCTAAAGAAAATGAGCAGAGAAAGCAGACAAATGTGACCTGGAAAGACAAGAGGATGGATTCTTTTTCAGAGACTAAGAAAGCAACCAGCTCCACTAACTACATGGTTCTGGCTTCCTGGCATGTAAGCTGTACATTTTCATTGAGACATGACACTTAGTTTGTGGTCCTTCGCTGCACAAAAGGAAGCAAGGACACCTTGGGTGTCTGCAAGAGAAGAGGAGTAGTGCTGAGAAACAGATTCCTCCACAGAGTCTATCTTACTGAAAAAGTAGTGGTGAAATACAGAGCAGATTTACTGAGCACCTACTGTGTGACAACATATTAGCTATTAGAGCCATATCTAAATTTTACAAACTGTTATTAGCTACCTCTAGATACTAAGTTGGCAATATGCAATTACTAAACTTCCCTGTGTTAGTTACTGCCTTGTGGCTGTGATAAAAATGCCCTTACATAAGCATCTTAAGCAAGAAAGAGTTTTTTTCCATATCATCATTTCAGAGATAGTCAGTCCATCATGGTGGGGAAGGCATGGAGGCAGGAGCAGGAAGCCAGGCTCTATGCATTGCATCTGTACAGGGGAAGCAGAGAAAGAGAGAACAGGAAGTGGAACAAAGTTATAAAACCTGAACACCCACTCCCTGGGGGGGGAGCATAATTCCTCTATTCACACCCCACCTTCTTAAGATTTCATAACCTCCCCAAACAGTGCCACCAACTAGGAACTTCATATGCATGAGCCTCTCTCGGACTCTTCTTGTTCAGAGTACCACTGTCCCAGAATAAGAATAGTTACCATTTAGAGAACTCTTAAGACATCAGACCAGCCCACACCAAACATCCCTATTTAATCTTTATCAGAGCCCTGTGAGGCAGGCACCTGAGCCTGGAAGAAAACAAAATCCACACAAACAGTGAGCCCATCGAAGTAATTTAGCTTATATTTCAGATCTAAGTCTTTAAAGGTATTTTTTTAATCAACAGTCTTTCTTATTGTCTGTCATGTCCTACACACAGAATTTTAAAAAAGAAGAAAGAAAAAGATCAGGTGCCTGCTGCCATGGCATTCAGACACACAGAGAGCAGGAGCTGTGCTTGCTACAGAAATAGGGTAGAAGATAGCAGTGACCTCCTAGGGAAATAAATAAGAATAGCAGTGTGTGCACAGGGCAAGTGGGTATAGGCAGCATCAAGCATCCCATGGAAGTGCATGCACAGAGATAGCTAAATGTGCCTGCTGGAGGTAGGGGTGGGCTGCATCAAGCTCAGGCAGGTGCGGATGTCACCCGTGAATGCTGACACTGCCATTTCTCTGTCGTCCCCTCTGCTGCAGGCCTGTCGGTTCTGCAGAGAGTCTTGGATACAGCCGCGGAGAAGAACTGGCAGGTGACGGCTGTCAACATTCTGACAACCACCGAGGAAGGATACCGGATGCTCTTTCAAGACCTGGAGAAGAAAAAGGAGAGGCTGGTGGTGGTGGACTGTGAGTCAGAACGTCTCAACGCCATCCTGGGCCAGGTAATTAAGGCAACAAGGACCACAAGACGGGGACTGGAGGTAGTTGAGGGGAAGATGGGGGCACTGCTGCTGTGGGTGCTAGAAAGGGGGACTAAAGAGGGCTCCTGAGGAGGTGAAACTTGTTGTGTTCCATTTCACAATCTGAGAGTCCTAAAACTTCCATCTGAGAGCTCGTGAAGCAGCAAAGCCCATGGGAGCCTTGATAGGACACTCCAAGTGGTCCTCACACTGACCGACCAAAGCCTTACTTCTGGTGCCCCAGCTTACTATTAAAGTTAGATTGCATTGTCTCTTAGAACCTACGGAGCCATGGCTGCAGACCAATTCCTACGTTCAGCCTGAGCCTGAAGTAGTGTCACCCACAGATCCAGCCTTGGGAATCACATAGCCTTGGCAAGCTGACCTATTTTAAGGGCCACCTTCTTCTCCACTCCTTTCTTGAACAATTTCTGCCTTTGGGAGTAGGAAGGATGGGTGTATCTTACGAATAGGTTCTGTAACCTCAGTGGCTTCATCTAGCCGCCCCTCAACTGTGTTTGCTCTGCTGTCAGAATCAGAGAAAGCACTGCATACCCGCCAGGAATGCCTCTGTGGAGATCACTGTCTTTTTGAGCTGCATTTGTGTATTCAGATGAACTAGCAAGGAAGAAGCTTGCAGTTATGTCTTAACAGTGCCATACAATGAAAGATAGGCTTTTAAAGTACTTGACAACATGACAGGACTAGTTAATGGCCCTCAAGACCCTGGTCCCCCCTACAGGGATCCTGCCACCAGATCAGCAATCATTCTGAAGCTTCCACAACAGAGCAGGGGGGACTTTGGAAGCCATGGGCTCTTTCAGGCATTAACCTTGTGTGTTCTGCAGTGTCAAGTGTGGATTTGGGGTTTGCTCTTGAAGAGAAACCAGCACAAAGTTGTTTCTATGGTGACCGAGGTCCTCTGGGCTGTAGTCAGGTTACTGAGTGCTAATATCCAGGCTGGGGTGTGAAACACCGCGTAGAGTAACAGGTAAAGGCCAAACCAAACCAGCCGGGGTTAGATTTCCAAGCTGAATGCTTGCTAGTTCTGGTGCTAGTTTGGTAATGTGCTCACATCTTACACTCTGTAAAGCAGGGATAATGTTGACTTCCTCCAGAAGGTCTTTATAGGGACCAGAAGGACCAGGATATGAAATGTACTTGGGTGTCTGCCCATAGGATGCGATGTGTGGAAATGCTGCCCATTGCTGCTATTCATAGTAGCAACTATGCTGGCTTCATGAGTCATTTCCCTCTCTAACGATCAATGGATTTATCCACAAGATAGAAATAAAGGGTCCTACTCTGCAAACCTGGGTGTGGAGGAAGAGCTGGGATGAGAGATGGATGGTTTCGACGTGTCCTTACTAGAGCAATGGTTTCCCCTGGACTGTGTCCCGCTGCCGTTTTCTGGGCGCTCACAGCAGAAAGAAGGCGCTGAATTTGGCTCTTCCATGCTTACACAATAGATCGAGTGGCACCTACCAAGTCCCCTGTTATAGAAGAGGAAAAGGGTTTTGCCGTTTGTCACATTTTGTTTTTCAAAAGTCTCACCGCTAACATAAAAAGAAATCAGGCAGCTAGACTTGGTAGTATGGTCCAGTATCTTAAAAATATCACTTTCTTCAGGGCTGGAGCAATGGCTCAGAGATGAAGAGCACTAGCTGTTCTTGCACAGGATCTGGGTTTGGTTCAGTCACTAAATGGCAATTACAATCATCTGTACTTTAGTCCCAGGAGATCCAGCTCCCTCTTGGGCCCCCAGAGGCACCAAAGCACATGTGTGGTGTGTGCCATACATGCAGGCAAAACACCCATGCATATATATTTTTGTTAATTGTATTATAAAATACAACTTTCTGAAGCTAGAAAGGTGTCTGCATTAGAAAAGTGCCTGGTGCGTAAGCATGAAGACCTAGTTCAACTTCTAGCACATGCCCACAAAGCTGAATGAGTGACGCATGTTTTTAATCCCACCACTGGGAGCTGGAGATGGGTGGTTGATCCCTGAGGCTCACTGGCCAGTGACACTAGCTTAACTGGAATGTCCCCTGGGTCCCAGATTTCCAAAAGTAATCAAGAAAGCTGCTGGGAAATGACTTCAAAGTTTGACCATCATGTAAAGGTCCATGTGTGTATATACAAACTCACAGGAGCATACATACACATGGGCACACACATACACAATTATATGCATATATACGCAAAGACAACATGCAACTCAGAGTACAATTCTCTTACCTGTACATCTATGGCTACTTCCTCTGCCAAGGACAAACATATTTCATCAGGAAGTGACTCATTTGGTGACATTTTTACATTGTTGTTTATAACCATCTTAAATTATTTCATTCTAATAGTCTAAAAACAGAAATTATTCTAATAGTCTGAAAACGAGAGACCAAAATTTTGAGAGGGTCCTTGAGGCCACTCGACTGATAGCTTGTGCCCACACTTTACAGCCAATGGTGAGGATAACTATTATGTATAAAAAGAGACATGATAGAAGAACATTAGAAATCATGGGGAGGGGCAGGATGGCTGAACAGTGAAGAGAAACAGAAGGACAGCTGAACGGATAGGGAAGACTGGGACACAACCCCACCTTCCTCACCGCCCCACAACAGGGGGAGAAGCAAAGAGAAAAGATGAAAAAGAACCACAGCACTCTACCCTGGGGAAAACTTACAGCTTTCTGAAGCCTCCAGTACCACAGTTTTTGAAGCCTCCAATTGGTTTTGGTTCTGATGTAGCCCACTGCTCCACCACGAACCAGGAGTGGAGAGGGGGTCCAATTTTCTACTCCTCGAATCTCATGAGTTGTGACTGATACCATCTGGAGAGGAAATCTATCCTTTAGAACTGAGCTCCCCTTTGACCCTGATTACAAACAAGAATTACTTGGAGCCCAGAAGCAGTCAACCATAACCCCGATATGGAAGACAACTGGGAGGAAAGGGAAGGCCTGATGCCGACATGTCAAGAATGTCAGGGAGCAGGAGGCTTTGACTTATGCACAGAATAAGCTAAAACCACTGCCCTTGGTAGCCAGAAAGGTGAGCGCGTCACTTGAGAATGATGACAGAGATGTTAGCTAGCCCTGAGCTTGAGGCGCAATCTCTGTGCTGATCTAACTGTCCGCTGCGATGTTCACTGAGGACTCTGAGGTTCAAAGTGGAGTAATTAACCTTCACAGCTTCATCCTACCCGTAGCCTGTTTAATGCTGAGCTGGTTTTGAAGGAACAGAAACTGACCTGCTGTGTGGATCTCATTCGCTGTGTTTGCATCTTCTTTTCGGCATGCCTGGGAGACACCAGTGGGCTAGAAACTAGCCACTTCAGTGTGTGTACAAACTGGAATATCAGTAGCCTTAGAGAACCAGCCCGACTCACAGACTTAGTGTACACAAAGGAATCAGAGGGGGAAGGACATTGTCAAGCACAGGAGTACAGTGCATCATGAGAGGAATAGATAATATTCTAAAACTCTGGTGTGACTAGGGGACAGAGAAAAGAACACACAATGACTGATTGGACCAGGAACACAACCAAGAAAATCCAGGAATCAGAAATGTCTCTTCATAATAACTCTAAATATAAATGATCCTACAACTGAATGAAGACTGACTGGACCAACTTAAGAAACAATACCCAATAATATATTGTCCATCAGAAACATTATCAAAAGACACAGGTTGGAAATGATAGAAAGAAAGCCAGTAGACCAGGAAGATGGAAGCCCTAAACAAGTAGAAGTGGTCATACGTGTGCATGATAATGCAAAACTAAAATTAGGCCAAGGGAGTAAAGGTCACCGCTGTGTGATTAAATGAACAATCCACCAGGAATGTATATGCCAAATATCGATGCACACCAGTTCATAAAAGAAACACAGCTGGTCAGAAGCGAACTGCAGGGGCAGAAATAATGCTGTCAAGTGACTTCAGATCCCACTCATGAATAAGTAAATAATTTAGTTTAAAAAATCAACAAATAAACCTCTAAGTTGTGCCTTAGCCAAAGAGATGAGGACAGCTGCACAACATTTTACCTATCAGCTGTAGAACAAGCTCTCTCTCCTCAACAGCCCATGCACTCTCTCTGAAACCAATGATATTTCAGACAAGCAGTTGAGTTTCAACAATATAGTCAAATTCATTCATTGTAGAATAGCATATCATAGTGAAATAAAACTATAAACCAAGAGGAAAAGTATGGCATGAACTATAAAAGAACAAATACTTTGAATAATACAATCTCAAATAATCAGTGGTTTGTAGAGGAAAGCAGGGAGAAATGGTTCCCAAATCCTAGAAGCAAATGAAAAGAAAACAAAAGTTATCAGAACCCTTGGGTTGCAGAAGTAGAGTTACCAGTCCTTACATAAAAAATTCAAATTTCAGATGAATAACTTGATATAGTTCAAAGGTTTAAAACAATAAAATCTATAGACCCTCAAAATCTGTAGAAATAAATAACAAAAACTTGAGCACAAAATGAATAAATGAAAATTAAAAGACAGAAAAAGGAAAGGAAGATAGAGAAACAGACATAAGCCCTTTAAAAGAAAGAAAGAAAGAAAGAAAGAAAGAAAGAAAGAAAGAAAGAAAGAAAGAAAACTAAATGAACAAGCCCTTCCATAAACTAATCAAAAGAGAGTGAGAAATGAATGACCTACGCCAGCAACAATGGAGACGAAGGGGAGAGGGAGCATTATAACAGATACCAATGAAATCCAGAGGACCACTAGAGAATACTTTGAAACTTGTGTTCTGAACATATAGAAAATCTAGAGGAAATAACTGAATTCCTAGAAGCGTATGACCTACCCAAATTAAATCAGGATGGTAAAAACAACTTCCTCAGATCTGTATTAAGCGACGAAAATAGAACGGCAGTAATGAGTCACCCAACAAAGAAAAGCCCAAGACTGGAAAGGATCACTGCCAAGTTCTATCAGATCTTTAAAGAAAAGCTCCCAAAAACTATTTCATATGCTAAAAAAAGGGAAGGAACATAACTAAAGTCATTGCATAAAATGTTACTTTGACACCACAGCAAAATAAGGATATACTGGGTGTACAGGGGTGAGAGACGGCAGAGAGGTGGGGAGGCTGACTGAAGACTAATTTTCTTAACAAACATCAAAAATTATATGGTTACCTGCATAGGATCCAGCAGAAAGCCCAGCATAGATGGGTAGGTGACCTTCATGCTCCACCCGTCACTGAGGAGCTACTTGTAGTTGAGAGTTTTCAGGAAAGAGACTTGTTCTTTTCTGAGGAAGTGGGCATTGATAGCATCTCTGCACTCCAGTGGGTGGCCACACACCATGCAGATGGACAGTATTAACTGAACTTCTGTGGGTTACATGCATAAATAAAAAGACATGAAGTTGTGAGGGGATCATGTTGGTGGAAAATTTGAGGGCAGTTGAGAGGAGCATAAGGTAGACGTGATAATATCGTAGTTCATGGTTAAAGTGTATTAAATTCTCAGAAATAAAGAAAAAAAACTACACGTTTTTCAGTAAATGCTTGCAAAACTAATTTAAAGCCCTATTAAAAAGACCAGATAGTATAATCAGGTTGGTTCCTCTCAAAGCATGCCAGGATGATTCAACATATGCAAATCAATCAAAGGAACACAGCACGTGTATAGATGAATGAACAGAAGTTACATGATCATGTCAATAGACACAGAAATAAAATCCAGCATCCCTTCAACGCAAAAGCCCTGATGAAATTAGGACGAAAAGTAATCTACCGCCACACAATAAAGGCTTTGAGACAAACCTACAACCAATGTTGTACAAAGTGGTGGGAGCAGCAACCATTTCCGGTCAAGTCAGGAATGAGACGATGGCGGTGTCCACTTTCTTCATTCATATTAAATACAGTGTTTGTAGTCTTGACGCTATAAAGCAAAAGGGAGACATAGAAGCAACACAAACTAGAAAGAAAGAGGTCCAATTATCTCTATCTGCAGACAGCATGGTCCCATACTGGAAAGATTAAAGATACTATTAGGAGACTCTTTGATCTGATAAAAAGTTTCAGCAAATTGTAAAGATATGATAACATCCAAAATCCATAGCTCTCCTACACATCTATAATGTACTTGATAAAAAATGAATTTTAAGTTTCATTCATACTAACTTTAGAAATAAAAATACATAGGTATTAGCTCCCCTGTTGTTGCTATGGTAAAATATTCTGACAGAAAAAAGTAACTCAGGGAAGAAAAAGTTTACTTTGGACCAGAATTCCAGATGGACAGACCCCTATGGTGGGGAGGATGGTAGGCAGGGCTTAGTAGCAGGAACCAGGAGCTGACTGATCACATACCAACTGCATACAGGAAGCAGAGAACAGGGAATCAAAGGAGGCCATAATGCTCCAAAGCGCCTGGCAATGTTACACCTACTAAAGACTCTATGACCCCCTCACATGGCACCAGCAGCTGGAGCCCACGTGTTCAACACATGAGCCTATGGGAAACTTTTTATACTCAAACACGAACAACCCAGGAATGAGCCTAAAAAGGAGTTAAAAGTTCTCTGTAATTAAACCTCAAAACATGGAGAAATAAGTGAATAAGACAAATAGAGATGGAAGAGCCCCCCTGCCTTCATGGATCAGCAGAATTATAATGTGAAAATGGGCACTGAGCTGAAGGTGACCTTCAAAGTCGGCACAGTCTTCATATAAATTCATAGCAATAGAAAATGCAGCCCCTGGCCTCATATTATACCATAGGGCCAGAGTGACCAAACCATCCACAAAACCATGACAACAAATGAAACAATGTAGGGAATTTAAAAATAGAGCCACACCAGCAGGAGTGTGGTGCCAGATACACACATCAGAACAAGAGCAATCTCTTCAGTCAGTGTGAGTGGGAAAACTAGATTCCCACAAGTAGACCAATGACTGTGGATCCCCCTCTCTTTCACTCAGTAAAACAGTAAATAAATAAACCCAAAGTATATCAAAGACATTCACTCATTTAAGACCCCAAACTCTGAATCTGCTAAATGGAATTGGAGGAAAAACATTTAAATTTACTTATTGCCTGAGTTCTCTCTCTGTAAGGAACCCGCAGTAGGTTAGGATGTGGCAAATGGGATTATACACAATTAAAAATCTTCTGGACTCCAGAAGAGACAATAAGGGAAGAAAGAATCCACAGAATAGGAAAATAAAACCATTCACTATTCATCAGCAAGGAGATTAAAATCCAGAACTTACAAGGAACACATAAGGTTCAATACTAAAAAAAAAAAAAAAAAAAAAAATCGTCCAATCAATAATTGCAGTATTGAAGCAAACAGACTTTTCTCAAAAGATGCATAAATAAGCAAGAGATGGGTGAAAATCCGTTCAACATTCTTAGCCCTGAGGGACGTACAATTCATACCGAGTTTCTGCTTGATCCAGTCGAAATGGCTAAAACTGGGCCGGTTAGCTCTCACAGGGGGTGCAGATGCGGGAAACAAAGCCCAGAAATGCAAACTTGAGTCTTGGAAACTGCACAGTGGAGAGACGACCAACCAATCCCTGCAAGCTTGCCGCTGACCTTCGCATGCTCACACCTGCGCACAGATACACACAAAATAAATCATGTGCACTAAAACATAAAGATTTTCTCTTGAATACAAAACAAAACAGCTGAGAAGAGGAAAGCAATGCTGGGTATAAAGGCTTGTGCTTTTGAGTCCCAGCATTCAGGAAGCAAAGGCAGGCAGTTTTCTGTAAGTTGGAGGCCAGCCTGGCACACACTGTGAGTTCTGGACCAGCCAGAGCTACATAGTGAAACCCTGTCTTGGAAGACAAAAGAAGGAAGAAAGCCAATACTACAGCTGCTAGTAAAAAAAAAAAAAAAATCATTAAAAAAAATAAAGAAGAAACAAGGCACACACTACTTGAAGAATATCAACTAGCCAGCATGACTGAATGTGCCTCAAAAAATTAAAGATATAGCTACCATATAAGTACAATCTAGCCACTCCAAACACGCCTTTGATTGTCACAGAGATGTAGACACTGGGATTCGTCCAACATTGTTCACAATAGCCAAGGTGCCCAGCAACAGATGAATGAGTGAAGAGAGTATTCTATATGCACCAAGGAGTCTCACCCAGAGTGCAATAAAAGGGAAATTCCTTCACTTGCAGAAATTGGGCAGAACTACTAAGTGAGGTAAGACAGGCTCAGAAAGCTAAGTTCTACAAGTTTTTGTCATAGGCAGAATACAGATTTTAAAGCCTAAAAATGTATAACTTCTGGAGCTGGAGAGATGATTCAGTGGTTGAGAGCACTTGATGCCATTCTGGCTTCCTTGGTCATTGCACATAAGTGATGTGCATTTGAGCATCTAGACGCTCATACATAGCATACAATAAACATAATTTTATATAAAATTTTATTAATATTAAAATAAATAAGCCTAAAATATCTATGTGTACAGCAAAGAGGGCTATTTGGATCATGTTCTTTGCAATATGTAAGACACTAAATGATCTAATCCAGTCCCTGGGGACAGAATGAATTCGAGGTGAGAGTGGTCCAGAAGCTCCCAGGGCCATCTATCACACCGGCCTGTTTTATCGTCTCTGTGGTGTTTATGGCCTGCTGACGTCTTCTTCGTTCATCTATTTATACATTTACCATCTGGCTGCCTCCTGAAACTGCATCTCAGCTCAGCGAGGTCACTGGAACCTTTCCTTGCTATCTGACTATAGCCCAGCACATCACCCAGTGCTTAACATAAAGTTTGTGGTCAGAGGGTATTTGTTGAACTAATCACATGGAGGTGAGATGAGAATGCACCCAGAACACATGAAAAGAGTTGGGGAGACCTTCAAGGGCCTTCACATATAGTCCCTGGATAAAGAAAGTCCAAAAAACATCGTTCACTGGTGATGAAGTCTGTGAGGTCACTGAAGGAAAGGAACCTACCTTCACGATACCCTTTTTAGTAAGTGACCTTGTGTGCATTTACCTGTGTCCTGTTTACTATGGGGAGCCTCCCATACCAAGTACCTTATTCCATTCCCTGTTCACTGTGCTCCAGCTTCATGCGGTTAGGGTTTTAGTATTTTTGAGATAAAATGAGTCAAAGTAATAAGTCAGCCATTGGATAGGACCAGTGTGGAAGCCACCATCAGGTTGAGATGTACATGTCACTCTTTTTTATTGGTCCAAAGTCATCCTCTATTGATTTTTCCTCTGCTTCCTTCTTCCTGTGTTTCAATATTTTTTCCCACGGCCACATTGCCTGAATGTCGTGGGCTCTGAAATATCTTTATTTGCTGTTTTGTGTTTATTCGGAGCTGAATGGGCTTTTGATAAAAGTGTCTCCTTGTTGAGGAGACGGCATGCCATTTGACAAGAAAATGGAAAAGTAATGAAGAATTATTAATAAAACCATCACCTTGGTGGTTTCTGCGCTCCAGTGTCTGGAATTTCAGCCTCAATTCTATTCCAGCATATGCGTCGTGTGAGTGTGCATTTAATTACTCCCCACATAAAAAAGAATGTGAGCCATTATGCACATACATCCAATTAAGGAGATGTCTGAATGTGGATCTTAATAACCTTGAGAATTTATTCAGTTAGGCCAGGAGCTGGGGTGTCTCTCACATATTTTGTGTCTCTTTGTAGCAGCGCACAGGGGGTAGGGAATGCGAAGGGGAAGACATCAAGCAGAATATACAAACCCAATCCGATGGTTTTAAAAAGAAAGAAAGAAAGAAAATAGATCAAGTTACTATGAGGCTCGCTGTGGCCAGAACCAAGGTGTGCCGCCTCAGCCGTTCCTCCTGAGTCTAGTGTCAAGCAAGCCCAGCAAACCTGGGGAAGCTCTCTCCACAAACCCTTTCCCTGACTTCAAGATAATTTAAGGGGCAGAGTCCTAAACATGAATGCTGGGTACCCTCTTAGCTCTAATCCCTCTGTTTAGGAGGCAGAGACAGGATCCCAGGGCAAGCTGGATAACTATACTAGCTGTTCTGGCAAGCTCTTGCATCATGTGAGAGATTCTGCCTCAATATGTAAGAAGGGAATAGCCAAGTAAGATACCTGCCATCAACCTCTGGCCTCTACATGCATGCACACATACGTGTGCCCCCACACATGCTTAAGTGTATAGTAATACACACAAACAGAAATGCACAATTAAACAATAAAACAAAAGTTAAAAAGACAGGGGGCATTTGGGAAACTTGACTGTTTCCCTTAAAAGTAACCTGGTGCCATATAGAGTGTTCGGCGTCAGAGTTCTCTGTCCTTCGGTTACCAGCAGACCGCACAGGGACCTGGGAAACTCACTTGCCCACTTCAAGTCAATTCCATCCGATACAATGAGGGATTAGAGAGAGCAACTTAGACTTCCCTCCCAATGCTCGTGTTAAACGATTTATTGATATCGGAGTACTAAAACACTTGTCGAGGAGACACAGAATTCAGAGGCAGAAAACAGAGATGGTGTCTGCATGTGGATTCATGCCTATGTGACCACCTGAGCGGCCCTGTCACATGCCACCGTGAACAACAGCCAATTCCAAGCAACGTAAGATTCCTGTGCCATGTGTGAGGAAAACCATATGGAAAGAGTGCAGTGGGCACTCAGGCCCCCTCCTTAGGGGTTGCCACCCCTAAAACTAGGCAGCATTCAATAAATAAAGGTGGATAAACCTGTATTCACCTTTCCAGAGTTGCACCATGTGAAGGAGCTTGAGTTAGTGTGCGTAGCTCTTCCTCGTCCCTCCCAGATGCTAACAGCATCACCGTTGGTGAGTGAACCAAGAAGGCGTGTTGTAAGTAGCTGGCGGGACACCAGTTGCTCTCGTCACTGCTTTCATCACTGTAGCTGTCGGGGGGTGGCTGATGAGTACTCTCCCGTTCTGTCTTTCAGATCGTGAAGCTGGAAAAGAATGGCATCGGGTACCACTACATCCTCGCCAATCTGGTGAGTAGAGCAGAGCAAGTTAAGCTGTCCAGTCCTGCGCTTCCCACACCCTCGCCCAAGCCTGCTTCACACCCACCTGACAGAAACCATGTGGGAGAAAGGGGCCCCGCATAGTCTCAGAGACACCAAATGTAACTTTCCCCCCATCCTTCCCGTCTGGTTTCTTTTCTGGTGCTGTGGAGGGGAGAGGGAAACATACCCTGTCAAAAAAGTAATTTAAGGGACAAAGGATGTTGTTTCAGCCTACAGTTCCAGGTTCTCATCCATCCATCGCTGTGGGGAGTCAAGAAAAGGATGTGAAGTAGCCGCTCACACCCCATCCAGGCCAAAACAGAGAGAAATAGACATACGCCGACTGGCTTGCGTGTGCTCAGCTAAACTTCCCCACTTTTATTAAATGCAGTCCTCCTACCCCGATTAGGCACCAGTGCCACCCACAGTGAGTTGGTTCTTCCCACAGCAATCGAATGATTAAGAAAGAAACCCTCACAGATGTGCCCAGAAGTCAGACCAATGAGACAGTCTCTCACTGAGACTCTCTTCCCTTGAGACAACAACTGTAAACTCTCTTCAACTCGACAGTTGAAGCTTTGAAGTTGACCATGACAGTGGTCACAGGTCCCCTTTCAAACTGCAGCTCACTGCCCATGAACCTGTTCTTGGGGGTTAGCTTGCTGGAGGCTGGAGTGCAGGCCCTTATTCTTCATTCTAGCTCCCTCTTAACAGCTCTGGCTTTAGGAGTGAGGGGAAAAAAATCACCACATCTTGGAATGGACATTAAATGTCTGGATCCAACTGGTTTTGAACTTAATAGTTGGTTTACTATTCATGAGTTCAGACGTTTAAATCATAATTACACTGAAATTGACAAATCTTTAACCAGGAACTGCCTTACAGTGTGTCCCATGTTAATATCAATTTAGAGAGGTTTTGGGTTGTTTTTTTTTTTTTTTTTTTTATTTTATATTCAGTCTAGATAAGCCTGTGTCTTAAAAAATGTTCTCACTTCAGCACACTGCAGCTGTTTATTGCGTGCTATTATTTTCTATATCACAAAGATGGTTTGGTTTTCCAAATCCTTGGTGTGCTCATACTTTTTACATACACTGCATCTGTATAAGTTTTCTTTGGCAATTGTCATTTCTGTCAAGTCTGTTTTTCCTGTGTCATGGTTCCCCTTTTATCTTCTATGTCATAAGTGTTGACTCTTCTAGCTCCGATTCTCCAGAGCCAAACGCAATGTTCTGTTTGTACTCACACCCACATTTCAGAGACTGTCCTAAGATTAAATCCATAGACCACATGGTACCACACACTAACTTACAGAGCTCAGTTCTATGGTTCTGGGTAAATGTGTGGGATTGTGAAGCCATCACAGCTTCATTTTAAACATGCCATCACCCCCCCACACACAAACCCATGATTATCAATAGTCATTACACGACTCACTCTCCAGCCTCACACAATCACTGATATATTTCTATCTCAGTTTATTCCTTTTGTATTGCCAGACAGTCGTCCATTCTAGAGAGCCAGCCACGCACATTCATTACACAGCTGGTGAACTTCTAAGTCATTATCACCTTGGGACTGGTATAAATATGCCTGTGAGGTACACCGAGGCAAGGGACTGCTGGCTTGTGCACTAAAGTCTCTGCTTAACACTTTCATGAACTTCACAGTTCATTTCCCACAGTGACCGCAGCTACCATCAAACCTGAACCCATAACACATACAGCTGTGAACCCACTTCCGCCGATGTTCACGCCTCATTCAAAGTGTGTTCACTGCCCTTGTCTGTCTTCTTAGCTTTTCATGTTCCACTCAGTTGTGATGTTTACCATGGTTTAATCTATAAGGAAAATTTAAATGTTAAACTTACTAAGCCAAACATGTAGCCATGGTCAGTTTTAGTCAGGGTATCTTGTGCTGAGTACAATATATACAGAGAAGAAGACAGAGAGAGAGACAGAGACAGAGACACATAGAGACAGAGACAGAGAGACAGACACAGAGAGGCAGAGAAACAGAGAGAGAGACAAGAGGTGGGGGACTTGGTATTTTATACAATACTGCTCAAAAACATTATTAGTTGAATGTTGAATTATGACACATGGTCTGTGCCTAAATGTGGGGTCTGGACATCTGTCTAACCCTTAAATTCTGCCCTGCCCGCAATCCAGCCTTAGCTTATCCTGGCTTTCCCTCTTCCTACCCTCTAAAGCTCCCTTGCCTTGGCTGCCCCATTGCTTCAAAGTCAGAGTTGGAACTCAGAAGGGCTTAATGAGAAAGGTTAATTTAGACTCATGTGTCAATGGCTAAACCCATCATCTTTTCAAGATATTTGCATTTTAATGAATGGTGTCTGTTTAGAATCTTTATGGGAAAAGCCAAACATCTCACCCATAAAAGACCATTTGCAAAAACAACATTGTTCTTTAGAATGGAGGAAAACCTGTGGTGTCCCTCATATCCCACATCCACAGTGCTGAATGGGACCATGGAAGTCAGTTAGTTCCACCAGAATTTGTTACTTGTAAGGAAACAGAATCATCCAGGGAGTATGGCTCAGCAGTAAGCAGTGTTGGTAGGCTAGCACCAAAGGTTGGTGACAGCATCTGCTATTCTAGGACACCCAGCTGCTTGGGAAAGCACAGAAGCTGTGCAAAAGCATGCTCAGTTCAAATCACAAAAAAAAATGCACTGGCCTCGGAGCCTTTGAAGGAAGAAACTACCACCAGCCCTCATCTGTCGCCAAGTGACCCCTCAGAACCTTCGGGATGCCCTATTCTTCTGATGCACATTTTTCTTCTTCTGACCTAATGAGTTCTCCGATCCTCCCAACTGCCACTAATCGCCTGCAAATTGCAAACAGCAACCAGATCCGAAAGACTGGCATGTTCCAATAGATTAGCTGATAATTAGGCTTCAAATTATTAATTAATTCAGTTGAAACATGGCGGAGGATGTGCTCCGTTTTTCTTTCCCCTTCAGAGGAATCTCACAATTTATAAAATAATAAGTTTTAATTAGCCTGCTGCTGCATAGAGTGGAGCTGACCTTCTTCGGGACACTGAAGCCCCGAACAGAAACCCTCAAACAGAATGAGCATGCTTCATAGTTTTTGCCACTGGATCAGAAGGTTTGGCTTCAGAGCATTCCCCAGAAATCTTCCCTCTGGTCACTTTGGAGAATGCTGTGAGATTCAAATCATCACCGGTGGAACACTGCCAGAGGAGAAAAGGAAAATACACGGAGGGAAAGGCTTATGACGAAAGAGTATGACGTATCTAAACCCTGCTTTGTACCCCGATGTCACTCTTTCTTGGCAAGCTTTCAACTAGCTACCAAGCCTCAGATCTCAGTTTACCCATTTGCCAGTTAGAAATAGCAGTCCTCTGTCTTCGTACAGTTGTCATCAGGAAAGGGTCAAATGCATTGTCTGGTGACACCGTGTCATAAGAAGTCAAGTGTACCACACTGGTGGAAATTATTTTTAAAATATTTCTTTTCTATTTTGAGATAGTAATTTAGGGGCTAGAAAGATGGCTCAGTGGTTAAGAGCACTGACTGTTCTTCCAGAGGTTGTGAGTTCAAATCCCACCAACTACATGGTGGCTCACAACCATCTTTAATAGGATTCAATGCCCTCTTCTGGTGTGTCTGAAGACAGTGACAGTGTACACGTGTAATTTAATTAAATCTTCCCCCCTTTTTTTCCTTCCTTTAAATCCCTCTAAATCCTCGAATGTACCCACTTTCGTTAATAACATATATTCACAAATACACCCTCTTGATCTGTATAATGTTACTTATATGTATGTTTTAGGAGCTGATAATTTGGTGGTGGATAACCAATTGGTGTGCTTTTCTCCCACTCTCAGCCTTTCTTAGTTGTCTACATGGGGTTGACGATGAGATTTCCCCCATCCACGTTAGCATGTCCACTGCTGTGATCCTTATTCAGCTCATGTTTGGGTAGACACCTAGGTAAGACTTTATGGGTGTAACTTCTGTTATTCCTAGGATATACAATCCCACAGCAAACTCTTTGTTCCTCTGGCTCTTATAATATCCCTACTCTTTCTTCTACAATGACCACTGAGCCTTAGGAGGAGGAATTCTATTGTAGATGTATTTATTGGAACTTGGCTTCCCAACTCTGCATTTTGATTGGTTGTGGTTTTCCGTAGTGGTCCTCATCTTTTACAAATAGAAGCTTCTTTGGTCATGGATGAGGACTACACTTATCTGTGGGTATAAGGACAAATATTTAGAGTGTAGTTAACGGTGGCTATAGCTTCTCGAATATCCACAACTTCAGTAAGGCTGGGTAGTTGGCTAGTTTTCCAGTACCAAGCATGGTCTCCCTCTGCTGAGTGGACCTTAAGTCCAATCAGAGAGCTGCTGGTTACCACCAAGGTATGTGTGCCACCAGTACACACTTAGGGTCATTACACCATGTTGGCCCTTGTTATTCATAGGTACCATAGCCGGATAGGACTATTAGTTGCTTCCTTTCTTTGGAAACCTGAATGGTGCCATTTGATACCATGAAAACTAGTCTTCAAGAAGTAGGCTTTCAGGTCCATTCTAGCTCTAGGGCCTCTGAGCCCTGCATCCGAAATGCATGATATCTTAGGCAATAGAGACGTACCCTAGGTGAAGAATTCCAACTAGGAAATAGTTTTAGATTAAATCTATCTATTGCATATGCACATATATCATTTATGTGTGTATATGTGCACATACATCCCTATACAACTATTCTTCATTTACATTATTGACAACTTAGATGAACATTAATGCAACACTGGTTTCTCCATCAAGTGAACTTGAACAATGCAGACCCTAGAAAACTATATCACTACACCTTCATTTTCCCAAACCCATTCTTTTGATATATAATTCATGCTTTATACTATTTACCAGCTCAAAGAAAGTAGTCTCAGAATTCTTAATATGTTCACAGATTTGTAAAACCAGTTTTTAAGAAATATAATACTTCTCTTATTTCTTTGAGAACATCATGCAGTTATGCAATATGTTCTGATGATATTTTCCCACTGTTCCTTCTACCTCCTACTTCCCCCAAATCCACCCCCACATCTCAACCCCACCCACCATTGTGTCTTCTTCTGCTTAATTTTTTAATAACCTACAGAGTCTAATTTGTATAATATATATTCCTGAATGAGAGACCCTTCACTGGAGTATGATTACCTACCAGGAGCCACACAAACTTAAAGAGACTGACTCTCCTTGCTCCAGAGATTATCTGTTGCTAATATTTACTTATCAATAGTTAGAGGTGTGATTTTTTAAGCCCCCTCCTATCCATGCTGAAATATTGAAAGACATGATTTTGGTCAGGTCTTTTTCAGGCAACATCTTTATGGGTACCTTGATTCTCTTGTGTCTCTACGTCTGTTTCACAGCAATCCTCCCAACCTCTTGTTCTTTACACTCCACTTTCAATATGGCCCCTGATCTTTGAAAACAGGAAATATGATATCAACATCCCACTTGTTCAGAGAACATTTGTCCTCTGCACCTTGTCCAGTTGTAAGTTTCTGTGTTAATCATTGTCTACTGTACAAAGCAACTTCCTTTTTGAGGGCTGTGATTTTCACTAAGCAGTAGGTGAGAGAGATATCTTTAGAATCCAGTCTAATTTAGTAAAGTTATAGTGATAGGTTTATCCATGGTGCTTATAAGCTTGAGTTCTTGGCCAGATTTACAGTTTTAAGCATATGTTTCCTCCTGACAAACATCAATTTAAAGTGTCTTCATCGTATGACCAAAAGAGATCTTTAACCATTGGCCATCATTCCCTACCTCACCCTTGACTCACATCTATCTTGTCCTGCCACAGCCCAGCTCAAGACAACCACATTCCTGTTTTCTGTTTATCTATTCCAGAAGCACATTTCCACATTCTCCACCTAACTCTGATTTTATATCCTGACTCTTTTGATGGGCCCTGCCATTATGATGACCTCTTCAAATAAAAAAAAAAAAAAAAGGTAAAATGACTTCCCCAGGGTCATCACATTTATGAAAAGGGGAAGATGGGCTTTCCCACATTCCACAAAAGCTCAGAGTCTGTGCTCCTACTACTGTAACCTGTGACACTTGGGCATATAGAACAGTTGGGGAGACAGGTATAGGGGTAGTCCCTGTCAAGAAGATGTAGTTTAGTGACAGCAATAAATCCAGAATGCAAACTCAGTGGAGTGTCACTCAAATAGCCCCTTCTAGTTTACTAGAAGCTGAGAGAGGGATGGTGGGCTATGGTTGCCTACTGACTTTCTTAGGATCTCCAGGATTAGGGCAGCCAGCCATTTACACAATATGGCCACCACTAACTCCAGAGATATTGAGAGTCAGAAGTTTTGATCCATACACCAGTTAGTTCATACCCCCAGCTTGGTTTCCTCAGCCTGAGAAGAAACTGTTCTTCAGTCTCTTGCTCACCCACACTGAGAAATCTGTAGGGTCCTTCTGTAAGCCCTAGCTCTCCCACTCCCCTTTCTTCAGCACCATATGGGTCACATTTGCTTCAGAAGCATCTGTTGGGGGAGGCAGGCAGTACAAACACTGTTGAAAAGGATAGCTCTCCTATTGGACAGACCTGAGTTTGATTTCTGGCTTGTACTTATCAGCTGAGTGACATTAGTCAAGTTCCTTATACTCTTTGGGCTCCCATTGCATATGTCTAAAAAGAAGTAAGAATATTAACTACCTCCTCCAGTAATACTATGAGAATTAAACAAGATGATGATTAAGGAGTGCTAAGAGTAATACATGACCCCAAATTGACACTTAATAAGTGTAGGTAATTACCACTGTAATTACCATGATCACTGTCATCTTCATCATCGTCATTACTGGCATTCCTATCTGCAGACCGGATTCCATCTTTGAGGTCCCTCAGGTCCCTCCTACATCAAATTTTATCTTCTTGTTACATGCTGCCATAGCCCCAAGTACCTTCCACTTACAATAATTAAAATTAGGAGAGCCATGCAGACCTGCACGATGCCTTCTTTGCTGTTACTCTGAAATGTGTGAGGGCAGCACATGGCTTATTCCATCTACTGCTGACTCCCCAAAGCCTGGAAGAGTGAGCCGTGAAGAACGCGATTCTTGGAAAGTTACTAAAAAGGGGCAGGAAGGGGTGAAGTGTTGAGCCGGTTCCTCATGAGCATTTGTGTTCATGCGTCACGAATGTACAAATATTTTACATCTGATAAGATGAGCAGAGAAGGGCTAAGTGTTTAAAGCCATCCTGTTAGAACCCGTGTTTGTATCCCCAGAAACAGTGTGAATGCAAATGGATGTGGTGGCCTCAGAAGGAGCTGCGATGCCATGACCAAGCTGGCTGCTAAGACTAGCCATGTCCGGAAACTCTGGCTTTGATTGAGAGACCCTGCCTTAACCTGTAAGATAGAACAGCAATAAGATTTCTTTGTCTCTACATGCGCTTTCATCTACCTGTTCACACACCCTCATACATGTGAGTCCACAAACATGCAAATGTGTACATACAAAATATATTTATGCAGAAAGGTCAGGAATGTAAATCTAGTTATGAATATGGGATTGATGGGTTGATGGTGGGCAGGTCTTCTCACCCACTCTCCAGGAAGGGACTGCCCCTTCTTTGCTCCATAACTGAGGTCCACTATTTTGGTTCCTGGAATGGAACTGCCTATCAGTAGGCTGACCCTTACTACTTCAGGTCTCTGGCAGTCTTTACAACTTCTGCCAACAGGACATGGCCTGTGTCCTGATTTCCCTACTTATTTCTGGCTTTGAGGCAGAATGTGTGCTGTCCTTCCACAGGCCCACCTTGAGCAATTGGTAATGCTGTGACTTGCTCTTTTGTGTGCATACTTTCAACCCAGATTCCTACCTTGCTGTAGCTCTTTCTCCCAGGATAGGATTCTGACAGTTGACCAAGCCATATAAAGTGGTCCTGACCCTTGCCTGGTACTGCTGGGCTCATGTAGGGGGCCCTAAGAAGTACACACTTTCTCCACTCTGGCACATAAGCACCCTGACCTTCTCCTCCAAATAAATCATATAATATTAAGAGGTGGGGGTGGGACAATTACACAGACTTACAGAACCCATCTTAGACATAAAATAAGATCAGAGGAGAGGAACTTGGGAACTTCAAGCTAGGCAGGCAAGATCAAGACGAGGCACCCACAACATACCAACATGAAAGTTTAAAAAGAAAAAACAACAACAACAACAACAACAAAAATACCTGTGCCCTCTGCCTGGTTTCAAGAACCTGAGAGGTCTGTAACTGAAGATCCTAAGAACTCTTATTTTACTAGCCCAACACTTTTTAAAAGGGACATTGCTGTTAGGAGAAGCCACCTAAAAGTCTCCCAAAGAATGGACTGGGGCTACAACCTGGAGTCCCCAGTGTTATTTGATACATGGTTTTTCTCAGTGGGTTTCAAATTTGCCATTTCTTTATATTTTTATCTATTTTATACCATGTAGTCAGTGGGTACCTTCTATATGAAGGCTTGTGGATGAATAAATTGTCATTTTACAAAAATGTGTTTTTTCTGGAAGTTCTGCCTGGTTTTCTCTGCATAGGAGTGGTGAGACTACATAGGAAGATATTGGTTGAGGTCCACCAGTAATTCTAGATGTAAGAGGTTACCTTATGCCAAGTGAATTCAAAAAGTTGAACTTATTCTGAAGTTTGTTAGGTCAAGAGTCAGCCACAACCCCAATCATGGCAGAAGTGAGATGATGCCGTTCTTTGGAAGACAGATCAATCTCAGACCATATAGGGTACCTCCAAGACCTGCATCAGCCCGCGCTGGGGATCCTTGACCTTCTACCACAAACTATCAGCAGTTTATCCTACATTTAAGGACTGAGAAACATCTGTTGATCTGAGTAACCATTATATTATTTTATCTATGATGAACATGTGCAAGATCAGCCTGCTGCTGTGTCTGCAGATATCCAAATATACAAGTCCCTCCCTGACTTCAATCATGACTGAATAAGGCAACACTAGTGCTTTGTTCCAATGTGGACAGCATGTCTATTAGCTGACTTTCGTACAATCACAACATTCTGTTGACTTACTAGAGGCCATGTAAGCTTCTGTGTTACCAGAGATTATGTGGGATGAGGGTGCCTTAAAGGACTCACTTGCTAAGGTGGATAAAATGAGAAAATGTGAAGATGTTTATGCAAAGACATGGATGTTTGAGGACACAATCAAGTCATCAGCTGAAGAGTATTTCACAGAATCCCTTTTATCAATATTCATCAGCATATACCTGTGTGCTCATAGACTTGTAAACAAATCCAAAAACACCCTCAGGAGAGAAGTCAGCTGGCCCAGAAGTCTCCACACTTTGGTGGTTGAAGCTCTGCTTTTAGATGAAATCTTGGGGAGAAACCTGCAGTGTCAACAATTAAAAGCAAGGCTGTCTTGGAAGGCATAGAGTCAGAGGGTGGGCCTCTGTCTTCTCTTCCTTACCCCCTTAACATAGTATGGTAACCTCTGACCAACATAGCATGGTAACCCAGCCTGTGTCTATTGATCAGCCAGGTGTCTTTGATAAATCAATAACTACATGCATGTAAAGGTTAAGGCAAATGCCCTAAAAATATATAAATAAGTAAAAATAAATAAAATAA
Source organism: Micromys minutus (assembly GCF_963924665.1). Lineage (NCBI taxonomy): Eukaryota > Metazoa > Chordata > Mammalia > Rodentia > Muridae > Micromys > Micromys minutus. Next base: position 9,720,784 of record NC_137979.1, read on the forward strand.
AATTTAAAAAAGCTCATGACCTTCAAAGACAGGGCAAGAAGTTATATGATTATCCCTAAAATTCCCTTCCTGGCACTTTTATCTCTGACCTGATTCACAATAAAACATACATAGAAAAGTCAGTCACAAGACCCCTTTAGTCCTTGAGACAAAGGTTGAGGTCAGGCGATAAAAGAATTAATGCTTGCAAGGAAGTCAGGAACAGAAAGAATTCTGTGTCTCCACTTCTTTACATGTTCTTAACATGCCACCTGTAACCATCTGAATAGGTTTATCCCCGACCCCCACCCCCAGACTCATGTGTATGAATGCTTGGCCCATGGGAGTGGCACAATTAGGAGATGTGGCCTTGTTGGAGGAAACATGTCAGTGGCTTTGAGGTCTCTGTGCTCAAGCTCTGCCCAGTGTGGAAAGAGAGCCTCCTCCTGGCAGGCTTTTGAAGACAGTCTCCTCTTGGCTGCCTTAGGATCAAGATATAGAACTCTTGGCTCCTCCAGCACCATGTCTGCCTGTATAATGCCACAAGTCTCTCCATGATGATAATGGAATGAACCCCTGAACCTGTAAGCCAACTCCAACTAAATGTCGTCCTTATAAGAGTTGCCTTGGTCATGGTGTTTCTTCACATCAATAAAACTCTAAGACACTACCCTGCACCAGAAATTATTTGCGGACCCTGTGGAGCTGTGGTCTCTGCCTTTGAAGAGCTCAGAACCTCAGCTAACAAATAAATACAGAAATAGAGGGCCAAGAAGCTAATGCTCCACTTGGCAGCATACATCAGAGGCACTAAAGTTAAGCATTCTGATCTCCAAGAGACCTCCTCCCTCATGTGAAGATGAAGCTTCCTGTTCCAATCCAAGCTCCTACACAGGACAGGAGATGAATTAACAGGAAGATAGGTGGCTGGAAGCCATGCCCGAGAGTCACCTTACCCTCTCCCTCTCCTTCTAGCCACATTGCTTTGAAAGAAGCCATTCCACTATATTTTCTCATTCCCAGTTTACAGGCGTTAATAGAAGTATCTGCTTCTGGATGTGATTACAAGATTTAAATGTGATCATCTAAGAAATGGCCCCATGGAAATGCCTGCTACCTTGTTTGGTTCAGGCTGAATCATAAAAAAAAAAAAAAAAAAAAATGCAATGGCTGCTGTTATCAATTTAACAAAAATCAGTCTCCCCTGAGATCTGACTGTTCATCAGTCTTGACAGAGCTGTAGAGAACAAATTTCCCACCTCTTTCCCATGACAACCCTCCCAAGAGTCAAGCACATCTTTCGCCTACCCTCTCAGTCTTCCATTATGTTTCAGGCTAATCCTTTCTGCCCTTGCCAACCCTTCCTAATAGAAAGAGACTTCAAACAGAACAGTCCTGTGACTGTTCTCCTCACAGAGCTGTCATCAGAGATATTTCTCTGACAATTCAGGGGAAACTTGACATGTTCAACCTGTGCCATTCAGAGTATAAAGTACCAGACTTTGGATTTGGTCTGATCGTACCTCCTCTTGATGTCAAGGGGCTGGAATGGAAAGCCCTTTCCCCATGAGCTGGTGCTGGCTTAATGAGATGCCATCTTGATGCTGAACCTGAGTATTTCAGAATGTCCCCTTGCCTTTCTGTTGGGTGTGGTGCCAGCTCAGATAGGATGGTAAGGGCTGACCCTTTTGAAGGAACTCAACAAAATGGAAACTGTGCTTTGAAGGCAAAGCCTGACAACCTGACAGTACTATGCAGTGGACTGGGGAGAAGGCTTAGTCAGTAGAGCATTTGCCTCACAAGCTTAAGAATCTGAGTTTGGTCCCCAGAATTTATACTAAAAAGCCAGGTACCATTGTGACTAGAATCACAAAACCTGCTACATTCACAGCCTGGTCTGCCACCAAGGGCTGTCCCCCGGGCCCTGGGCATGGAAGAAGGGCAGAGGGGTCATTTATAGCTACAGATAAATCAACATATTTGCACAGTAGCGAGAGATAGTTGTGTCCAGGAGAAACCCAATAGTCATGCTCTGGCCAAACACCGTTTGTTCTGGGATCCTAACTGTCCACTGTTATGGAGGGGGCTTCAGTCCTCTTTGAGTAATGGGTCCGCCTCCTACATCTAAAGTCCCTGGTTCCCCATGAGCTGGCAGTGCAATGTGTTGGTAAAGAAGTCAAATTGTGTGTCTAAGGAGTTCACAGAGGTTCTGAATCAGGTCACACCCGAAACCAGGGTGAATCCTTTCAGTGGCTTATGCAAATGAGCTACTGGACCTACCATCCAGTTGTCTCTCAGACCACACGTGGGATTAGACTGGATGACATATACAGAACATTAAAATAAATATCTGGCTTGGGAGGGGAACTAGGAAAGACTCATAATGAAACCTAGGATAACTCTTGGTTGCTTGCTTAATTTTCACTTTTCTACAGCAGTAACTCTACAGTCCCCAAAAGGTGGTTTAGATAAAATTAGATCGTGTACTTGAGGTGGTTATTTTAGCTACCACCATCATTTTATTAGTCTTATGAGCTGTGCTTCAGGACTATGCTGAAGTCTGCTGCTGACCCTCAGCCCCAGGCTAAGAGATGGCATAGTAGGCTGAGCTCTCAGACCAGCTTAGAACATGATTTCTCAAATGCTACCACTTCCCCACTACCCCATCCTGTGACTTCACTGACCCCTTCTCCCAGGAACTAACAATGACATCCAACTAGAGAGCACAGTAGCTTTATTTAAGATTTGTTGCTATTTTCTAACGGAACTCAAAGGGTAAAAGTATATGACAGAAGCAGCTAAAATATAGCAAACAAAACCTTGCATTTTCTTTCTTTCCCCACCCCTGGTCCTGGGGCTCAAACAAATCGCAAGCTTCTTAGAAGTATGAAGTTGCGCCTTCCCCATATTTGGTTATTCTGGCTATTTCTTCCCCACGTCTATGTAACACACCTCTACCTCTTTGTCTTGCCTCACCAACCCACTGCCACCCGTGGCTCCCATTAGCTATGCGATGCTGGAACATTTCAGATCACCCCTTAAGCTTACTCAGCCTCTCCGTAACGACTGGGGTCATACTATTTTTGGTTTAATTCTTCTGATAATTGTCTCCATGATTTTAACATATTTAACCTTGAGTCTTGATTCATTGGCATTAACATTTTGTCAAAATCAGGATCTTCTGCTCCTTTCGTGGAGCTGTAGAGTGACAGTAGCTATTCTCTAAGAACCGTCATGTATACCATGTTGCCCCCATGTCCCTCAGATGAAGAAGTGTCCTCAAGCCTGCACTTAACCATATCCTCTACCCCTGGATAAAGATAAGAAGCAGGACAGTCTTCCTGTGTTGCTTGCTCATTGATCATGCATGGGTAGCCACTTTAATACAGAGAGAGATACTGAAAAAACACATAAAAGCAGAACAATGTGACTGCTCCAGGAATACCTTCTTCCCAGAGTCCCACATGGTCCAGGCAGGAGTAGACCTCTATCTAGCCAAGGCTGGTCTTTAATTCTTGATCCTCCTACCTCTACCTTCTGAATAATGACAGTGAAGTTTAATAATGGAAACTTTTGAAGCATCATAATTAACAACATGGCGTCCTTAAACACATTAGATAATGGTATGAATAAGACAAATAAAGAGAATGCACAAACAACCAAATAGTACCCTCATGGGTTTTTAATAAAATAGAAAAGAAAATTAGAAAATGATTTAATTAAGCCTATTTAGTAGATGTACCGCAAAAGAAGAGTTAGCTTAATCTCACAATTTTCTAGCAGGCAAAGAATGAATGCCTTTATTTCCCTTCTTAATCAAGGCCACATTTCTCTATTGACCAAGGCTATGCTCCTGCACTGTGGAGAAATCAAGCCTAGTAACTATGAGTCTCTTTTGTGATTAGGACATCCTAGAGGTCAATGTTAGATTTCCCAGCATGCAATCTTGCATTGGAGGGGAGATGTCAGCTCTTGAATGTACAATGGCTCCAAGTGACTTTCTGGTTTTAGTTCTTGTGGTGACTGTCACAAAGGGAAGTGCATATTCTTTCTCTGGGTTATGAGTGTGGGGTTGGAGAGTTCCATCAGCTTGATTATGTGTGACCCAGGATTGGCTCTACTAACATTGTCATCAGGCTGGCTGGTGACAAAACTGAGCTGTGCTTCTGCTTGAGCAAATCACCATTCCACTTGGCCTTCATTATGCCGGGGAGGGAAAGTCAGTAGGGATGCCCGGGAGCTTGGTACAGATTCTAAGTGACAGGATCTGACCGTGGGAGATAATTTTCATTTCATTCTCTCAATTGTTATTTTGCGAACAAGATGTTCTTTTTTAAAAAAATCTCTGAAGAGTAGGGAAAATCTCCCAATGCGAGCTGACTTTTAACCAGGGGTGGGACGGCTGTACTCTCGAATTGTACTTTGCCACCAAATGCAGACTGAGTAGCAGAGCCAAATTTTGAGTTTACCTTTAAGGACCACTGGCTGGTACCATTGCACAAGCCTCTGTTTCACTCTGAACTGTGGCTTTGGTAAAAATTAATCTCAACTGATTAAAATCACTCACTGGCAGATGTTGCTGGCTGATCATGTTTCCCCTGGCTAATTGGCACACCTGCTTGAGGGACGATCTCTAGCTTTATTCATTCTCACGGCAAGAAAGGATTGAGCATCTGCCCTGGGCTGGGCACGTATGGAGAAGGCTGGGTGCTAGGACCCATCGGTTAACCAAATGGAAATTGAAACTGTCCCCACCTTCAGTAGTTGGCCTGTCAATGGGAAGAGAGAGGACAAAAAGAACAATGAGGAAAGATGTTCTCGGTGGTGACAGGTGCTCCAGAGAAGCAGTAGGCACGACATTGGAATGAGCCAGACTGAGTGTTGGAGGAAACCCAACTGGTGTTCTCCCACAAGCAGAGCCCAAAGCAAGGCTTCAGGAAGAAGCTAGAACTATATGCCAATCCTGGAAAGACAATAGGGATGCACGGTAAAGAAGAAAAGTGAGATACTGAGGCACATTCCCAAGAAGTCCCACCCCTCACTTAATCTCTGGATGTCATAGAACAGTCCATCACCTTAGGCACTGGCAGAAGATACTGGACTGGCAACTACTAACTCCACAGCTGTCACTGGCATATAGATGTCCCTGGGTTTCTGAGCCCAGCATGCCTGACCTCCTCTGCATGCAGGTGGGGTGGCGGGTGTTTGTAGTTAGTGCATATCTGCATAGCTCGGAATAGCGGTGTGTGATGGGGAGTGGAAATGGAGGGCCAACGGTGTCTGCTGCAGGGCAGGAACTGGTTCTTCAGATGAGGGGATGGGAATGAATCCTCTGGAGGGATGCTATTCCAGCTAGGATCCCGACCATGGAAGAGACATGACATTCCTAGACAGGAAGCAAGGTCAAAGACTGAGTGAGACTGAACGGAGACTGAACCTGTCTATAAAATAGAGTTCAAAGGAGTCACAGACTGTCAAAGGCACTGCTGAAAATTCGCGGTCTTGGAATCATTAAGTCTATTCTTTCAGGACTTGTTAAGGACAAGCCCTGGGGTCCTAAGGTAGAGCCAGGTCCAGTGTGTGGACTCTGCTGTCAGCTGTGGGTTTCCCTGTTGCAGGTACACTTCCTCAGCTCTTTCTTCTAGTCTATTTCTGTTATCTTAGTGGGCACGTTCCCTAAGCCATAGGGCCAAACAATGTGCATTTTCACAATCCCTGCTAAACATTCTATACTAATTATAATGGATAAAAGAAAGAAGTTAACACAAGCTGTGTGTGGCCCAGCTTGCATCCCTGTCTGACCTCATCTCCTACCAGAAATTTTTTATCACTATTGCCTTCCAGTCAGATCAGCCCCTTTGCTGTTTCTGGGGCATTCCAAGCAGCCTCCTACCCCTAGGCCTTTGCTCAGTGTGCCTCACCTATGCATCCCATAACTCACACATGGGACTCCACTTTACTTCTGCCAATGGGAACCCACAGGCGGGTCATCTGGACTATCTATCTTCCCATCCACAAAGCCACTTTACCTCTCTCCATAGGCACATGGCTACAACAGAGCACACAGAACTACACAGCATTGTGTGGTATGTTTTCTTGTCTACAGTGTGATTTTCTCCTACAAGAATGTAAGGTCCACAAGGGTGGGAGATAATCCACTCTATGTTCTCAAAATAGTGTGTTTGGTGATGAGTGGGCTTTCCTGGAGGGGAGGGGGAATTACTTAACAAAAGATCTTAGTTCTGGTCCCTTCTCTGTCTGCAGTTTTGTGGGTACTGACCCTTCCTTTCTGTCTTAGTTTCTGTGTGTGGCAAACAAAGTAAGCTGTACTTTATAAAGGAGTGAAATGAGGCCAGAGACATGAAAGTACTGTTCATTGTTGAATTTATTATATAAATGCAAGGCTTTCTTTTAAGTTCAAGGCTTTCTGACTTTGGGTGAGTTTTGCTGAATCAGAAGGAAATTCCATTTACCATCAAGAATCATTCATAGATGTCAGAGGTGACCAGGCCTCCTCCGGGAGAACAGGTCCAGTTCACTGTACATAAAAGAGAACAGTGAGAGGTGAAAGCCCCCATCAGAAGCCAGCCCCTGTCACAGACTTACTGGTGACCTTGGAAAACTAGCAGGCACTTGTTCCCAGCATACTTCAGATGTCTCCTCTCTCCAAAGGTAGAGCAGGGTGGTGACCAAGGACAACCTTCCTTTGGGATTTTTCTCTTTGATTCTTATGTATTGACATCTTAAGATGTCTTGAGGAAAGGAGAGGTGGGAGGGAGGGAGGGAGGGAGGGAGAGAGAGAGAGAGAGAGAGAGAGAGAGAGAGAGAGAGAGAGAGAGAGAAGAATCTAGACTCTTGAGATAACTCAGAAGAAAAGGTATTTGTCACATTAGCTCAGAGCCCAAGTTCAACCACCAGAACCTATATAGATGTAGAAGGAGAGTGTAGTGTCTCTACCATTGTTTTCTGATCCCCCCCACACAGTAGCACATACAGTCAATTGCACACATTCTGTACGTGTTTTCCAGACACAACAGGGTAGTTACACATATGAACTCATGTTTATTGTGATAGCATACGTAACCCCTGCACAAGTTTAACCTAGACAAAACCCAGTGTGAAGATGGGAGGAAGGCCCAAATTCTTACCCTAGCCAGGAAGTTTTTAACAATTTATACGAGTTGGGAGGGTCGGTGCTTGGTAGGTTAATCTTGCTTCAGAAATTGGCCCCACACCCAAGTATATTCATAGTACAAATTAAACATAAAAAGGAGGACACAAAATTGAGTGGGTAGGGAAGAGTTGATCCAGAAGGAACTTCAAGAGGGGTCAGTATGATCAAAATAAACTGTATGGAATTCTAAGAGAAATAATAGCCATGTTTTAAATCCCAACCATTCATTGATTGTCAGTCTGGTGACATGATGTCTATTTTATTCTTTCCTTAAACTTCAGGCTCCATTATATAATCGAATGAACAAAGTAATTTAGTCCAAGGAAGTAATAAGCCAACCCTCCTATATTCCAGATTTGCCATCTTGGTCTCTATGCCAACTTTGTGGAAGAAAATCTATGAGAAGGGAATTCAAAGGGCTACTGTCTACATTCATTCTGATCTGCCCCGTGGAGCAGAAAAGAAACCTCATGAGTCTGCACTATGGTGACAGAGACCTGCCCAGGCGACATGTTTTGACTCTCCTCTTTCGTTCTTCCTCAGGGCTTCATGGACATCGACTTAAATAAGTTCAAGGAGAGTGGAGCCAATGTGACAGGATTCCAGCTGGTAAACTACACAGACACGATCCCAGCCAGAATCATGCAGCAGTGGAGGACCAGTGACTCCCGAGACCACACCAGGGTGGACTGGAAGAGGCCAAAGGTGTGAAAATAGATACCCCACCCCACCCCCACCTTTTAAAAAATTCCTTGACCATTTCCTGAACAGTGAGGCATGTTAGCTTTCAGAAAGAAAATGGGTCTTTAGTAAGCAAAAGAACATCAGCATGAGGATCAGGCATCCCGATGTGGCAGAGGTTGGCATCCCAGGGCTTGTACCATTGATGCATATACACCAAATATTCCAAAGCCTTATTCCATAGCACTCAGCATTTGATATCTGTTTTATAGTACAAGAAGGCTGCATGGACTTCAGCCATGATGGAAACATCATACCTAGCATTTGTTAGGTGATGTTTGTCAGTGGGACAAAATACAAGAACAAATCAGCTCTAGGGGAAAACGATCTATTTTGGTTTTGCCATGCTGGCTCCATTGCATTTTGGGCAGTGGCAAGGCAAAAACATCCTGGTAAAAAGACACAATGGAGGGAGACTGCTCTTTTCAAGGCATCCAAGAAGTTCGATTCTGAAAGGGGCCAGGGATAAGCTTCAATCTGCAAAAGCGAATACTCAGTGGCCCACTTCCACCAAGGAAACCAGTGCCTCCTGACTTCCACCACTTCCCAGTGATGCCATTGGGTTATGAGTTCATTGATTGGTTAATCCCTTCATTGTGTCAACTGATTATATTTGTGTCCTTATGATACAGTTGCCTTTCCAAAGCCTATCTCTGGGAACCACGCCTTCACCATGAGGGGTTTTCTTTGAGGATACTCACCCATAACACAGCAAGAGGATAGGAGAAAGAAAAGTACAGCTGCTGTTCTAAAGAACCCTTTTCCTGAGACTGGGGGATGGCTCCGCTAGTAAAGTGCTCATTGTGCCTGGCTCAATCTCCAATTCCCATGTAAAAAGCCAGGTGCAGGAATACACACCTGTAGCCCCAGCCCTCAGAAGGCAGAGGCATGAGGATCCCTGGAACTTGCTGGTGAGCCAGTCTGACCCAACTGTTGAGCTCAGGGTTTAGCAAGAAGCCCTGTCTCAAAATTAAGGTCAAGAAAGACAGAAGAGGAGTCCTGATGTTGACCTCTGACCCCATCATACAAACATACACAAGCACACATACATGAACATGTACACACACACACACACACACACACGTACAGAATCCCTCTCTGTAGTCGCTAGCAAATCTTTCCACCATTAGCCCCAGATGAGAAAACTGCCTTTAGCTGCTTGCAAGGAAAGCCAGAAAATGCCATTTCTAGTCTAAGTAGGGTCGCCATCTTTCTTTTCTCTCCAGTGGTACTAGCAATGGAAACTAATACCTCATGAATGCTGAGCAAGAGCCAGAGCTCCCTTCCATCACCATCTTACCCAGAACAAGAAAAATGTCCCTCTCTTTGTAAATTGAGCCTCTGTGAATAGAGGACAGGGTAAGACTTGCTCCCCGCTCTGTATCCCCAGAAGATCATCAGAGAAACCTGTGAGAGATGCACAGCCAGTCTCCTCCTATCTCCACAGACATCTTCTCACAGCTCAAGCCTACAGTGAACCCCTGTCTTTAGAAAGATTGTGAGGCCAAGTCTGGTAGCCTCAGACTTGGGACCACTGGGGAATTCTTGACTCATGTTTCCAGGCTTCCCAGTCTATTTCATTTGTGAATGGCAGGCTATATAACCGAGGCACCTTTTGTCCAACCAGTGACCAAGACTAGCTTTCCTCAAGACTAGCTGCACTATCTGATTAAACAAAAAATGCTTTAAAAACAAATATTGACTCTGATAGGGGATAACAAATTAGTTATTACTATTATTATTATGACTACCCACGCAATTTCCAAGTTTAATATATTTTTCTGGGAAAATCAAAACAAGCTTTAAAAGCAAAAACAAAGTGTTTGTTTGTGGTGGCAGCACTTAAAATGTGGATGCAGAAGAAATAGGAGTTTGATGTCATCTTGGGCTACACAAAATGTTTTAAGCTAGCCTGTCTCAAAAATATAAATTAGAAGGGACTGTGTATGCAACTCATTCATTAAAATGCTTGTTGCGTAAGCATAAGGATATGTATTTGGATCCCTGGTCCCTACAGAGAAGCTTAGGCATGGCAGCATGTGCCTGTAATCCAAGCCCTGTGCAATCAGAGACAGGAGGATCCCTAGGGTTTACCGGCCACACACTCTAGCCGGTTTGTGAGCTCAAGGTTCATTCAAAGACTCTGTCTCAAAAATAAGGTAAAAATCAATTGAAGAAGACCTCCAGCCTACACACACACACACACACACACACACACACACACACACACACACACACGAATACAAATAACAAGCCAGGAAATCAAGTAAGAACTGGAAAAAATAAACTCACTCTATAGCTGTGTCGTATGACCTTAAGATAACATACTAGGTAATAAGACCAGTTCTGTCTCATTCATGTCTTACCGGCTCTTTGATCAAGTGAGAAAACCCTTAAGCATTATCATTAATCCACAAGAGGGAATGTTTATATAGTGTGTGCCTTACCATGAGGTAAAGCTGCACACAGAGATAATTAAAAGCTTGCTCATCCTGGAATACTGTTCCCTTTACTGTTAGAAGACGTAGGAGAGCAAGCAGTTCTCCATGGCTCCCAGTTGTTGACTCTCTTGCAGAGGAAGCCAACTGATTTTCCATGTATATGGCCTGAGAATATGTCGTGTTTGATCTATGTCTTTCTTCCCAATTAAGCCGACATGTTTTCAAATCACAGCAAACTTTAAAATGCTGGCGTGTCTTTAAAGGTTACAGCTGGCTATACTAAACTCACAGCTCTGGAGAGCTGATTTGCTGGACTAGTGAGCAGGTCTGTGAGAGAGATGGACCACCTATCTGCAAAAGCTCCTAGCCTCTGGCCTGCCACATACCTCACTCAGCAGGAAGCTCATTCTCCAGTAGACAGCCTCCCACCCACCTCTCTGTCGGCTCTGACATCTGTCTATTTGTCTTTCTCCCCCAGTACACATCTGCTCTTACCTATGATGGTGTGAAGGTGATGGCCGAGGCCTTCCAGAGCCTGAGAAGGCAGAGGATTGACATCTCCCGCCGGGGGAACGCTGGGGACTGTCTGGCTAACCCAGCTGTGCCCTGGGGCCAAGGGATCGACATCCAGAGAGCTCTGCAGCAGGTAAGGCTGGTGGTGCCTTCCTACCTCACTTTTGGGAGCCAAATATAGTCATCAGCATCCAGTTCAAGCAATATGTATCGCTCTTAAATTAAACATGTGCTTGGAGTTTGGAGTGAGTGACCACTATATTGTTTGCACCAAATGTATGGAATTCAAGTCAAACATGGGACAAAAACAGACAAGAGACCATAAAAATGTGATGCCATTCCTTGTAGTACCAAGACTGTATTCTAAGCTTAGAGATTATACTGAAAAAAGAAAGCCATTGATGCCCATGCTCAGAAAGGAGGTTTGACATGCGTATTTGCAGGGATGAGACCAGGAAAATAAGGTAAGATGCATATCACAAGAGTGTGAGAACCAGAGTTTGGATCCCCAGCACCCACATGAGCCCAGATGTGATTTCCAGCCTATAATTCCAGCAGGCAAGAAGCAGAGATGAAATCTCCACATGGGTCTGGCTAGTAAGACTAGCTGAACTGCTAAGTTCTGGGTTCAAGTGAGAGAGGCCTTGCACCAATATCTAAGGCCGAGAGTAACATAGGAAGAGGTCAGCCTCTGGCTTCCACACATAAATGTACTCATATGCATATGTGCCAGCTCACAGATCTGTACACACGCACACACACACACACACACACACACACACACACACACACACACAAGCAAACTAGAAGAGGAAAGAAATGCTCAGGTTGATACTTAGCTGTGCACAGCACAACCCTAGACATGTCTCCTTCATTCACTGACACATTTCATGGCTCTGTTGCTCATCCTTCTGATGTGATTTTCCTCCAATCTCAGCACCACAGTCATCAATTGTGTTTGCATTTGAACTGTGAGAGAACAGGAATAGAAAACTGTGCCTAGCCTGATTGATTGGCTACGCAGAATCCAGACTCCACATCGGAGAGTATAAACATTACATTACTAACATGTCCGCTGCACAGCAGAATCAGACAGTGGTATAATGGGTGTATTTTGATGTTCTTGCTTTAGAAGATTCTGGAGACTTGCTTACTGCTTGAATACTCTTAGAGGTCCTAGAAGTGTCTAGAACTTTCTAGAAGTACCACGTGTCTGTGTTGTGATTCTCAGTTCGATCAGGTACAGCATCGCCTCTAGTGGGAAGGCAAAGAGATGGCAGGAAGGCTGCACTGAAGTTGAAAGAAATGACAAAGCATAGGCACAGAGGGAAACCCACAACAGCAAGGTAGTTTGGAGCAATTAGCCTTTAGAACCCAACCCACCTTCCTCAGCCAATAGTATCCCCTGGGTGAGGCCAGCTCCATCATTAATCATGCATTCAGCAGAAGGAATTGGGCTCCCAGGGAAGAAGAAAGACTTCTAAACAAAATGCATGAACACAAAATGTGCACCCACATTCATATAGCTTAGGCAATATTCACAATCTGGACAAAGACTAGGAAAGTGCCTCCACAGCTACCCTTCATCCCTGAAGAAAAGCCCTGTGAGATGGAGAACATGCAGTCATGTCCTCCAGGAGGAAGTGAGACAGTAGGCCTTCCTACCACTGCAGGCATCACCAGGACCTCAGCAGTGTCTCTGCACACCACCACCACCCACTGTGCACTGTGCAGACCTCTGTTCTCCCATCTCTGTGCAGGACAGCCACCAAGTCACCAGGCAGTTACAACAGACACCAGGCAGGTTCCAGAAAGATTACCAAAAAGGAAGTGGCTGTTCCCAGCTTATTTAAAATGTTTTTCCTGACAGCAGTCGAGACAGATCTGTCTGCAGAGTGAGGCTGGCCACAGACAGGCCCAGGGACTCGCCCTTGGTCCCACAACCTTCCAGTTCCTCTGCTTCTTCCATCTTAATGACATCCCTGAAAGGGTATTCTGACACCACCATGACAGGGATGAATCCTAGGAGGCAATGTGGAATGACAGGCAGTGCTCTGAATGAGGAAGCAAGAAAGATGGCCCCCGCATCTCTCGGAGCGACCTCAGAATAGCCATTGAGCCCTCTGGTTCTCCTTTTTCATGAAAAGGAGGAGGCCAAGTGGATGGTACCCAAGTCTCAGCTGGCCATTTGAACCCTAAATCCCAGTATTAGGAAGGCAGAGGCAGGAGGATTGCTACTTTTTACTAAACATGAGCTATATAAGAAATGCCAGGAGGGAAAAAAATGTTCTAAGAGTGCATTCATTTCCCATAAGGTCTCACTCACATCTTTCCACTCCCCCTCTGCTTCTGCCCCAGCAGGATTGGAGAGAGTTGGTTGCCATGGTAAAGGCTGATAGCTTACTGTTTTGGAGCTGAAATACATGTGTGCCTGTCTTCCATGGGTAGTTCCCAAGAGCTGACTGTGCACTCCAGAGGGAGACAGGGACCAAACACTGGGGACCATGAGAAAAGTCAAACCCAGCCCACAAGAGACTCCTTACGTCTCTTTGATGAACAAACAAGTAAACCAAAACGTTCTTTTCCTAAGACCATCTGTCCAAAACAGACTCCTTTTCAAATCTGTGGAAATCACCTAGGATCAAGAGTTTATTGCCAGAAGAAACCTTGGGGATTTCCCCTCACTTTATAGATGAGACGGTAGATGCAGAGTGATCTGTGGTGATTTTATGGTCACAAAATGGTTTAACCACATAGGCAGAGTCAAACCCTTGCCCTGAGCCCCTCCTTCCATGTATCAGGGCTGTCTTGTGCTCCAGTAGATTCCTCTATACAGTGTTGACCCTTAAAGTCACCCCACCAAGACGACTGTCTAGCCATTTTGCCTCTAGACCCACTTCTTTAGATAGCCATACCACCAAAGGACAACTGCCACTTGAGCCTAGGTAAATTTTAGTGGCATCCAGTCTTTGGAACCCAGAGATCTGCTTCAGAGCTCCTGTGTCTGCAGCCTTTGGGTTGAACAGTACAAAGGCCCCACCCCACTTTGGCTCAGAGGTTGCCACCTAGAGTCCAATATGTGTCTGGTGACACATACAGAGTTCTGAAGCCCAACCAAGGTGACCCAAAGTAGTGGCCTAACCCAGTTGTAGCACAGAGCTTTGGGCAGTCTCTATGCACCCATATCCTTCACCACTGAAATTCCCCCATCAAAGTGAAGCTGCCCCTGCCTGCCACCAGGAGAGCTGTTAAGGGTGTTAATGAGCAGACAACCAAAAAGCCCGTAGTGCCAGCTTCTAACTGAAAAAAAAAAAAAAAAAAACCCCACTTAAGTCAAGCTCTTAAAGTGTGGGAGATCAGGGTATGAGGAAAGAAAAAAATCTCTGGGCTTTTTATCCCAGAAAAGATACATGTTTTACTATTCATATTTCTGTATGACCAGGATTTATGGAGGTGTAGATGTTCCTAGAAGCCAAACCAAGCTATCAAACTCAGAAAGCTGACTCCCTCTTACTTCTCATCTGGTCATTGTCAAGTATAATGAAGTGAAGGATGGATGGCATCTGGGATGGAGGGGGCAAGAGGAGTCCCTGCTTTTCAGGGCTCAACTTTGAGGCTCAAAGGCATGAAGAACTCATGAGCAATAATAGGGTGACGCGCACTGAGGACTGAGCCGCAGAGTGAGTTCTTGGTCTTGTTGAGGGCAGATCAGAGAGCACAGCCAGAGTGTGGACAACTGCAAAGCTTTCTGCCAGAATACAGCTGGGTTTGTGTAACCTGGAATACTTGAGAGATACAGAAATGAAGCGCTTGTATGGCCTGGCCTGCCTGAGGCCCTGGGTTCTATTCCAGATGCACACATGACACCTACAGAAAACTAGAGTGAGCACACAGGCACGTGAGGGGATGGCACACTAGTCCTCCAAGGGAATGTTGAAGGGCTGGGTTCATATCCTAGCCCCACCAAGCACTAGCTGGATATCATTGAAGAAATATTTGTTTTTCCTAGAACTAGTTTGTCTGCTCAAGGGATTCAGAACTCTTTCTTTATTTTCCTTCTCCTGTGTGTGTGTGTGTGTGTGTGTGTGTGTGTGTGTGTGTTGCATACCCACTGCAATTTTCCCTCCCTCTACTTCTCCCAGTACCTTCCCCTACCTCCTCTCTCCCTCAAATCCATGACTCCCCCATTTCTCTTCCGAAAAAGGCCAACCTCCCCGGAATATGAACCAAACATGCCATACCAAATTGAAATAAGACTAGGCACGTCCCTTCATATTAAGGCTGAATGAGGCTACTAGCAGGAGGAAATGGGTCCCAAAGCAGGCAAAAGAGTCAGAGACAGTGCCTGTGCCCACTGTTAGGAGTATCGCAAGAACACTAAGCTTCACAACATATATATATATATATATATATATATATATATATATATATATATATATATATATATATATATATATATATAAAGAGACTTATTCAGGCTCTCTGATTATGGGCTCCGTCTTTGTGAGCCACTAGGAGCCCACTTAGTTGATTCTGTGGGTTTTCTTGGGGTGTCCTTGACCCCTCTGGCTCCTACAAACCTTCTCTGTCTCTTCCAAAGAATTCCCTAAGCTTTGCCTAATGTTTGGCTGTGTGGGTCTCTGCATCTGTTCCTATAAGTTGCTGGGTAAAGCCTCTCTGATGATTATGCTAGGCTCTGGTCTAGTCTCCATTCCTGTTGGCCCATTCAACACAGTATGCATATGGTATCTTCGTCATCTTTCTCATCTGAATAGTGTCCACATGTAGCCAATACAACATTCTAGATATTTCAGTTATTTGAGAAGGAAGCCTAGACCGAGGTTCAATGAGGAGCCTGTAGCTGTCCTTGGGTGCCAACAAAAAGAAAAAAAGAAAAATGTGTCTGGAAATGCCCAAGAGGTTGGTGGCAGCAGCAGACTGGCATCACATACCACATTGTGCATGTCTGTGTGGCCCACTACAGCTGAGTGTGGCAATCTTATAGAGGGGCCACTCGATATCTGAGGTAGAGACAGCAGCAGACACCAGAAACTCTGAATTTCAGATTTGCCTCTGCTGCTTATTCTTGCCACCTACCACTAGAGTTCTGGCCTCCCCTGTGAAGGGAAGCCATAAAGTCTAAGCATCATGCCTCCTGGGATTCCTGTGAATTCAGAAAAAGCTTCATAAATGCACAGTGTGTGGGAAGTGATGGGAATATTGGGGTCATCCTTAGTAACAATAATAGCTAGTGTGTTGAGCACTTGCAAAGACAATTTTTATCATAAAATATCTTACTTACCCTCAAAATAAACTTAAGACATAATTAACTCAAACAGATCCATCTAACACAAGAGGAAACTGAGTCACATGAGAACGAGCAATGTCTTCTAACCAAACAGATGGATATTTGAGACCAGCAAAAAAGAGCGGTTACACATTCGTATTGTTGGTGATGATTTTTTGTGTGTGTGTTTGGTTCAGTTAGTCTACCATCCAGTAATCCAAACTTTTGCCTCACTGCTGTTTAATTAAGTTACTTAAACTGGAACCCTGCCACCCAAGCTACCCAGCTTGAACCTGAAGCACTGGGAGAGCTGAGCATGGACCGGATGGCAATTTTCGTTACCTTTCTATTGCTGGGATAAAACAAAGCAGCTCATAGAAAGACGGAGCTTATTTGGACTTAACTGGTCCAGAGGGATGAGATCATCATGGTAGGGAGGCATGGCAACATACACTCCTGGTGACATACTTCCTCTAGCAAGGTTGTAGCACTACCTAAACATCTACAAAAAGGGCCACCAACCTGAGACCAAGTATCCAAGCTATGGAGGACATTTCCCATTTAACCACCACAATGACCAAAGCGAGAAGGTGACGTCACTGACTCCTTTCTAGTAGTCTTCATAGCAGGATCCATGTTTTGTTTTCTTTCTGCAAAGGATGGATGGTCCAGACTTTTCTAGGAGTGGTGACATCGCCAGCTTACAGATGAAAGAGCAACAAGCTTGTATAAGTCCTCAGTGTTTTTGGCCTGTCATGGCCTCCCTACTGAGACTTCAAACCAGAAAGGGATGAAAGGGTCGGCTTCAGAACAGGGACACATACACACACATACACACACACAGAGAGAGAGGGGGGGGGGGAAGAGGGGCTATTCTCCCTGACTTCTATCTGAAAAACAAAACCCTGCATAACTTTTCTTCAAGCTATTAGAGGGAAAGAAGACAGGCAGCACTGGACCATAGTCAGAACCTCTGTAACAGCTACAGATTCACCTCACCAGTCATAGGCAGGGTCGACATCAAGTCTGTGATGTCATTTCCTGGACTCATCTTCAACTAGAGGGTTACTTGGTCTCTCCAGAGCAGCAGACTTGGGTTCCTAAATTGTCTACTGGACTTTTAATCCAAAATTTGAACTTGAAGGTACAAATCCATGTGAGTTCAGTCTGGCTCATTCAAAGAGAGACAATTCCCATGCCATAGATTTTTGGCTCTGATAGACATGATGTTTTAGCCATCTGAAATGTGTGTAAGGTCCTGCATGCTCTGACTGAATGTGAGGTCTCTGCGTGTGTGTGTTCTGTTTCTGCTGCACTTGTGTATCACTTAAGGCAGACAGGGCAGGAACTTTGTAACCTGGAGACTGGAAGGGGTAATCACTCGGGGTCATCTGGCTGTTCATGGGGAAGCTAGAGTCAGATCCAGCTCCTCAGATTTTAGGTATTTTATTATCTGGACTTACAAAAGAATTCAAGAACCTTCTTCAATCAGATTCAAGGCATCCATCCTAAGGCTGGTTGCCAGTCTGCACTCCTCCGGATTTATCAGTGGTGGCACCACTGTCCCTCTGCTTCTTCTTCTTCAGTTGCTCATCTGAGCAGGCAGGGTGTGGTGGGAGTGTTTGGCTAAGGATGATGGAAAGATGTCCCATTAGCATGTCCTCTAACTTACTGATAATGCCTGCCTGAAGCAGTAAGAGAGAATGGATCCACTTGGGTGAGGATGTGCTCTGTGCACTGAAGCTGGTCATGACAGGGGGTGGGGCACTCCAAACTTCAACATGTTCTTGGGGTCTAAAGTTTTGCTCAAAAAGAAAGACCCATTTGGCATGGTGGTCCAGTGTCTGCGCTGGGTGTTTCCAGGCTGTTGGTGTGTTACTCAAAAAGAAAACAAAGGGTCACAGAGGCTATAAAGTAGTAAGAATGTGTTACTCAAAGAAACGTGTTAGTACAAGTCAGAAAGAAGTCCACTGTCAGAACTGTGCCACGTGAGTGAGGGTGCTCTTGGTCTTCCTTTTATGGGGTTCAAATGTTCAGGGGTAGGTTACTAGGAGTATAATTTTCATGGTTTACTTTGACAGACAGACTAAGATTAATCTTAGTTCACTGTGCATGTCCATACTAATGCATCCAATCTCAATTATATATTTATATATCCAGTTATGCATGGTCATAAGATGGGAAACAGAAGAGTTCACCTGAAAGCTCACCTGAGATCACAGTTTGATGCTCTGCACACATATCCCAGAACAATCTAGACAAGATTGGCCATCTCCCTCATCATCAGGATGTTTGTCTGATTAGGAATGGGACTTTGTGAAGGAGTTATTGGGGGTAACTTGTTTCCAAGACGTAAACCAGGAGAACCTGAAGCTTGGTGAAGATGGAGTCCTAGTTTGCCAACAGTTTTCTAGGTGCATTGTTCAGAAAGTATAAGATATAGCCACAGTCTAATCAGGTAGACTTCCAGGCTAGGAAGCTACTCTGAATGCTTGCTTGCCTCAGTGGCATGTGACTGTTATCCCATCACTTAGAAAGTAGAGGTGGGAAACTGGGGTGGTGGATAGGTGGGTTTAGGAGTTCAAGATTTTCTTTGTCAGGTTTATATTGAATTCAAAGCCAGATTGAGCTATTTAAGACACCACCTCTGAAAACCAACACACACACACACACACACACACACACACACACACACACACACCAATAACAACAACAACAAAACCCACAGGGACGAACATGAAATGCAACTTGAGTTTGCAGCTTCACTGTTCAGCATTTGGCTCTGTTTTCAGGTGCGCTTCGAAGGTTTGACAGGAAATGTGCAGTTTAACGAGAAAGGGCGCCGGACCAATTACACCCTGCACGTGATTGAGATGAAGCATGATGGAATCCGAAAGGTAAGGGCCACCTGAGCTGATGGGACAGAATGGAGCCTCGGGCCACTGGTGAGGGTCCTCGGCACCTGCAGGCCTTGCCTACACCTTTTAAGAGACTGAGGAATTGTCAATTCTAGATCCTTCTAGTCTCCGCTCTGCCATTTGTCATCTGAGATGTGGAGAAAGTCGGGTCTCTTCTCAGAGAATTGATCCCCTCTCTATAAAATGGGGCTGTAACTCCCAGATGTTTTCTTCTGACAGTGTTTGAGAGCCATGACATAGGAAACCACTCTGAGCACACAGAGGGAGACCCCAGCATACTCCCTTGGCCTGTGACCCAAACATTTGAGTGGCTGGGGCTGGAGGATTATTGTAAGCCTGAGACTAGACAAGGATATAGAATGAGATTTGGTATTAACTTTATGAAAGGGCCTGAAAATATAGATAATAGATATATAAACATTACTAATTATATCCATTGGGGTTCTGGAGAATCTTAGAGTACCTATGGATGAGGTTAACTGCCTTCTGACTGCCCATACTTATTCACAATCATGCCCTCTTCTCAACAGAAGTCAGAGTAAAAAAATACACATGCATGTTTATGTAATATTAATACTCATATAGGACCATTTTCAGATGAAATGTAGATCCTTTGGTCTTACTTAACTCTAAGACCCAGTGTGATTTGCTCACTGTGAAGCTTTGACTTTGACCTTCGACACTTCCTTCCTGCCACACCAGACGATCTTGCTTCTTTCGGCTCTGTGAATACACACACCCCTCTCTGCCCTGAACTCTTTACATACCTTGGGAGGATAGGCTGCTGTCTTTTGCTTGGTCGATACCTCCTCAGCCTGCAGCACTTAGAGCAGAGGGTATTCCTTGGAGACAGCATTCCTGGCTGCTGTCGTTCTGTCTCTTGGCAGCCTCTATGTCCCCTGCCCTCAGACATCATCATGTCTGCTTCCTTGTGGTAAGCCAGAAAGGAGGCATTGTTGAAGGTTTTGAAACCGGTGGCAGATGGTGGGTCTTAGTGATCCTGGAACCGGAGCTTGAGTTCTCCATTGACTCATCTGGGATGTGGACAAGTCTTCCAAGCCTTTAGAAAGAACTCACAGTGGTGCTGCTGACTGTGTGGAGTCTCTGAATGATTCAAGCATCTCAGGTGTTTGGAAGTTCTAAATGCTGGCCCTGGAACCTGGAAAGTGGGCACCTCAGACACAGCACCCTCTTTAGCCCTGAGGCTGTTTGACATATCCTCATCCTGGCCACATGGGTCATTGAAATTTAATTTTTCATGATTAAAATCTGAAAATTATCAAGTGCTGCTCGGCCACATGTGGCTCCTGGGTGTTGGGTCTCACAATGCAAACACAGCGTGTTGCTGCCATTACAGAACATTCTAGCTCTGAAGATATAGCATCCTGGGCTCTCGAAAGCCCAGACGCCCTACCCCACTGTAAAACCCATCTCTGCTTCCTAGTCAGGCTCAGCTCATCAGACTGTGAGACTTTTCTATTGTCGTCATAATACAGATAATACAGTGCTACAAACCATGACTTCAAACCACAAAATTATTTCACCTCATGATTCCACACATGGGTGGATTAAGTAGTCAAGGTGCTGGCAGGTCCAAATTCCTGGAGTCTTCTTCTCATTTTCCAACGTTTTTCTAGAGGCTGTCCAGTGCCTGTAGCACATTGAATCCATCAGTTCAAAACCATCACATCTCTCTGTTCCACTGGCACAGCTGGAGAAGGCTCAACCTTAATGAGTTTATTAGCTAGATGGGCCCCACCCAAATGGTCCAGGCACCTCTCCCCATCTCAGCTGTGGGTCCTTTTGCTATGTAACAGAACATGGTCAAACTCAATGTATGCAGAGTATTATTCCGCTCACCACAAGAATCTGGCTTTGTTGGCTTGGTCCTTCTAATATCTGCTGCTAGAGAAAGTACTTACTTTGCCTCAAACATATAACTATCCACCTGTCCTCAACTTCCACATTTCTAAAATGGAAACATGTACATTATACCTAGATTAGCTTAGTGTGTGCCCAGTATCATTTTATATGCACACACTGTCATCTGGGCAATCTGATGTGACTCCCTCAGCTCGGTCAGGGCATGTGTATATATAGTCTGTCTTCGTTTCTCCATGGGTAAACTGAGACAGAGATGCCCACTAGGCTTCCCAAGGTCTCAGTGAACAATAACTAAAGAGATGCCTTGTTAGGAGCCCCTGACTCCCTTGATCCTGTTTATGCGCAGCTGCTGTCAAGCCTGAAAGGATCAAATTGACACAATGAGGACAGTGCTGGGGGACAAGGGCACACCAGGAGAATCCTGCTGCTCCTGGAAGGGACAACACACTCATGACCTCCTCCCCCAACCATAGTGACCCTTGGGAGAACTGGGCTATGGCTCTTGCCTTACAGTGAAACACAGATGCTGTAGGTGGTTTGTAAAGGTCTGGAACAGTCAAGGTGACTGCTCTTAGACAATAAGCAACCATGAACCTGAACTGACCTCACAATTCCCACAGTGAGAACTGCTACCACTTGCCAGTGGGAAAACTTTGACACCTGTACAATGCATCAAAACTATGCCTTTGCACCATCAAAATATGGAGACTGTGCCTGGTCTGGAGGCACAGGCCTGTGAATCCCGGAACTAGGGAATATAAGGCAGGGGGCTCAGAAGAAGTTTGAGATCAACAGGGGCTCCATACAAAGAGATTAGGGAGGCTGCTGATGAGGGTCATCCTCCCCCCCTAGGCAATGGGACACTTCCAATTAAAGCCATAATCCTGTCTATCCCTAGCAGTGCGTTGAGGGCAGGGCTAAAGTAGATGTGCGAATCAGACACATGCTTACTTATCAAGCTATGTGTCAGTTGTTAGCCTATCTAGGTCTGCATCTTTAATTGAGAGGGATCTGGCTGAGTAACCTCTACTGCCTCTCAGCTCTAGCACTTGGATGACCCTGAAAGGACCCCATGTGGTAGCGTTTTTTTTTTGCCAGTCTCTCTTCCAGTCACACCGTGCATTTCCAGACTAGACTATGGCTTGCTATAGAAGTGCAGTTAGACTTCCCCGTTCCATAAACTGCCTTTGGGGTGACCTCGTCAATGGTTACAGGACCTTTGACGTGACTCAGGCTGTGACTCTGATCATTCCCATGACACAGTCCATAGCAGGCTCTGTCTTCTCTAGACCTCAGCTTTAGCAAGAACTTGCCAGAGCAAGCGGCTCACTGTAGGGATGAGCAGACAAACATTACCACAGCACTGCTTGGAGACCTACTCAAAAACTGCAGATTTCAAGGAGACAAGCCAGTACCAGAAATGAGTTTCTCCCCAGACTATTGGTTTTCATACTGAGGTCTTTAAGGCAGACCAGTAGTTAAGTATCTGCCTTACTCTGTGCCAACCATGTGACCTTGAACAAGTCATGAGGCCTTCCTGATCCTCAGTTACCTCATCTCTGATGTAAGCCTGTAATCCCAGGGCTTGGGAGGCTGAGCCAAGAGGATCATTGTTAGCTCAAGGATAGCCTGTGCTACGTAATGAGACCCTGACTTAAAAAGAAGGGATGGATGAGAGAGGGAGGGAGGGAGGGGGCATGGAGGGATGCAAGGGGAGGGGAGGAATTGAGGGGAAAGATGGAGGGGGGGAAGGAAAGAAGAAAGTTACTTCAAAGGACTGAACGAGACTATCCTTACCCTTCCAAAGTACAAGGTTGAGGAAAGCGACCTATGTAAGGGACATTCGGTCCACGTCTACTTGCTCATGCTTTAAACCTCTCTCTATCTACTACAGAAACTTCATGCCAGCTCCGCATGCACTGCATAGGCTCATACAGCACTAATGGAGCTGCCTTCAAACCCACAAGCAAATGTCTGTGCCTGGTTTTTTTAATCAGCAAGCTGTTTGCAAACTTATTTTCTAGTGACTAAATCCTTTCTTAGAATGTGGTCTTAAACATTCTTTGTCTACGGGAATCTGCCTTTCAGAAAATCAATTCCTCTGAATCCCTGCCTCCAGGACTTTTACCTGATCAGATGCCAAGCAAATTAATACCTACGCTTTTCAAGTGTGACCTTGTGATGGTTTCTGATGTGTCATAAGGCCTTACCTGCCCTATGTAACAAGAGCTTTCTCTTCCTGGTTCAGGGCTTCTGGGAAACTCTAATCCCACCTTTACCCAGCTGACTCAGGACCAGCGAGATTCCTAGGCATCCTGGTACAGTTTAACATCCCACTGAGGTGCTAAGCTTCATCCATTAAGTTTAAAGTTTCAGAGAACAGATTTGGCCCAGGCTCTACTGATGTTCAGTCTTAAGAAGTCTCATCTATATGTATGACTTCGGGGTGGGCTTAGGGATCCTTCTCTGAATCAAATATCTCGTCACATTGTGATAGATATTTGTCTCATGGTGGCCACCCACAGGAGCATTACATGGCATTGTATTACAGATTCTTTCATCAGGGGACCAACAATAAGACTCAATCCCCTTCACCCACTGATTGTGTGGCAGGTTACTTTGGCACTTACTGATGGCATCTGACATCTGCCCCTTTTGACTTGACTTTAGTACCCTTCCCTGGCCTGGGTTGATTACTCAGTTCTGACCTTGCACATAACTAGGCAGGAAAGACCACGGTGACAAGAATTTCATCTGATATCTCCACTATCTTCTCATTATGGGAAAAAACATATACCTCCTGGAAATTTTAAGTCTTTGGCACCCAACTTTTCACATACAAATCAATGTTATTCTAAGATCTGACCTTTATACAGCTATTCCTCCATCTTCATTGGCCAGCCCAGGGTGCATGTCACCTTCCTTGCTTTGGCCATCAGCTTCCTCCCTACCATAGATCCCATTCAGTGTGTATGATCCTATCTTGCTACCAGGACCACATTTCCACCCTCAGAGATGGGGTGTTTGTTTCAAATGCACAGCAAATCATACTACTTAGAACTCTACACTGTGGTTTCTTACCTCCAGGAAAATACAGTACACCTCTGACCTCAGCCTATGGAGCCCTAGGCATCAATGCTTGCTCTTTCTCTAAATCATTGCTCTGCCTTTGTGTAGGCATTGTCCTGTTCCTCAATTGTTTCTTTGGCTATCTATCTACCAAGCATCTCTGCACCATATTCTGAGATAAAGCCACAATAAAATTATTAGCCTCAGCCTTTTAGGGGTGCTATCTTGGCTAGGTGCTGTGGGGACCATGCTCTAAAACCTTTATTGCATGGGAAGTCAATCTCTTGTTTAGTGGATGACACATTGTCATTCTGTTTGTTTGTTCGCTTATGTGATCTGCCCCATTGGAAGCAAAGAAACATAAACTACAGCAAGCTGTGCCATTGATGAGGTTCAGCCCTTGGGCTTAGGCTAAACAGTTGGGGTGAAGCAGGTATCACTGTCCGCTAGTGTCTTTCCTGGCTGTCAGCATTTAGCAACAGATGGAGAAGAAAGAAAACTGGTAAAGTTGCTAGAAACTCAGGAAAGATCCATCTGGAAAAGTGGCACATCCCTCAGTTCTTCCCAATGGAATGACAAACAGGATGGGGGAAAGATAACCACTTTCTGCTAGCTCTACCCGATAAAGGGCAAACAAGATCGCTTGGTGGTCAGCTAGCCATCTCTGCCACAATAGGCAACTGGTTATGACAACCCTCCTTTGGAGAAGTCAGGAACTGTGGCTTCAAAGGCAATCCTGGGGTACCCATGTACAAATTCAACCTGATGGCTGCAGGGAAGATCAATTGAATCCACAGTTCTGTGATCACCTGCTCTTTAAACTTCATCCACTTAAGAATATCCTCTCTATCATCTGGACTCATTTCTGACGTTCAAAGACTCTTTAGAGGCAGATGGAAAATAGGAGATCAAAAATAATAAGTGGCCCCAGGAGAAGACTTCTCCCTGTCAGGATTTTTTTAAATCCTCTCCTGAACAGTGGGCCCCAATCTTTACCAAAACTCCTTACTCTGGTTTACTTTCAACAAGAATCAAAGTCCCTGCACCTCCTCAGTAGAGAATCAAAGTCCCATATGATAATCCAGCCCACTGCCCAAAGGAAGGGACATAAGCTCTCATGTGCAAAGTCTTTTCAGACACTTTTGATGGCTTCCTATGCATCCAGCTGTGGAGCCAGATATTCACAGGCATCTATTGGCTCAGAGGAGGTGTGAATGTGAACCTGTGCATCCAGATGTCTCTACCAAACCTGGCAAGATAGTGTCTTCTTTTCCCACAAGACAGCTAGAAGAAAAATAAGCTCATTTAGAGCTAAGGAGATAGCTCAATCAACAGAGTGCCTGTCGTGAAAGCATGAATTTGATCCCTAGCACCCATGAAAAAAATAGACAGTTTCAGCATGTACCTGTAATCTTTGCAACAAAGAAAGCCTTCCAGTTCTTGCACCATGGTTATCCTGTGGCCCTGGGGAGGTTACCCCTCCACATCACAGTGTCCTCACACTTAATATAGGAGTGAAACCTGGCAAATGTCATGGGATTTCAACAAGGATGAAAGTAATTAAAACATAAAAAGCTTTAGAAAGACTAGAAAAGCATTCACTACCAGTCAACTGATTCCAGCTCACAGTCAGAATAACTGCTGTGGGAAGGGATGCATGGGCAGTTTCCCAGATCTACAGTAGGCATTGCCCAGCTGCACCACCTCAGGAAATAAGCAGATGAGATGGCAGAAAACTCACTGAGCCAAAGCAAAAACATGTGTATGGATGCCATTGGCTGAATATCAAACACACACACACACACACACACACACACACACACACACACACACACACACACACACACAATAGATATCCAAGGAAGGGAAAGCATGAACTAACCTTGTGGAGTGTGACTCAGTTTCTATGCTGAGCTCTGGATATAGAGAAGGCTGCTTACTTTCCACCTCCTGCCTGTGAACCAACTGCTCTCCATCCTTTTCTCTTAGTATCTACAGCTAGCAGAATGGTAGATATAGATGCCAGGAGAGAGAAAGAATGGAGATGAGAAAGGAAAAAAAGAAAAAGGGCAAAGATGAATAGAGAATGAAAGCAAAAGAGAGGGAGAAAGAGGAAGAGAGATGAGAAAGAGAAAGAGGCAGGAGGGAAAAGAGTCAAAAATGGAAGAGGGAGGGTGAAACAAGAGAGAGAGGTTCAGGCGGTCTAAATGTGTGCATGTGTTGTACAAATGCGTTCATGTCTGCACATATGTGTGTGCATGTGTTAGCTAGGTCATTCTGTTGTCCCAAACTTCCCATGAGTCCCTGTTGCCTTAAGGGCAACCCCCCCCCCATTGGCCTGCTCTTCAAAATGCTTTGGTACTTAGACCCATGCATTCATTTCTCTCTTAGGTGAACCCTTACTTCTTCCCACTGAACTTGCATACACTGGCACGCTTTTGCCTCCACAACATTCTCCTCAACGTAGAGATCTGAGCTGAGCCCATCCATCATCTCTTGTAGCCCTTTCCTCAGGCAGCATCCAACTCCAGCCTTGTGCTTCTCTGAAGTCCTCTGCTCACTCACACACTCAGCATTTTCTGGGCCATGTGTCTGTTTGGTTTACGCCTTCTCAAATGATGTTCCCATGAACAACGCTCCCTCTTTGGCATCTCTGTATCCCCCCCCCCCACCTTGTTACATATCACTGAATGTTTTAGCTGAGAACCTTGAACATAATTGGGATTCAATAGCTTTCCTGAAAGACTTCAGACAACATATCAATAACCTGTCAATATTTACAAACTAGTTTTGTTTACCCTTGAACATGACTCAGTGTCACAGCACTCAGGAAAGCCAGCAGTTAGTGGTGGGTAGTACTAGTTTTCAGAAATTAAATCTGGATGGTGAAATGCAGGTACTCTAAAGACGAGGGTAGCATTTATTCAATCAAGTAGCTCAAACTGCAGTTTAGAAGAAGTCCAGGTAAATAAAGGGTTAATCTTCAGGGAAGGCATGGATTGGCTGTGAAAACAGCTCTCGGGAATCAAATCCCACAAGCCTCACTCCCACTGTTCTCTACCTTTTAGATAAAGAGTACCCGTCCTTTCAGAAGGGTGGTCTCTGGGCTCAGCCACCACTATGAGGGATGAAGAGGGAACCTGGGGTGCATCTTACCTATTGATGTGTCTACTTACAGCATCCTGAACTCTGGTACTCCAGTCACTGTGTGCCACCATAGCCAGCTCTGAGATTCTGCCTCAGACTGTGTTTTGCCTTCTTCTCATTGACAGATTGGTTACTGGAATGAAGATGATAAGTTTGTCCCCGCAGCCACCGACGCCCAGGCTGGAGGGGACAACTCAAGCGTCCAGAATAGGACCTACATCGTCACTACTATCCTCGTGAGTATAGTCCTTCATCAGCTCTGTCTGCGGTTCAGTCCGGACCCACCCAAGTACCACCCGCTTTAGTGTGAAGTGCCATGAAGGGCAACTGTGAAACAAGTCATAGCCATGTGTGCGAGCTTGTCCGCTCAGCACTCAGAAGGTGGAGGAGGAAGGTGGAGCTTCAGGCCAGCCTCTGCTACATAGTGAGACTGTCTCATAAAACAACAATGACAATAACAACAACAACAACAACAAAACCCCCAGAGACTGGGGAAAGGCATGCCTTGTAGATACTCTGTTATGAATTTTCTCTCAGCATCTCTGAGATTCATCCTGCATCCTTGGATGAGCTACATATGATCTTCTGAGCTACATTCTCCATCTCTAAAACCCAAAGGTGACCCTAGGTTGTTCTGGTTTTATATGTGCCTCATTCTGTAGAAGTTACATTCGGTTGAAAGGTGTCATTAAAACTATGTATATGCATATATTGCAGAGGACCTAGGTTCAATTCCTAGGACCCATGTGCTGCCTCACAACTGTTTATACTCCGGTTCCAGGGGATCTAACATCCTCTTCTGACCTCCTATGGCACAAGACACACAGCTAGCATACCGACATACATGTGAGCAAAACACCCATACAAATAA
Organism: Micromys minutus; assembly: GCF_963924665.1. NCBI lineage: Eukaryota > Metazoa > Chordata > Mammalia > Rodentia > Muridae > Micromys > Micromys minutus. Next base: position 9,748,808 of record NC_137979.1, read on the forward strand.
AATAATTTTTAAAAATTATAAAAAGAGCATAATTTGAAACATTGCATTACATTTTTATGATACCGATTTTTATGTTAACAGGATTTATTTTCTTTTCCCTAGAAGTTTATGACTGACTAGGAAGCAGAAATTCAGAAAACTTCTTTAGGGTCAAGAGAGACTTCCCAATGTGTACCAACACTGGAAGCACCCTCCTCTGCCAGGCCAAAGTCCTCCCCACTCACAAATGCACCCACAGGCAACACCCTCTATCCTGTTTCCCCACCAGGAAGATCCTTATGTGATGCTTAAAAAGAATGCCAACCAGTTTGAAGGCAATGACCGCTATGAGGGCTACTGCGTGGAGCTGGCTGCGGAGATCGCCAAGCATGTGGGCTACTCCTACCGACTTGAGATTGTCAGTGATGGCAAATACGGGGCCCGGGATCCTGACACAAAGGCCTGGAATGGCATGGTGGGAGAACTGGTCTATGGAGTAAGTGACTGGGCCAGGAGGAGGGGGGTTATCATGAAGAACAGAGGAGGGAACCAGACAGGAAGTCATTTCATAGCTAGATGGCTCTGTGCATAAATTGACTCCCAAACTGACTAGTGTTGCTGCTGAATAGGAAGCCACCTATTGTCTTAAGACATGGGGGTTCAAGTTCCTGGTCCTAATTCACTTTACCTGGCTCTGTGTCTATCGATGCAGTTGGCCATTGTCCAACACAGATAGCTCTGGGACTGGCTCTCTTGGGACAGATAACAAAGCTTATATTGATCTACTAAGAGTCATCTGTGTTCCTCTTAGTCCTTAGCACCACCAGGACTACTTCGCCTGCATCCAAGCTCACTGTGGAGTTGCTCCTCTTTTCTGTGATTTCTGCCCTGTCATTTCCAGTCACCCAGCTTCCCTCTCACTCTTTTTTCCCTTGAGCCTCCTCTGCCATCTTCCGTCTCTAACTCCTTTTCCAGAACACTTTTCCAAGGCCTCTTTGTGTCCCATTCATAACAGTTGAGACTTCCCTTCAAACTGTCCTGGATTTCCATCCTAGAAGCTAACCTCTGTTTCTCTGTAGTTCACTCTGCCTCAGATTCAGCTCATTTGTGTGGTAGAGGTGGTCCCAAGTCATATGTGAAATACAACACACTCAGGGAAATCCCCCTGGGCACCTACTGCAAAAGCTTCAACAAATTGAAGCGGCCTTGAGCAGACACTGAATGGCCAGAGTTGCTTTCAGTCTAGGGAATCATGAGAAGCCAAGGTTCCCAGACCCTGCACACTTTCTGGGTAAAGAGACAACAGTAGAGAGCAGTTCAAAAATATAAAATTCAAGAGTCTAAGTCACATAATTCACAGATGAGCTCATGGAGATTTCTAGTCCTTCAGACTATGTGGATCTTGGAAAACACTCATTGAAATAGAGAGAGAGAGATGAGCAGCTGGACAGATAGATAAGATGAGGTCAAGAAAATACTGGGTTGACTTCTTTGGGTGGGACTGGCCAGAGAAAAATTTGAGTCACAAAAGACAAGACAAGAGTGTGGGTTGGTTCAGTCAGCACCAGGAGATGATAACTCTTAGAACAAAAAGAAAATGAGGGGGCAGAGGCTGTGACTCAGTTGGTAGAGTCTCTGTCAAGCATGAGGCCCTGAGTTCAGTGCACAGCACTACATATCCTAGGGATGGGGGTACACATTTGTGATTCTAGCATTCCAGAGATGGATGCAGAAAAGCTCTTCTTTGATGAGTTTGAGACCAGCCTGGGCTAGAGACTTTGTCTTAAAGGAAACAGGAAAGTAAGTTTCCATAATGTTTAAGAAAGGAGTCATGGAGGCTTCCTCTCTGGGTCCTGGATATGCCAGCTGTGTCTCCGAACAGCTTGGAAGTCATTCTGAGCTCTGGGTTGGTACTCAGTTGATGGCTAGAAAGCACTGATCATTTTCGAGAATTGTAAGTCTGCAGCTTCATATCAGGGAAGGAGGAGTCATGATGGCCATGCGGGGCATGCCTGACAATGGAGGAAAAGGCAGCACCAAGAAAGAATTCTGAAGCAAAGTGGCTTTCCAGGCTGTTAGGAAATGCTCCTTGAGTCTCCCATTTGTCTTTCCTTCATGTCCCTCACTTTGGAAACTCCAGCACTGAAACAGAGACCTGGATGGGTAGTGCTGCATCTGGAGGCTGGTTTCCATGGAAACTTTCCTTGAGCTCTTGAGGTCATTGCCATGGCAATTGCTGTGAACTTTTCACCTTGTCCAATATTCATCTTCGCCTTTACCTCCTACAACACAGTTCTTTGGTATAAAGACCCTGTCCTGGGAAAAGCAGAATGTGACCATCCCAAGGGCACAACCCTAGTACCAGCAGCCAGTATAGTGTCAGGCTCATTCACTCTCCAGAGACCTGGAGTCACCTCTGTGCTTCATGTTCAGCCTAAAACCTTATGTTCTATTTACTAGACCTGTCCTTCTGCCAGTGAAAACTGATTCCCGGGGAAGCCATGTGGAGCGCGAAGCTATTTACCTTTATTATGAGTTCATCCTGACTTTTTTATTCCCCTGAGAAAGAAGAAGGACACTAGGGAAATACTAACTGCAAACCACCTATGAGGTGAAAAAGAAAAAGCATAACTCACAGAACTCCCAGCTTCCGGCTTTGTAAAAGTAGTTACTAGGAAGGTCTCTTCTCTCCCTGTTTCTTGACCACAGCAATAACTAGTTCATACTCTTCCTGGTACTTTGCACCATGATAAATACTACACTCATCCTCTTTCATCTCAGCCCAGTGAGGCAGCTAAGATCACTTCTGCACTTTACAGAAGAGGACACAAGTGCTTAGCTGATTTGTTGAAGGCTACACAGTCAATAACAGTGGTCATAACACAATGTTCTGTCTTTTGTCCATCACTGGGACATCTGATTCTGTGGGTATCATTCTACTGAAACCCTGGACTGTGAAGCTGAGGAAAGCTGAGCGAAGAGCTGGAGGCGTTCTCGGGAAGACAAGCAGGGCTGGAGCATGTGCTGCAGAGGAGACTGTGTCTCCTGGATGTGCCCTTGAGCCCTATTCATGGATATCTTCTTGTCTGTCCATGTCCAGAGCATAAAGAGGGTAATACCTGCAGACAGACTGCTGAGCATCAGTCCTAAGGATTCTCTGAGCTGCATGGCTCCTGTAAGCCACTTGACTCCTTCAGGGGTCACCCCCCTAAATGGAGCAGAGACAATTTGCTGCAGGCTTGTGGTAGGAGTGTTTGCTCTAAGTCTGTCTCACCCAGACAATCCCCTGTTTCTTGCCCCCTTTTGCTATATTCAAGCTGTCTGCTGTGTCCCGGTGTTGCCCAGGGACAGACGAGCATCCCTGGCACTCTTCCTTGCTTACCAACAGACTAGGTTTGACATTCAAACACTAAATACTTGTGTGGCTTTCGGCAATCTTCCTGGAAAGAAAAATTAACAACTGGCTTGATTTCCTCACTCTCTGGCCCTTTCTCACATGCTTCCTTCCTCTTAGATACTGCTCCCCACCAGAGCACTATGCAAAGTCCTCCCCCTCCTTCAGCACTGTCCTGTGTGTGTCCTGTGCATATGTGTGCATATGCATATGTGGCATGGTGGTTTCTTCTGCTAGCTTAGTAACCCTTGACTGTGGAGGGGTCGATGCTTACCTCCAGCTTCCAGCCCCGAGCTTACACATCACTGTGCCACAAATGTTTATCAGTTCAATTTGCTATCACCATCTTGTTACCCAGGGTAATCTTGGTTGTAGGGGAAAGAAATCCGATGCAAACTGGCTTAAGCAAACAAAACAACTGCCATGTGTTCTTGGAGATAGAGGAATGTATTGACAGGTTTCCAGCAAGTCCAGTGTAAGCCCTGAATTGGGAAACCCAAATGCTAGCCTCTGGGATCCTCCTTCCTGCAGCTTCAGCTCTGGCTCCAATTCTCAGGGCTCATTCTCGTTGAGCCACATGGGTCTCAGGCGAGTAGGGTGTGATTAGTAAGCACCTGAAGGTTCTAGCTTCTTCCCAGTGTATTTGGACTGGAAAACCTACATTCAGCCTAAAGGGCTGGGAGCAGGGCTGGAGAGGGTCTCAGAGCTCAAGAAAGAAGCCTGGCCACTGCATAAACATAAGCAGCAGCCTCTTTCTTGCAGATTGAGGAAGGCATCTCTATCAGACGGAGCTGTCAAATAATGGAGTCAACTCCTCTGACAAATAGCAAGCCGTTGTCCATTTTTCAGAAATATGTCACAGTGTCAGAACAATTAGTCTTACAGGGTTCTATACTGTTTCCACATCCTTAAGGTAAATAATAATAATAATAATAATAATCTTCACAGTAAAGATAAAAACAGAAGCTGGGGAGAGACCTCAGTTCACAAAGCACGTGTTAACTCCACCCATATAACAGGTCCAGTACTTTAGTACATGCCTGGCATCTCAGCACTGGGGAGGGGAAGCAAGAACAGAGGATGGTAGGGGTTCAACTGGTCAACCAGTCTAGCCAATCTGTGAGCTCCAGGTTTAAGACAGAGAGAGACAGAGAGACAAAGATACATACAAAGCAGACAGAAGAGACTGAAACACACACAGAGGGGAAGAACAGAAACAAGACAAAGAGCTGCTGAGTTCAACTGAACCTTATTTGATTTTATCCTTTCAGAGAGCAGATGTGGCAGTGGCTCCCTTGACCATAACCTTGGTCCGTGAGGAAGTCATCGACTTCTCCAAGCCGTTCATGAGTTTGGGAATCTCCATTATGATTAAGAAGCCACAGAAGTCCAAGCCAGGTGTCTTCTCCTTTCTTGACCCTTTGGCCTATGAGATCTGGATGTGTATAGTGTTTGCCTACATTGGAGTGAGCGTCGTCCTCTTCCTGGTCAGCCGTTTCAGCCCCTATGAATGGCACAGTGAAGAATTTGAAGAGGGACGAGACCAGACAAGCAGTGACCAGTCAAATGAGTTTGGCATATTCAACAGCCTGTGGTTCTCCCTGGGGGCCTTCATGCAGCAAGGATGTGACATTTCCCCCAGGTCAGTCAACTTTTCTCAACCCCTTTAATTGATGCTATAATGTTCTTGGGATGAAAAAAGATGGGAAATTCAAGAATTAGGAATTAGGACTTGGAAAATTACCCAGTTGGTAAAATACTTGCTGTACAAAAGAGGATGGGAGTTTGACCCCCAGAACCCATGTATAAAGTCTGATCATGATGGTGTCTGCTTGTGCCTCGGGACACAGAGAGGGAAGATCTCTGGGCTTATTGGCTGGCCAGCCTAGATCAGTGAGTCCTCTGTCTTCATGAGAGAGCCTGACTCAGAAATCGAGGTTGGTGGTCTCTGAGGAATGGCACTGAGGTTTACCTCTATACTCAGTATACATGGCACACACACACACACACACACACACACCATGAGAATTTTTCACAGATTTCATTGTATATGTGTTTCTGCTAAAGTTTTGGTCAACTGCTCTTTGAATGTTGTGGGTATTTCTGGATGTTTCTATGGTTGGGCCAGCTGTCTGCTGCCAGAGTAATATGCTGTGAAGATGCACAGACATCATTGTGAATAATGTTCTGTAGATGTAAAGAGGAAGAATGGCAGATAGTTTAATACAATCAACATTTACTGAGCATCTACCATTGGCACAGCATGGAGATACCCTCTAACTTAATGCTCACAGCAACAAAGCAGGACTCCCATGATCCTCTTTTCACAAAGCTGCCAGGGCCATTCTGCCCTGATGCCAGAACTGTTCCTGCATGATAAAGCACTGGATCCAGCACATGGCCCCTCTGTGAGGCCTTGAGCAAGTCACTTTACCCAGGCAGGCCCTGGTTTCCTCTTCTAAATGGGAAAAAGATTCTTCTTTTCCTGGTTCTGGTTTTTGAAAAGGGGAAAACTCTAATTCCAGCAGAATGATAAAGTTGTTTCTTGTGGCTCATATTCAGAAGCTCAGTAGCCCTGCTGTGTTGTGTATTCGATTTGTTCATACAATTTTTTTTAAAGTACTTTTGAACCCAAGAAGTATAGAAAGGAAAGGGAAGAAAGAGGCAAATTAAAAACGATCAACTGTGGGCAATGTTGAGGTCCACTGACATCTTACTTTAATGTGTACTATTCCTTTGGCCACAATCTAGAATGTTTATGTTACAACCCACTCAAGCTGCCCTGATGAGGAAGGCAGTCTGGCTTTGTGTTCTCCACCCTTAGCCAATGTCTGTGAGCTCTCTCTTCCCAGTGGTCACTCCCTTGTAGATGACTACATCTTAAAATCAGGCAAAGAAGCATGGCATGGAGTTTGGCCTCCATGTGTCTATTGATGTCTAAGTGCATAAATCCACCCCTTATGAAAGTATTCAGACCCATAATTCCCCCATCTACAATTTGTATTTGATGTGAATTAGGACCAATGTTCCTAATGGTGGAGGAGTAATTGCTTCCTAACCATCCTCCCCCAGGTCTTACTCTGTCTGCCTTGTAATTTGGAAAGCCTCATGGTTCACTGTTTTAATCTTGTTTTTCTTTAAATAAGAAGGCAGTTGGAGGGGGTAGGGTGATGTGGGAGAGAAGGTGCAAGACTGGATACTCAGCCAATACTGCCAAACACAAGGCGAGGACAGAGAAAACCAAGCCGGGGAAGGGCTTGCTTAGAGATAAATCCAGCCACTGAGTAAACAGCGGGAAGAGATAGCTCTGAATGTGTTGATGTAAGTACAAACATGGGAGCCTGAACACAGTGTGAGCTTGCCTTGCTGGTACTTCCTCTAAGAGCAAACACCTGCCTCTCTCCAGCAGCCCTGTGGTCTGCCTTCAGTGTTTTCACATCCTTCCAGAGTCTCATGTGCCTACTTTACAAACTGAATCCTCTGTCAGATACAGCATTGTTTATCCTGTATAAGTTTGGCAATGGTTGAAGGAAACGGAAGAGCAGTCACCTCTACATTCACCAGCTCACCACAGCCCCTTACGATCTTCTTCACTCCCATAATTTTTGCAGCCCCTGAGTGTCTATGGACCACAATATTTATGGACTGCACTCTTATGGTTTCTGAGGGTCCACTGGAGAGTCTTAGGAACCAACACCATGATGATGTGGAGCCTGGAAGCCATCCTCCTATTTAGCCTAATTAAAGGGCCCCACTCAGTGTCTCTGCTTTTTGTGAGTAACACAGAAACCACAGCTTCTCGGTTGAGTGTCATTGTGAAGTTTACAGTGTTAGGTTTTCAGCCTTCAGTGAGCATGATGTTCATGGATTTCAGATGTTTGGTTTGGGGTACTGTAATGGTTTCTATATGTTCAGCCCAGAGAGTGGCACTGTTAATGGCTGTGACCCTGTTGGAGTAGATGTGCTACTGTGGCTTTAAGACCCTCATCCTAGCTTCCTGAAAGTCAGTATTCTGTTAGCAGCCTTCAGATGAAGATGTAGAACTCTCAGCTCCTCTTGCACTAGGCCTGCCTAGATGCTGCTATGCTCTTACCTTGATGATAATTGACTGGACCTCTGAACCTGTAAGCCAGCCCCAATTAAACGTTGTCCTTATGAGAGTAGCCATGGTCATGGTGTCTGTTCACAGTAGTAAAACCTTAGGACAGTTACTGTGTGCTGCTGCTCCTGTTACTCTGCAAGTCGAGTGCCCTCTTGGAGAAGTCCAGAGAAAAAGCAGGAATACAGCAGGAGCTTACTTAACCCAGAGACACAGCATCTGGATTCTTAGACTCCTCCCCATAGAAGCCTGGAGGTAAATGTATGAGTGGACAATAGCATCTGATCCCCATAGGACTGCACCACCATAAGATGTTGTGTCCAGCTCGGTGGGCTTTCCCTTTTCAAGGCTGCTTCAGCCAATCACGGAGTTTAACAACCTCACTATGGGTCAAAGTATGCATTAGAATGCTTCTCAGCAATATGTGTGTATCCCATTTTACCTTGACCCAGATACAAAAGCAAGGGTGCTAAGACAGTGACTTGGTCGGAGACCCAGTAATGGTGGAAGATGAGAAGTTGTTGTTTCCCTGCGCCCTGGCGTGTCTCTGACAAACACAGAGCTGGGCAGAACCTTGAAGGTCCCTAGTTGTTCCTAGTGTTAGACATTTTGCCAGATGACCTATGATCCATCCACTCATCCTTCTCTGCTCCCAGTTCCTCCCTTTTCCCATTGCATCCACTCCTCCAGTTCTCTTCAGAAACGGGCAGGTCTCCCATGAATATCAACCAAACATAGCATATGAACCAAAAGCAGTCAAAAGAGGCAGAGACTGCCCAATTCCCACTATTAGGAGTCCCAAAAGAATGCCAAACTACACAGCCATAGCATACATGCAGAGGAACTCGGCCAGACCCCCATAGGCTCCCTGACTGCTGGTTCCGTATCTGTGAGCTCCTGTGAGAGCAGTTTAATTGGTTCTGTGTCTTGTGCTGTCCTTGGCACCTCTACCTCCTACAATCCTCATCTCATCTTCCACAACTATGAACCTTCAAGGTTCCAGCAAGCTGTGTTTGCCAGAGGTACACCAGGACACAAGAAAGCAACAGCTTCTCATTCTAGTGTTTGGCTACCATCCACTGCTCTGATTGAAGGCATGTGTCCTAATCGCTCACTAACTCAGGGCGTGGAGAGCTAGAACTTAACAAATAGCATGTATTCATGTTATATACGGATGGTTATTTTATGCTGGGAAGGAGCTCAGTTGGTAGAACCCCTGGAGCCCTTGGTTCCACCCCTAGCATCATTTAAACCAGCATGCTGGTGCCTGCATATAATTCCAGCCCTTTGGAGGCAGAGGTAGGATCTGAAGTTCAGAGACATCTTTACCATATTTTGAATTCAAAGGGCAGCCTAGACTGGGCAAAAACTTGTCACAAAAAACAAAAGACATGAGATCCTGACACACACACCCTCAAAAATTGTATCTTTATAATAACTTCTAAGTCACTGATGTCTAGTAACCAAAACCAAACTATGGCCCAATAGGGGTCTCCACAAAGCACAGAAATAGCCATCACAGTAATGTGGGCAGACATATGCTTCACTTTCTCCACACAAGGGACCAGAGAATCAACCAGGACTGGCCTAGGAATCTGGTTCACATGCTGATAACTCTCAGACACTGCGTCCAGCAAGGGTCAGGGTCAGGGACCCGTGTTCCCATCCTCGAATCAGAAAGACAAAAGATTAGCAAGATCGTACCCATACACAGTGGCCCTGTAGGTTCTTCAAAATCAGGAGAGGCTAAGGACAAGAGTTGAGGCTTGTGTTGTGTTGAGGGTGCTGAGGCACCATCTTTTAGAAATGCCCATGATACCTATAATACTGGAACCACAGATACATAGTAACTTCTAGAAGAAGCACTTTGAGTCCTGCCCACAGATAGAGCTGACATGCTTTCCTGACTCCACCTTCCTTCTCCTTTGAAATACTCACAACAGCTGAGGATGTAGTGGTTTTGACATTACCAACTAAAAAGGCCCTGAGCTGTGATCAGACTGTGCCGTTTGTCTTTCAGTTGTTTGTGGTGACATCAGGAGCTATGAGTGGACTTGGTAAGCCAATTTCTTGCGCCCAAAGATCTGTTTTTAATAGACATTTTAGATTTCTCTTTCCATATAGAACGTTCTGAGGAATAATATATTGAAAAAAAATGAATCATCAGAGACAAGGTTTATTTTTGGCTCTCCCCACACTCCTTTGTGTATCTTTCACCCCTATTTGCAAGCAGCATTATTCATTTATCTAACAGACTGAAGGCTTCTGTGGTTAGGAGTCCTGGCTTCAAGGAACTGGCAGCCCAGCAGTGTAAGGAAGACATTAAACAAGCATGGTGGATGTATAGACCCTTATGTCTCATAAACAAAATGAGCCTCAGCATGGTGACACACATCTATATTTCCAGCAGTATGGACACTGAGCAGGAGGATTGCCACAAGTTCAAAGCCAGCCTAGCCCTTAGAGTGAGTTTCCAGATCTGCTAGGGCTGTAGAATTAAACCTTGTCTCAAAGTGGGGAGGGAAGGGGGTCTGGGGAGATGGTTCAGTGGGCAATGTGTTGGTCCCCAAGCATGAGGACCTAAATTCAGATTCTCAGCACCAACACTGAGAAAGCCAGACAAAGCAGTGTAAGCCTGTAACCCTGACAATGAAGACAGAGACCCTTGGAGGATTTTAGTCATCCAGTCTAGCTGAAACAGTGGGCTCCAGGTTCAGGGAGAGACCCTGTCTCAAAACAGTTGGGTGAAAAAGCCATTGAAGATCAAATGTCAACCTCTGCATACACACACACACACACACACACACACACACCTACAAGAAGACCTGCATCCACATCTGTACACAATGAGACATACACCACACTCATACACATGCACATGCACACAGACACACACACACATACACACAAGGCATACACCCCACAGACTTATTTGTGTTTTAAAAAAGGGCATTCCCCATACAAATACACATGCACGTATGCACATAAATGAACACACATAAGCATGTATACACAAACATACATTCCATGCATATACACACATGCATGCACACACTTCCATACACCACACACAAGGGCAGGGACACACATGCATGTACACAGAGGCATGCACAGCATGTACTCACAGGCAAATACCCCACATGCATGCATGTCTACATACACACAGATACAAGCCACACACAACAACAATAAGCTTGTTAAAAATAAGTCCTAAAGAATGTGGAATTACAGTGTCTGGAGATAATTTCTTAGGACCTGCTCAGTAAGTGGACACTGACCTGCACAGGGCTGAGAGATATGAAAGCCAAGAGCAAATGCAATCTGCTGGAGAAAGGCTTCCTGCCTTAGGGATCCCAAGATCTGAGGGAGCAGCTTATGCCTCTGGCTTATAGAAAATGAAGAGAACAGGGGTGGGAGAGAGCACGGAAGAGGTGGGCCAAGGCCAGATGGCAGAGGACCCTGTGGCCATGGTACAGACATGAGGTTTGACTCTAGATCAATGGATAGAGTTAGGAGGCATTGAGCAAGAGAAAGGTTGATTTGCATACAAAAATACCATCTGGAGAGCTGTAAAGGAAATGAACTGAAGCAGAGAAGAGTCTAGGGCAGACACAAAAGGACCAGATGAGAGGCTTTTCCAGATGTCCAGGGTAAATGATGGTGATGAAAATTGTAAGGGTCATTGTCATGGATACAGACTCCCAGAATTGACAGGAGTTGATGATGTGGCTATGTGAAGATGGGGAAATGAAGGATGAATGGATGCACCCAAGAAGAAAAGAGGGTATTTGGAGATTGAGGAAGCCCAGCTTCAGAAACAGTAAGCTCTGAACAGGTCTTAGGACTCTATTACCCACTGGGAACTCTTAAGTCAGAGAAGGGGAAAGTTTTTGTTTTGTTTCATTTCATTTCGTTTTGCCTCTAAGTCAGTGTGAAGGCTTATCTCATTTGTCAGCCTGATTAACTCTAGAATACCCTAGGAGATGGGCCCCTGGCCACATCTGTGAGGCACTGTTTTGATTAGGTTCCTAGAGAACCTAATTAGGTTCCATAGTGGGTGAGCACCAACACCTATCACTTTCTTCTTTTAATTTTAATGTGACCAACTGCCTCAGTTTCCACTGCTGCACCTTCCTCCTCAGGATGGACCATACCCTGCAGCTGTGATCCTAATTAAACCCTCTCTCTGGGAAGTTGCTCTTTACATGGTATGGTAACAGGAAACACCACTAAGACAGGAAGTGCTTATGGCCTGTGATGCTCACAGCACTCCTGCCTCGCATACGGTATGAACCCCAGATCCCACTGCCTGCAGCTCTATTCTCAGCTTCCCCAAACCCAGTGCACCCCATGGGGTCAGTGGCTTTCTGGGTTCAAGTGAGGTTAGCTAAAGAGAAACAAGTGGGCAGGAGGGCCCTGGGGGAAACAGGAAAACGAGAAGTTATCATTCAACCCTCAGAACTTTCCCTTTTATTCTGATCATCGACCATCTCAGCATGGACACTAATTATCCCCACCTGATGGAGATAATTACAGTCAGTGAGAAGTTGGCGGTGGAGTAATGGCACTTTGGGGATGTCCCTGAACCCCATATCATACATTCCCTCCCTCCAGCTCATTTTCTTGTTGGTGGCCCTGTAAATGACTCACCATGGGAACAGAGTGGCCAAGGAGAAAGGCCAAGAAGTCAACCAATGACAGCCTGACCACAGTGTTCCCATGCTGACTCCATAGCAACCGGTTTGCCACCAGCAAGGAATGATGGGAGGATACACCCCCATTCCACCTCCTCCTCTCCCCCACTTCCCTGACAGACAGAACCTCACAAGCACATTTTCTTGTTCATCCTAAAGTCATTGGAGGGGGTGGGAGGGCAGACAAGGAAACTAGAAATTGATAAAAAGCGGCCTGAGATATCAAAATCTTTTTCCTGCTGGATGCAGAAGCCCTGCAGAGGTCCCGGGTTAATTGCTACAAGGGACATTGTCACAAGGCTCCATAGAAGAAATGAAGAAAGAAACAAATGATACTCACTCTGGGTTGGGGGGATGGAGGCAGGGTACTCCTACTGGGACCAGCATTGGAATCACCTGAGATGTTAGCTTCTCCCAGAAGTTCTGTAGCCAGACAGGATGTTCTGTGTGATCCACAGCCTCTTTCTGCCTTCAAGAGAAAAAAAATCATGGAACCCAAGATTCTGTCCAAATGAGCTTAGGAATGCAAAAAACTAAGTCCACGAGGCAGCTAGAAATGGTGCCAGATAGCAGCCATAAACTCAGACCTCAGGGTCTATCTCTGCTAGGCAAATGTGGCCACATAGAGAGGTCATCTGTGTCCAGTAAAGGCAGAGGCCCTGTCCCTTTCCTGGTTGTGAGGATGGCCACATGAAGTGAAGTGGCTCCCAAGGGTACATCCCCCTTCTCTGCTTCCCTCTCACCTTTGTGAAGAACACCATACTGGGGTGTAGGATTAGCACAGGCTGGGTGGTTGCACATTTTTGACTGGTATAATATGTGCATGGACAGTTTGAGGTCTCTCCCATCATGGGGGTTGTGGAGGGGACCCCAACCCATGGCTACCTCACTTTTCCACCTGAATCTGCTAATGGATGGGAAAACCCAAACTTGAGAGTCCTGCTGAGAACTTCCACCAACCCCCTTCTTCGGGGGAGGAGGAGTCAGGGTTTCACACACTGTCACAGTGGCAGAGAAGTGTTCAAATGAAGGCAGGTACTGCTGTGTCCCTATTATAGCTGAAAGTCTAGAGTGTGAGAAACAAAGATCTTCCCTTCATAATAAGAGTTTTCATTTCATACTAAGAGTACCAGAGAGTTATTTAGAGTAGTAAACTGGAGGTAGTTCTAGAGTGTCAAACAGCACCAACTGAGAGCAAGTTTAAAGCCTGAAACAAGCCCCTCCCAGGCCCTCTTCATTGGCTAGGGGATCAGGATTGTACAATAGTACCTAGGTCTGTCCCTCTGTCTATCCCATCTACCTTTTTCCACAACAAATGGCACACTTTTGTTCATCATTGCATTTTAAAGCCTGCTTTCTTTAAAGCTTACCAGATGCAAGGCATGAGTGTTAGCGATTCTCTACTCTAAACTTCTCATTCAAGGGATGGGTAGCTTGGCAGAATTTGAGTGGGGGAGGTAGACAGACTAGCAGGTAAAAGCAGCAGTCTGGTGTCTTTTGTTCATTGATAGTTGAACCTATGCTGGTTCAAGGCATCTTTGAAAATAACCGTCATGTTTTATTATTGACATACAGTTTGAATAGTTGAATATTAGGATTGTTTTTCATATCAGAATTGCAACAGGCCATTTTTCCAAAAGTTTATTCCAAGAGTAACTGTGTCATTACTACCTGTTGAATGGCAGGTGTCATCAGCTGTGGCAACAAATGTCACTGAAAATGCGCATTAACATTCTTCCCTTGGGACTCATGGTGCCAAGGGGAAAGCAAGCCCAGTGAGAAGGCACCCAGCGGCATCAACCCACTTTCACGGAGACAGAGTGTAGCTTACAGGGATGGAAGGGATTTGGCCAAACTCAGGAAGGCAACCATTGTGAGTTTGACAGCACAGAATAGGAGGGCTGCTTGTAGTCTTTGCTTTCCTCCTGCTGTGATCAAATACCCTACAAGAAGCAACCTAAGGAAGGAAAGGATTCATTAATTCACAGTTTGAGGGTCCAGTCGTCATGCTGGGGACGGCATGATGATGACAGGAAAAACTTGGAACCCTCTCCTTTCAGGCTGGGTGAAGCATCAGTTAGTGCCCTGTGGAATTGCCCTCATGTCCCAGAGCTGTGCCTCAGGAATCCCCTAGATTCCTAACCCAATCAATTTGAGAATCAAGTTATCTGTTTCTATGGTGACTGAGGGTACATGTATCAGCAATAGAGGGTAGTAGCTCCTGCTTCATCCTGGATGGTCATCACTGTGGTCATCTACAGATCAAATACAATCAAGCCCAGAGTGAGCTCTGGCCTCTTGGAAAAGTTGTGTTAGCATACATTGCCCAGTGTACAGCTGAAACTTTTAGATAGAGTTACAAATGTCCTGCTTATATATTTAGAAAAAAAAATGTTCCAGGTGTTTTGTCTGAAAGAAGTGCTGAGTTCCAGATAGAGAAAAACTAGAGTATCGTTAACAGACTGGATGGGGAAGGTGTGCTCAACCTCCTGTAGAAAGGCTGAGAGATCTACTGTGGAGCTAGTCACCGCCATCCAATGGTGGCATAGGAATTGTTTCTGCCTCGCCTGCATTCCCTAATTCTGCTTCAGGGAAGGTGAATAAAACGCCACCTACATAAAGAGTGTCAAGGACAAAGGCCCAGAAGCCACACATCTAGATCATGACTACAGATGTATGCCCCTGGAGAACTCATAAAAGGTCCTTCCCAGTGAGGGAGGCAGTTGTAGCTGGGACAAGCATGGAGTCCCATCCTGAGAGAGAAGAAGGACTGCTGGTATCATCACAAGCACAATAGGAACAGAGCTCTCAGACATCTGTCGGCCCGTAGGTCTTACTATCCTCTCTTCAAAAGGAGAACAGGATGGTCCCAGCATGTCTGAGTCCTCATCTAAAGCTTGCCACCTCTTGAATGTTGGTTCTCCATGGCTCCAGCCAAGCAAGACATCCTCCCCACAAGAGCCACAACCACTGTGCTCTTCAAGGCCCTCTTGTGTGAGGGAGATCTCTTGTGTTTCCTACTTGACTCTTCCTTCCTTTAATAATGCTGTAGGTTCACTTTCCCCAGGTTCAATACCCCTCCAAACCTGTGCTTTGCACAGATACCTATAAGCTTGACCACCAGAATAGGCCTATTTAAGATTAGCATCA
Organism: Micromys minutus; assembly: GCF_963924665.1. NCBI lineage: Eukaryota > Metazoa > Chordata > Mammalia > Rodentia > Muridae > Micromys > Micromys minutus. Next base: position 9,764,124 of record NC_137979.1, read on the forward strand.
GCTCTTTAATTTACTACCTGCATATGCTTAAAAGTACAACTCTCTGTGCCTCGGTTTCCCCTTGTGTGAAATGGAGATGATAAAGCCTACCTTAATTGGGATGCTGCCCCAATTTACTTCCCCACTGCTATAAGACACTGACTAAAAGCAACTTGGAGAGGATAAGGTTAATTTCAGCTTACAGTTCTACATCATAGTCTGTCATGAGGAGATCAGCATAGAAACTGAAGCCTAAACCACAGAGGAGGGATGCTTCCTGGCTTTTCTCCATTTAATCTTCTATAGAACTGGGAACCACCCGCCCAGGAGGCAAACTGCCCATAGTGGGTTCCCCACACCCTGGTAACAATCATGAATCAAGAAAATGCTCCACAGAATTCCCTACAGGCCAATGTGATGTGGGCCACTCCTTAAATGATCGTCCCTCTTCCCAGATATTTCTAGATTGTTTCAACGAACTGGACAGAAAGCAACCAGTACAGGTGGTCCGGAACTCAATGGCACAGTACCTGGTGAAGTCAAGTTCTTCCTCTGCCAGGACTCACACCCAGAAAATACTCCATGCTGATGCTTCTGCAGCAACCCACCATCTCTGTTGGTAACTTGCAATCTTCAGCTCTGTATTCCAGTCACCCAGTTCTATGGCCTAAGGAGACAGAGGCTGGGAATTCTACTCTCCAACTCATAAAAAAATAAAATAAAAAATGAGCAAAGCATAGTTGTGCATGCTTGTAATCCAGCAGTTCTCAACCTGTGGTGCAAGACCTCTATGGAGATCAAACAACCCTTTTACCAGAGTCACCTAAGACTATCATCAGAAATGCCAGCTACTTGCATTTTGATTCGTGACACTTGCGAAGTCACAACTATGAAGTAGCAACAAAAATAATTCAATGGAGGCCCAGAGGTTAAGAGCACTGTCTGCTCTTGCATACATGCAGGCAGAATACTGTATACATCGTAAATGAATAAGTCTCCAATAATAGTTTTATGGTCACCATATAAATAAAAATAAACAATTTTAAGGGTTACCACAACATGAGAGTTCCAGCTTTAGGAAGGCTGAGAACTCCTGCTGTGATTCCATGACCTGATCAAGCAGAGACAGGTTGAGAGTTCAAGGTTAGTTCCCCATAGTGGAAACTGTGAGCCACAACAAAGCCTTCCTTTCTTAAACTGCTTTTTCCAGCATGTTTGTCCCAGCATTGGAAACAATAACTACACTTACCATCATAAAATACTCCCGATGCCCCACTAATACCATTCAGTAGATGAAAAAAACAGAGCTCAAGAAGATCCTCTTTCTGGCCATAGACACCCAAGGTTATAACCTGTGTCTGTGGGATGTATCTAAGATGCATCTGACATAGTGCCATCTTCTAAGACCAGCAATCTTCCTGATGGTAATTTAGGAGTCCCAGAGATTGCTAGAATTTGTTTCGTAAAAAATCCACATCCTTCTACAGCATTCCTGAACTTTGATCTCTCCTCCTCTCCCCCCAAAAGGGGGTCATATTGCTTCTATTTTCATAGTCCATTAATAAATTTATTTACAATACTCTTGGCTGAAGACCTTTCTGAGTGAGGAGAGGTGAGCGCTGGGAAGTGCATTCCATCACCACCCAGAGTGAGGACAGTGTAGCCACCTAGGGTGAGGGAGGTGATGGCATGGAGCAGAGATCAAGCCATTTTGGGGACACCAGCTTGTGTTCTCTGTTGTAGCTCTTAGGTAACTGTCAGCACAGGAAGGGCCCTGCTGTTGTAACCAAGAGCTGTGGAAGACATACTTTCAGCTGAAGCTCTTTAGCTGTGGGGTGAGTGCAGAAATCATTAGAAATGGCTTCAAAGTCTAAGGAGTTAAGAATGATCTGAATGCATACACATGTCCTATGGAGAGTCGTGTGAACATAATTAGAGGTACATAGAAGGACACTCACCTCACTGTTGTCTGAGCGAGCTAGAAATAGCCCATATTCATCAGTAAAGTCCTAGCCAAGAAAGAAAAAAGAGAAAAAGAAAAATGACAGTCCCAAGTCCTCAGAGAAGCTCACAGCTATTAAGGTGGGTGCATGGATGTCACCCGTGCTTTGTAAGGACTTTCAGGGGTTCTGGGCTGAGAAGCAGGACTCACTGATCACAAGCTACAGACTCTCGATGCTGCCCTGTGTCTCTCTGGAACTCAGCGAAAAAGCAACTGAGCTGAGAGTCTCTGCGTTGGTTCAACAGTTTTTCTGAGAAGTAAAGCTTTCACTGGGGTGAGAAGAGGCTCTTGGGAATTAGGGGCAGTTCCTTGAAAGATGTTTTTGTGAGATTTCTACAAAAGCAAAGAAGAAAGGAGCCCTGTGCCTTCGACACTGGTGACTGTGAGCAAAGGCACTGAAGGGGGGAGGGTGCGGACACATGCTGTGCCAGAGAGCCTGCCAGCCCATTCCCAGACGCTCCTGGACCCAGAGCTTATCCGTTAAATGATACACATGATATCATGATCTCAGGATGCCTGTGACATACTACAAAGCCACTAAATGACATCTTAGAAAGCCCTTCTTATTGAGCTATTTCCAGTGAGAGATCCAATTCTAGATGGAACTTTGTCACCCATTCTGATGTCTAGAATTCAGAGTCCTTCCTGTCAGACACCCCAGAAGCTCCTGGCCAAGACTGCTTAGCAGCCAATGGGAAAGATGCCAGCCAGAAAGACTCCATGTCTTTTGTGGGGGCGCCCACAGGTTAACCTTTTACTTCTTTCTGGTCTCATTCTGGAAATGGGGGGAAAACAGAAAAGGGCTTTATTCTATGGTCTTTCTGAGGAGTATATGCATATGTGCACTTGTTTTATTATATAAATATATACAGTGTTTGTGTATGTTATATTACAGATATAAGTAAGCCAGTGTTTTGTGAATACATTAAAAATGACATATTGATGGAGTGTCCCATAAATGTTCCTGTGGTGCTGGGACTTGACCCCAGGGTCTCGAATCTTCTATGCAAGTGCTCCACCAATGAGCTACAGCTCGGTTCATGTGATTTTGTTGCACATATGCACTGTATGATATTTAAATCAAGTTAAGCAGCTCTCTCCTCAAACATTTCTCTTTAGGTAAGGATACTCAGGATGCTTTCTTCTACCCTTTTGAAACCCAAACTACATTAATGTCATCCTCAGCCCTGTTCTGGTCAACAACACACCAGGACATCTTGCTTCCATCTATGGCATAATGTCTTTCTCCATCTCTCCATCTGCTCCCTCCTCCCTGTCTCTGGTAACCACAACCCTGTTATCACCTTCTGTAAAGTCTTTCCACTCCTGGATTATTACACTTAACACAGTGATCTCTAGTTCCTCCCAGGCTTTGGAAGCCAACAGAAATACTATTCCATTATTCGTGTGTACCACATTTGCTTTGTCCAACTGCCCATTGTTGCACACTTCAGTAGCAACGACTTCTTTTGGCTTTTGTGCACGGTGCTGCAAGGAATGGGGAATATAGCATTTTATAAGCCCTGCGCTGAGAGCAAATGCTGTAAGCATTGTGATAGATCTGAAAAAGCAGGAAGCATGCATGCCAACCTCTGAGTTTGCAGAGCAGAAGACCCAAGGCGCACAAAGAAATGGTAGAAAATAAGGTGGAGTGTGCATCTGAATAATTCCTGAGGGCAGAATTTATGATCTTCTTGGGGAGAGCAAATGGAAAAACAGGTGCTGGTCCCAGGGTTACAGAAAGGCTTAGACAAGCAAGTGAAGGGCAGACCGGGTGGGTCAGGTTGGCAGAGATGTGAAGATGGCTGTGCTCAGATCGGGGAGTACCCATCCAGACACACTTGTATTTGATCACAGATACCATTTAGTAAGCCCTGCAACTAGAGTGACTTAACTGCACAGCCTCAGTTTCCCCAGTTGTAAAACCCCAGTTGTTCATACCAACATTACGTGACTTCTCTTACCTGGGAACACACAGAGGCTGAAGTGCCTGGCTCAGTTCCTTGATTAGACCAGGGTTTCAGATCTCAATTCTCTCTTCCTTTACGACCATCACTTTTCCTATCTGCTCTCCTGGCCTCCCGTCCTGTTATTGCCTGCTAAGAGCTCTCGGGGCTGAACTGGCACATATCTCCTAATCTGGCCAAACTCTTGGCCCCCTCTGGCCAGAGGGAAGTCAAGAGGCTGTTCCAGGAGGAGAAGGAGGAGGAATGCCAAGTTGCAATATTGCAATTAGATGAGATTGGCAACATCACTTGCAGGCTCCCAGACTCCTCTCCCACCTCGGCTTCTGGGCAGGAACTGGCTCCATGCATCTGCCTGCCTCCGAGGCATGACTCACCCATCCCTCCTCCCCCATAGTGACCCTCTAGTGCCAGGCGAACAGTCCTCCATTCCAGCCTGCTCTCCTGGACCCTGCTTTCATCTCTTCATGATCAGTATACCTAACATTTTTCTCTTCACCCAAGACTGACAGATATGAGCTTTGCCGGCATTGCAACAAGCAAGCAGCGTATTATCCCCTGATACCAATCTTTTTTTTTTTTTTTTTTTTTTTTTTCTGTTGGGTCTACATTTTAGTGACTTCTTTTGTCTGGGACAAAAGACTTGCCAGGTAGCAACTTAAGGAAGAATGAGGTGCTTCGGCTTATAATTTGAAACAATAAAACCCAACATAGTTGGAAGCACTGTGGCTAAAGGCACCATGGCATGCAGCTACAATCCTCTGCCTCCTCACATTCAGACAGACTGGGAGGCAGAAAATGACAGAATTTAACAGGTTATCAAGCGTCAGTTCTGTCCTCCAGTGACCCATTTCAGACTGGGGCTTTGCATCAGCTAAAGGTACCACAGCCCTTCAAACTAGTACCATCATCTAGGTACCAACTATTTAAACCAGTGGTTCTCAACCTTCCTAATGCTGCAACCCTTTAATACAACTTCCTCATTTTGTGGGGACCCCCATCCATAAAATTATTTTTTCTGCTACTTCATAAGTTAAATTATGCCACTGTTATGAATCATATTATAAACATTTTTGGAGGTAGAGATATGTGAAATGGGTTATGATCCAGAGGTTGAGAATTCTTGAATTAAACACACAAATTCTTTCTATGGGGGCTATTTTACATTCAAACATCAGAAGGCTACCATTGGTTATTTTTCTTTTTTTAACAACTTTATTTTAAAAAACAAACATAAATGAACAAATTTTAAGCATCTTTGCATAAAAGTATACGAATACATTTTTGTCAGTGCTTGGCTTTTTTTTTTAAAGGTTTGATAGTGTGCATTAAGATCTTACTAGTTACAATGAGCATAAAGTACATGTAAAACAGAATGTAACCCAGAATTAGTCAAAGTTTTCTTGGTGTGTAAGGATTGAGCCTAATGTTTTTTTTTTCTTTTCTTTTATTTTATTTTCTTTCCTTTTTCTTGAACTTCACACAGTCTAAGAGTTGTTTCTGGGGTGTTCAGAGCTTTCTGGGGTTAGTATCCCATTATCAGTGACTGCATATTATGTCTGTTCTTTTGTGACGGGGTTATCTCACTCAGGATGATATTCTCTAGATGCATCCATTTTCTTAAGAATTTCATTAAGTCATTGTTTCTGGTAGCTGAGTAGTACCCTGATACCAATCTTTCAGCCTGCTTTTGTTTGGGCGGCCGGGGGAATGGGAGGGGTTACCGTGACCATTTTTGTCAATTTCAATCTGCTGCATATAAAACAATGCCAGCGTGTTTAGGACGTCTGCAAAGGCCACAGGAGACTGGACATTTACAGAGCTGAGCCTGCTGTGTCACAGCCTCTCACAGAAAGTGTGTGTTCTCACCCTTTCCCGTTAAAGATGTTAATGAGATTTATAGTCAATTTGTATTGAGATTCTACTCTGTCAGTGTTTATCATTTGGTGTCCGTAAATAGGTGGCAGTAATTACTTATTAAGCTAATAAATCCATTGCTTGCATCCTTAACGAATATATAGACTGCATTCTGAAAGGTGTGCAGTACCTTTTGTAATCAATTTATTTTAGATTTGGGGAAAACCAAAGTCTAGAGAACTCTCATGGCCTGTGTGTTCAGTTAGTGGAGCATTTTATAATCTGACCCTCCTCAATGAGGCAAGTTCCCCTAAGAGGTATTATAGAAAAAAAAATAACCTCATGTTTATATGTGAACATATTTCAAGTTCGAGAGGGACAGGGGGAAGAAAGAAGGGGGGGAGGGAAGCAAGGAAGAGAGGACACTCCAAGAAAACCCCATACCAAGTCCAAGTGTTGAAAGGAGCTAGGTCACAGCTTTTGCAGTTTGGTTTGGTTTGGTTTGGTTTGGGGTTTGGTTTGGTTTGGTTTGGTTTGGTTTGGTTTGGTTTGGTTTGGTTTGGTTTGGTTTGGTTTGGTTTAAGGCAGTATCTAGGGCAACCTCAAACTCCTACAGCCCATGTTGACCTTGAACTCCTGATCTTCCTGCCATGGCCTCCAGAGTGCTGGGATTGCAGGCATGCACCATCATGCCTAACTTAGGCAAGAACTTAGGGATCCATGAATGCTAGGCAAGAATTCAACCAACTGTTTTCCCACCCAATAGCCAATGCCCTTTTTTTTTTACTTTAAAGACCTTCAAAACACTCCTCTTCGTCGTCGTCATCATCCTTTTCCTCTTCCTCCTCCCTTGCCTCCTCCTCCTCTTCCTCCTCCTCCCTCTCCTTCTCCTCTTCCTTCTCCTTCTCCTCCCTCTTCTCATCCTAATGCTAAGCAACTCTGTGTTTAGTGTTTGCTTGGTGGAGTTGACATAAAAGTTAGCCAACCTGACCCAAGTGGCTAATGTGCACAAAGACTAAAGATGGAGGAAAGGCAGAGAAGACTACCTCATGTGTCCACCAGAGCTGTTGGGGTCAGTGCCTAGATGGGCGAGAACAACTTTCAGAAGACACCGCTGTATCAGGTGACCCTGATCCAGGTCTGCTTTCTCAGGCCCAGGTTTGATGACCCATGAGAGAGGGTGCTACACAGCCTTAGATCAACATGCCCTCTACAGAACCAGGAGGTAGACATACAGCAAAATACACCAGGCTCCAGGTTCTATGGTAACTAGAGACTAGCTAAGATAAGATCAACACACAGAGAATATGTTAACTGCGTCGTGTCCCAGCCTGCTATCTGTGGTGACCCTAAAGGATAAAAGGTCACTGCTATAATGTTCTTCCTTACCCCAATATGGCTATAGAGGGAAAACAAAGAAATGCTTCAGTATGTAACAGAAGTAGAGCCATACTTCCTCCCCAAAATAGCCAGTAGACTACAAAACAACAACAACAAAACCTATAGGTATGAAGAAAGATGTGCATTTTTAAGAGATTGTTATCCTAAATTGTGTGCATGTGTGTCTGTATGTGCTCGTGATGCAGGTGCCAGTAGAGGCCAGGAGAGGGTGTTGTACCCCCTGTACCTGGAGTTGCAGGCAGTTTTGAGCTGCCCATTGTGGATCCTGGGAACAAAATTCAGATCCTCTGAAAGAGAAAGTACATTCCATAACCACTGAGACATCAATCCAATCCAGAAACTTCATTTTCCTAGTGTGGGTCCTATATCACCATTTAGAGTATTGGGTTGTGGGGTTTTTGTTTGTTTGTTTGTTTGTTTGTTTGTTTTTGTTTTTTTAAGCTTTGCCTGTTTTCCATCTGAAAACAGCTTTAACTCTGTTCAGCTTTAAGACATGAAATACTGAGCAAGGGAAGATTTTCATAAGGGTGAATTTTTCTTCACACTGTCCCCCTTTAATACACTATCGAGTTTAGGCTTATAAATCCTATCAAGATGTAACACAATGGATAAGTTCACAGTTCACACAAGCTGACCCAGGGACTGGGAAGCTTGGCTCAGTCAATGAAGTTCTTGTTGTACAATCATGAGAACCCGAGTTTGAATCCCCAGAACTCATGTAGAATCCAAGCACAGTAATTCCTGTCTGTAAGCCTAGCACACCAGGGATTGTGGGATTCAAGTGGACATAGAGCTCATTGGCCAGCCAGTTGAGACAAACCAACCAATCCAATGTCCAGTGAGATCTTGTCTGCAAAACCCAAGTGGTTGCTGGAGAGACATTTTACTGGGTAAAGGCTCTTGCCATACAAGCTTGAAGACCTGAGTTTAAATCCCAAGAACCCATGAGGAGATGCATGTTCAAGGTGAACCTCTATAATCCTCTTCTCCTTCAGGGAGATGGGATGTAGAAAGAGAAAAATCTGCAACTGCTTTGGGGAAAGCCAGCCCAGTACACAAAGCAAGTCAACAGCAAAGAGATACAACTGCATTGAGAAAATGGAGTGACAGAACACTCTGATGAAAGCAACTTAAGAGAAAAAGAGTTTCTTTTGGCTCACAATTCAAGGATACAGTCCATCAGGGCAGGAAATTCAAGGTGGTAGGACCTTGAGGCAACTGGTCACTTCTCATCTATAGTCAAGAAGCAGGGAGACAAAGGCTACCATTCAGATCCCTATCTCCACATACACCCCAGGTTTCCAGCCAGGGAATGGTGCCACCCACAATGGGCGAGTCTTCCCACATCAGTTAATGTAACCATGATAATTCCCCATAAAAATATCCAGAGGCCCATCTCCCAGGTGATTCTAGAGTCTGTCAAATTGAAAACAGCAAACATCTCAATGGATATAATGTTTGAAGGTGAACTTTTGAGTTGTTCTGTCATGAGGCTATTCTACGTAAGACTGCTATGAATATTCCTGCGAAATCTTTTGGTGAACATATGTGGCTTTCTGTTGGATATATAACTTAAGAGTAGAATTCCTGAGTCAAGTTATGTATATTTTCCTATTGAAGATTCTACAAAGCTGTTTCATAAGGATTGTATAAATTTAGACTCTTGTCAGCAAAGCATGTGAGTTCCAGTTACTTCACATTTTCCTTTTTTATTTTATCCAAGTTTATTATCATATTACATTATGGCTTGACTCTGCATTTCCCTGGTGACCGTACCCCTTCTATACCCAAGAGTTGTTTGGTATCTAATGCCTGGTACAAAGTAAATTTCTAAGTGTCTGTTAATGCTTCACTTCTGTCAATTTGACAGAACATCATGACCAACAGCAACTTAGGGAAGAAAAGGATTTATTTCAACTTACAATTCCAATAGCCCATCACTTAGGAGAAGTCAAGGCAGGAACTCACACACCTTGTCACAGCAGATATTTTGTCAAGGGCAGAGAGACATATATACATAGTTACTAGCTGGTTACTTGTGCTTATATTTGGCTAGATTTAGACTCAGGTTTAGCTAGATACAGGTCAAGACCATTACCTAGGGAATAATGATACCCACAATGGGCTATTGTTAACTGGATATTTACACACTAGTTAACAATACAATTACCACACGTGTGCTCATAGGCCAAACTGGTATAGGTAATTGTTCATTAAGACTCTCTTCTCAGGTGACTCCAGGTTGTGTCAAGTTTGTAGTTAAAAACTAACCAGCAGACTCTCTTAGGCATTTTCCTGCTGTCTTTCTTCTCATTGTTATGCATCTTTCCTTGGTGCTAATCTTTTTTCACTGATATTTTATATCAGCGTTTTATCCTCTATGGCAGAGATTCTCAACCCCTTTCAGGGTCGCATATCAGATATTTACATCATGTTCCATAACAGTAGCAAAATTACAGTTATGAAATAGCAACACAATAACTATTGTTGGGGATCGTCATAACATGAGGACTGTATTAAAGGGACACAGCATTAGGAAGGTTGAGAGTCATTGCTCTATGACTTAGCTTTTGTTTCATTTGTTTTCACTTAATTACTTTGCTTCCCACTTACTCCCCCTTATCTGGTTTCCTCCTCCCACGATCATTCCCCTATGCCCCCCTTACCTCCTGTCCTCTTCCCACCCTCTCTGGTATTTCTAGTCTCTTCAAAGCTATGCACTTCCTCTCCCACTGAGGCCAGACAAGGCAGCCCGGATAGTAGAACATATCTCACATATAAGCAACATCTTTTGGGATATCCCCCATTCCAGTTGTTCAGGACCTACATGAAAGTCAAGCTGCAAATCTGCTACATATTAGCAAGGAGGCCTAGGTCCAGCCACGTGTGTTCTTTGGTTGGTGATTCATACTTTAAAAGCCCCAAGGGGTCCAGATTAATTGACTTTGTAGGTCTTCCTGTGGAGTTCCTATCCCCTTCAGGGTCCACAATTCTTCCTCCTATTCTTTCATAAAAGTCCCCAAGCTCTGTCCACTGTTTGGCTGTGGGTGTCTGCATCTGTCTGAGTCATCTACTGGGTTTAGCCGCTCAAAGAACAATATGTTTCTCTCTGCAAGCATAACAGAGTATCATCAACAGTGTTAGAGATTGGTGCTTGACTGTGGGATGGATCAGAAGTTAGGCAGGTTATTAGTTAACCATTCCCTTGGTCTTTGTTCCCTCCCCCTTGCCTTTATTACTTGTAGACAGGATGCACTTTGGATTGAATGTTTGGGTTGTGGATGAGTTGGTGTCTCTGGCACTCCACTTGGGTTTCTGTCTAGTTACAGGAGGAGGCCTCTTCAGGTTCCATATCTTCAATGCAGTGAGTCACAACTAAGGTTACCACCATTGATTCTTGGGTGCCTCCCTTACCCTGGGTCTCCGTCTCATCCTAGAGATGCCCCCCCACCTCCTCATCACTGTCAGGTGCAGAAGTTTATCTTAAATGTTTTAATATAGTCTAGTATAGCAAGATTTCCCACTGTAGCTAGTATTTTTTCCCAAGAAGTGGTATTAGTCATAGTTCTATAAAGGAACATCACTAATAAAGTGAATTTACATTATATATGATATATTATGTACATTATTTATACATGATATATATACATGTATTACACATTACATATAATATATACACATATACATAATCAGTGTGACTTACAGGCTGTAGCCTGACTAGTTCAACAATGGCTGTCTCCTGACTAAAAAGCTAAGAATTTAATAGCTGTTCAGTCCACAGGGCTGGATGTCTCAGTTGGTCTTCAGCTTATGTTAGGATCCCAAAAAGAGTAGGTTCTAACACCAGTGGAGGAATATCTCAGCAGCAGGATTGTGTAAGTTGCCAGTGAGAGAAAAGGCCAGCCAGCAAAAGCAAATGCTTCCTACTGGTCCTTTTATATGGCTTTCCATCAAAAGGGTGTGGCCCAGATTTTAGGTCTTCCCACCTCAGAGAATCCAATCAAAAATACTCCTCACAGGTATGCTCATCTCCTTGGATTTTAGGTGATATGTGATCAAGTTGACACCAAGACAAGTCATCACAGAAGTCTACTTTCTCAGAGCTGTGAAGATATCTTCTGTCTTAGATATACAAATGAAAAAGGAACAAGAAGGGACAGGCTGAGGAGGTGACAAAGTCAGGGAAGTACTTTCATGCAAGCATTAGGATGTAAGTTCAATGCCTAGCATTCACCAGTATGGTGGCATCCACTGGATAATCCCATTTCTTAAGATTAGAAACAGGAAGGTAACTGAAACTGACCAGGTAGCCAGTCTAACCTGCACTGAGCTCCAGGACAATGAGAAATGCCATCTCAAAACACAAAATAGACACTATCTAAGGAAGGTTTAGAATGAACCCCAATGTTGATCTGGCCTTCATGCCCATGTGACAGAGAGAGAGAGAGAGAAAGAGAGAGAGAGAGAGAGAGAGAGAGAGAGAGAGAGAGAGAGAGATGAAGAAGACAGGACTTTCTTTTAACATGTGGATAACCTACTAAACCCGTGTGGTCTACTTCAATGTCATCCAATCTCCTGCTTTTTCTTATACCCTCAGTTCAGTACCTTTACTACTTGTACAAGTCTTCACCTGACACCACCTACCTCAATCAGCACAGCTTGAGAACAAATCTCAAACACTGGTTCTGGAACAGAGGCAGGATGGTTGTGCAGGGGAGGTGTATACAGTTGCTCCTTCTGAACTGGAATGTACTAGAGCAGCTCTCTGTCACTCACAGATGCCAGTGAGAAGAGACAGGAATAAAATCTTTAAAACCACATTATTCAGAGAGCTGGCGATTGGAAAACAGTGGGCTAACAGTTTCAAAATCTGCCTTCTATTTTACCTTATAGAGAGATGCAGGGAGAAGAGGGCAGGAACGAGGTCAGCCAAACATTCAAAGCTCAGGCTTCTCATTCTGGTCATGTAGTCAGCCATGTTGCTGGGACATGTGGTACCCATGTTTCCCTCACTATCTTTCTCTGTACACTTCCCCTTCTGTTGATGTCTGGGCTCACACTCTTTCTGCTGTTGTCAACCGTGTCCTCCCAAGAGCATCTGAGCTGGGATGGGGGTTCCCTCAGAACAGATAAACCATTCAACTGTGTGAGCACTAAGGCAGCGATGACATATGTGTACTTCTTTTTATAGTATAGAGTATCAGGAATTCATCACACAGGCCATGAAAGTGCCCATGTCTGCTCCTCCTGTCCCCTGTCCCTTCCACATAGAAGCTCATCTGAAATTTTGTTAGCAGCATGTTCCGATTGTGAGACACTGTGACCTCACAGAGTAACCACAGCAGTAGCATTTATCAGGGGTCCAAAGCAAGCCAATAGTTGAGATTCTGTATCACCCTTTCTATGGTAGTGTTTCACAGTACTGAACATGATGGATGACATCTGGGAGACTTGTGCCTGGAAAAGGCATCCTCAGCAAGCCTGCAAAGTCACTAGAGACTTCTGGAGAAAAGGCAGAAGATGAGTTTGTTTTCATCTAAATTGACCTGCTAACCTCTTGTTGTATTTCAGAGAGAGCAGGTAACAGATAGTGGGAAACATAAAGGATTTTATTTTGCATCAGAAACCATGTTCTTCATGGACTTTGAGCCTTAATGCAGGAGGCAAACTAGAGTTGTACAGGCATAGCCTGAGAGGAGGAAATTTGAAAAGTTGGACTTTTGCTAGTTCATTTTTAGCAGCTGAGCCTAAGGGTCTGACTACGTACCCGATATGAAGGGCAGTTAAATTAGAAGTGTTGACAGAGCCAAGAATCACCCAGCTCTCCACATACAATAGACATAAAAATAGCACAAAGAGCAAATTCATCCATAACCTTGAACCACAGAGCAAAAAACATTCTGTGCAAAATTCTGTTCCACTTCACCCTATGAGTTTTCCATTTCTCTTGATGTCAACCATGATGAATCCACGTGGCTCTAAAGACAATAAACAACCCAAGCCCCTTTGGTGACAGCCAAACAAAGCTCCACGCTGGATAAATCAAGTCTATGTTGTCAAAAAATTAATAGGTTCATCATTTCTCAATCCTCTAAAACCCATGAATTTGTTCGAGATTGTTTGTGAACAATTCAGTCAATCAATGTTAGCACAGAAACACGACAAGAGGAGACAGGGGCTTGGGACCCAGCTAGTTAGTGGGAGATTCTTTAAGAGAAATAGTATTTGGGGACATGGGGAAGTGGCTCAGTGGGCAAAGTCCCTGCCACAAAGGACCTGCGTTTGGATCCCAGTACCCACAGCAAAGCTGGGCATGGAGACCTGGGGATGTGCTCCACCACCAGGGAGATGAGGAAGGGAGCATCCCTGGAGCTTGATGGCAGCAAGTCTTGCTGAATGCATGAGCTGCAGGTTCAGTGAGATTCTGTCTCAAGTACTAAGGTGGAGAGGGCCATGTGGTAGGAACCTCTCACCTCTACACATATGCACACAAACTCCTATGCACCTGTACACACACACACACACACACACACACACACACACACATATGCACATACACACCACACACAAAATATGGTAATGGAACAAGACGTAATCCTCTTGAACTCACAAGTGAATTTTTAAATTAATCTTGTGAGGGAAAGGGGCCAACAAATAGTTAAACACTCAAGTATGATTAAGTTTCAGAAGCAATGGGTAATAATACACTGAATAAGTATCAGGAACAGGACATGCCATAACACTGGGCACTGGGCGTGAATGAATAGATGAGGTTGTTGAATATTTAAAATTATTCACTCAGTTTCCAAAACCCACACTGGGTAGCTCACTACCACTTTTAACTCAAGCTCCTCTGAGAAGCTGCCTCTGGCCTCCATGGGCAGTCCGTATGCACATAGCCACTAACATAATCACATGTACATATATATACACAGACACATACTCACACACACATACACACAGTCACATACACAGAGACACACACAGAAACACACATACATACATACACACACACTCACAGAGACAGACACAGACACATACTAAACACTCATACACACTCACAGACATACACACATTTACACACATTTACACACACTCATACACAAAATTCCCTCTCTCTCTCTCTCTCTCTCTCTCTCTCTCTCTCTCTCTCTCTCTCTCTCCCTCCCTCCCTCCCTCCCTCCCTCCCTCCCTCCCTCCCTCCCTCCCTCCCTCTCTCTCTCTCTCTCTCTCTCTCTCTCTCTCTCTCTCTCTCTCTCTCTCCCTCCCTCCCTCCCTCCCTCCCTCCCTTCCTCCCTCTCTCTCAAATATTTTTAAAGGTCAAAAGGGAACAGAGCAGTTTGCTTATAGACAGGCTGTGACTGAGCACCGTGACAGTGGCCCGTGGTTCCTATCAAGCTCAGCCTCCAGCCTTGTCTGCTGGTGGGGTGTTCAGAGATGGATAAACCCAGAACTCACAGACCCTTCTCTGGATTAAAGCCACCACCAGCCATTCTCTCGAGTGTTCACTTTGAGAGACAGACTGAGCCTGCCTGTGATTTCAGATGGTACAAAGGCGTCTCTGGGCATGAGATCTATTCACTCCCCCAAGTTCTCCATTTTCCTGGGCCTTTCACACATCCAAATTAGGACTCCCCTGGGAAAACACAGTGGACCTTCTCATCTAACACCAATTAGACCCCACCTTTACCCAAACCTTCCTTGCTTAAGATACACAGTCTGTTTGGAACAGACTCTTGACTAGACTTTGAAGGTCATTCCTCCCTGGACTTGTGGGGTAAACTAAATAAAGCAAGTATTTGGGAGTCCCCAGGTAATCCTGGTTTCATCAATATAATGTAGA
Source organism: Micromys minutus (assembly GCF_963924665.1). Taxonomy (NCBI): domain Eukaryota; kingdom Metazoa; phylum Chordata; class Mammalia; order Rodentia; family Muridae; genus Micromys; species Micromys minutus. The sequence goes on from NC_137979.1 coordinate 9,779,170, forward strand.
GAACAATTAAGGAATGAGTGAGGAAGGGTCAGAACCCTCTGAAGGTCAGATCAGTTCTCCAAGATGTCTGAAGAATGTGGCAACACAGAACAAGAGGTAACATGTTCATAACCACAATGGTAGGCATTACCGTGGCTTCCTAGTGTCCATGTTACCTTGGCCAATCCAGTAACAATCCATTGCATTCACAATATGACTATTCCAGTTTTAAAGATGAGGAGATAAAAAAAATTAGGGCAAGGCCACAAAATTGAGAAATCTCAGGGTCAGACCTCACCTGTCTGTCAGTCACTGTGCCAGGGCAAGACAGGGAGGACAGCGGGGCATCGGCATGAGTAAATGTCTGTCTAATGCTGGCCCCAGCATTAATTATGAAGGTCACATTAGGAAAACTCACTTGTGATGTCACTTCTGACTTAACAATATCAGAACTTCCAGCTCCTTTGCAAGGAACATTTTTATCTTTCAATATTACAAAGTCAGGTAGCTGCCTCAGGGGTCAGCACCACTGTCCTGGTTATTTTAGGGGTGGGAGAAATCAGGCTGAGTCTCAGAAATTAAATGATTCCTTTTATGTCTGCTATAACAACCCTGAGGTAGAAGAGTGTGGCCTTCTCTCCGGGGAAACAGACTTGAAGTGAAATAGGGATTTATTTTCCCAGTGGTTCACACTGCTACTCCCCAAGCCCCTCCCCCCACTGTCTCAGGCAATCTTCTCTCTCTCTCTCTCTCTCTCTCTCTCTCTCTCTCTCTCTCTCCTGGGCCCTACTCCAATTTAAATGTTAACTCTTAAGAAGCTATGGGAGAGCATATACAGGGACTCTCATCCTCACTGGGGTGCTAGACAAAGCCTGAGCAGGCCAGAACCAGCCCGTCCCCTGAAGTCAAGACAGAGTTGGGAAGCACAAGTGGGCTGGCATTACAGTGACGGAGTCTGGCCGCTGATTATCCTCCCATGCCTTAGTCTTACTCCCTTTTCTCATTTGTGGGACAAAATTATTTGATCCCCCCCCAAAGAAAGGCAAATTAAGAGAGGAAGGTTTGTTTGGGCTCATTATTTGGGGGTACAGTCCATCACGGTTGTGATGGAAGGAACTCAGGACATCTGGTGCCCTTGCATCTATGGTCAGGAAGCAGAGATAAATAGTTGCTATTGCTCGGTGTTGAGGACCCTTGATAACCAACTATTGAGCGATGTCAATACCAGCAACAAACCTGCCCAGCCTTTGTCCCCTAAACCCCTGTGGCTGAAGACAGGTTGGGATCCTACTCCAGCCAAGTTCAGCTTTGGAGTTGTGCATGAGACCCAAAGTATTAGGTATTAAGCCAGCTATATAAAGATTCAACTTGATCAGTTTATAAATGCAGCCAATGGCAAGTGGCCTGCTCAAAACCTGAGGCCAGGACGTGTTGCGGTAAATATTTTTAATATTTAATATTTACCACAACAAGGAAGGACCTTGAAATATAACTTGCTTCCCAAAGGTATTACTTCCATATCCATAATTAGTCAGTAAGAACCATGGCCACCCTCAAGGGAAGAAGTTTCATGACATCTCTAAAAATTCCTATCTAATCTGCTATAACTTTAAAAGCGTATGCTTTCCTGGCTGCTAATCACCGCTGTCAGGTTAGTGTTAGTCATGGAGAGAAGGGGAATATTCTAGAAGAAACAAAGGAAGACAGTCCATGAAATTTTTTCACTCGTTTTCAAGGTGATCTGTAAGGCGTATTATTGATGGTACTTTTCATCTTTCTGATGGGAGGCTGGAAAAATGGTTCAGGAAGTTTCCAGTGGGCTCCCTGGCCAGACATGGAAGTTGGTCAACTTCAGGTTATGGGACAAATGGTGTCTCAAAACCCAAGGTGGAAAGCAACTTGCCTCTACTCACATGGACAATAATGCATACATATGTGCATGCGCGTGCACACACAGGCTATTTTCATTTATATAAACGTAAATATACTGATGATGAGCTAATGCTGCCTTAATAAACTAAAAAAAACTTGCCAATTCCTAATGACACTGCCATTTGGGGATGCATGTGGGAATACAAGCAGCGAGAGTTTGGCATCTGCACTTTTCAGTTTTGTGTTCAAACCCAAAAATATTTGCTGAGTGCCTAACCTTAGGAACTTCAGAGGAGTCAAACTTAAAAGAATTCATTCTTTTTCTAGTTACTTGGGATCTACTTTGCAGTGTGGGGAGGATAGTCACAGATGGGGAGAGGAGGTGGAATAGAGGGCTGGAAGCAGACCTAGGCATAGCACAGACTGGAAGCACCAGTGGGACTGAGCAGAGCTGGCTGTGTGCTATGCTGTTAGCAGAGCCAGGCAGGCAGCAGCATGCCATAGAGGAAGATGAGAAAGGCAGAAGAGCAGCTGGAAAGCAGGGGATGGTTCAGACCTGAGCTTCTCTAAGTTCCCCCCCAGCGCATCCACCCATCATAGACACTTAACAAGACTAGGAAGCATACCAAACGACACGTTCTGTGCAGACGGTGAAGAACGTGGAATCTGGTGAACTTGGTGAGAATGGACAGTGACACAGAGATGAGGAAGACAAGTATAAAGAGTCGTCACAAAATTAGAAAGAGAGCAATCCAGTGCTGGCTACTTATCCCAGAGTATGGTGAGGACTTGGAGAGATGCCAAAACCCCTGGATGTACTGTACCAAAATTTGAGAATGACTAAAACATACATTGATCAATGAGTGGATATGTACATGTGGCCCACACACTCACAGGAGTAACTTTAGCCTTCAAAAGTCCCAGTGGCATCAAGGCTAAATCCTGGGGACATTGTCAAATCAAATAAACCAGGCAAAGCACAAATATCAAATAATATCATTGGGAAAGTCAAGTTCACAAACTCAAGGAATGAATGTCAGAGTTTTGGCTGTTTTTCCTATTGCTATGATAAAATACCTTGGCATAATTCACAGGAGAAATGCTTGATTTGGGCTCATTGAGGTTCAAGTCAATCATGGTAGGGAAGTCACCGAGGCAGCTGGTCACACTGCATCCACAGTCAGAAAGTAGAAAGCATTGAATGCTAACGTTTAATTCAGCTTCTCCTTCAGATAACATCCAGGATTCCAGCACAGGAAAAAGGTGCTACTCATGGTGGGTACTTCCCAACATACCCTGATTATCTTCACAGTGATTCTAGAGCTAATCAAGTTCGCAATTGTGATTAGTCTTCATGGCCACTCACATGGGGTAAAGGGAAAATGTGTAGCTATTTCGTATTTTACATTTACTCCATTTATTTTCTATGTGTGAGTGTTTTGCCTGTGTAAATGTCTGTGCCCAACATGAGGGTTGCAAACTGTCATGTATCGTGTGGCTGCTGAGAATTAACGTCCTGACTTCTGAAGAAACAGTTAAGTGTTCTTCAGTGTTGAGCCATCTCTCCATCCCAAATGTAATCCTTGGGTGTCGAGTTCCAATGAGCTCTTTTGTACAACCTTATGTCAACAGGCAATGTCAATATATTGCACACTTAAAATTGTGTCCCATAAGTAAATATCATGTAAAATGGTCTCGCAAAAATAAATTTTAATAAAGAAGAGGGAGAAGGCACATACTGCTTTTGCAGAGGACCAAAGTTTTGACTTCCAGCATTCAAATAGAGTAGCTCAAAACTGACTGTGTAACTTGAGTCCCAGGGAGTCTAAGAGCCTCTGCTGGCCTCTCTGGGCTCTACATTCTGTTGCCCATACCCACATACAAACATGTAATAAAAACGAGACAAAACCTTTTAAACAGTTAAAGAAATAGCGACTATGAATTTGAGAAAGAGAAGACGATGGAAGGAGGAAACAGAAGATAGACTTGAAGTGATTATATCTTAAGATTAATATTCTGTAAAAATTTACTGATTTTAAGTCAGGATTTTAGGATTTGTGTTTGTCTTTTATTATACCCCAACAGCATTTAGACTGTAATGAAAGAGAAGAAACTCCCCCACAGCCTACAGTTTGAGTAAATGTAATATCTACCAAATGCACTCATAAAGCTTTGGCATTTGTAGAGATTGTCCTGGTGGAGAAACTGGGAGAAGCTTCTTGCAGTAGACACCTTCTGAGACAGAATGGGAAGCTAGGGGAAAAAATCTCTTATTTGGTTGGGTTTTTGTTTGTTTGGGTGATTTTTGTTTGCTTCTTTTTGTTTGTTTTTGGTTGCTTGTTTGTTCATTTGTATTGTGTCTATATGATAGAAGAAATTTAACCAGTGATTCACAGACAGCGACAATGACTGCAAGGGATGAAAGTTGAGAGAAAGCATCTATTTATAGGGATCTTCTCTGCACAGGAAAAGTGACTGGACAACTAGAAAAGAAAAGATGGGCCAACTTTACATTTGTAATTTTGATGGCACAGACAAATATGTAGAGAGTAGTCTCAATCAATTGTAGCCAAATCAACATCTTCATTGAGGACAGGTGAAGAGGAGTATCAAGCCTTCACAGGACCAAGGGTTTCTCCTGCTATTGATGCCAGACAGTGCCATCTTCTGCTACATATGCAGCTGAATCCGTGTGTCCCTCCCTGTGTACTCTTTGGTTGGTGATTTAGTCCCAGGGAGCTCTGAGGGGTTATGGTTGGTTGATATTGTTCTTCCTATGGGGTTGCAAACCGCTTCAACTCCTTCAGTCCTTTCTCTAACTCTTCCATTGGGGTCCCCGTGCTCAGTCCAATGGTTGACTGTGAGCATCTGCCTCTATATTTGTCAGGTTCTGGCAGAGCCTCTCAAGAGACAGCTCTATCAGGCTACTTTCAGCAAGCACTTCTTGGCATCCACAATAGTGTCTTGGTTTGGTGTCTGTATATAGGATGGATCCCCAAGTCAGGCAGTCACTGGATGACCTGTCCTTCAGTTTCTTCAAACTTTGTTTCCATATTTCCTTTAGACAGGAGCCATTCTGGGTTAAAAATTTGGGGATGAGTGGGTGGCCCATCCCCCAACTGAAGGACTTGCCTAACCTCTGGATATGTTCTCTATAAGTTCTTCCTTCCCTTTGTTGGGCATTCCAGCTAATCTCATCCCTGTTGGGTCCTGGGAGCCTCTTGCTTTCCTGGCATCTGACACTTGCTGGTAGCTACCTCCAGTTCCCCATCCCCCATCGCTACACACCTCTGTTCAAATTCCTGACCCTCTGTATTTTATCCCCGTCTCCTCCCATAATTGATCCTGCCCTCCTTTGTCTCCCTCTTCCTCCTTTCTTTCTCCCAAGTCCCTCTCATGAGTATTTTGTTTCCCTTTCTAAGGAAAACTGAAGCATCTACATTTTGGTCTTCTTCACAATATCTTGGGTATTCCAAGGTTTTGGGCTAATATTCACTTATCAGTGAGTGCATACTATGTGTGTTCTTTTGTAACTGGGTTACTTTACCAGTATGATATTTTCTAGTTCCATCTATTTGCCTAAGAATTTCATGAAGCCATTGTTTTTAATAACTGAGTGCTATCCCATTGTGTAAATTTACCATATTTTCTGTATCCATTCTTCTGTTGAAGGACATCTGGGCTATTTCCAGTTTCTGGCTATTATAAATAAGGCTGCTATGAACATAGTGGAGCATGTATCCTTGTTATATGTTGGAGCATCTTTTGGAGTATATGCCCAGGAGGGGTATAGCTAGGTCCTCAGGTAGTACTATGTCCAATTTTCTGAGGAACCACCAGACTAATTTTCAGAGTAGCTACTCTGGAACCAGCTTGCAATCTTCCCTACAATAGAGGAGTGTTCCTCTTTCTCCACATCATCACCAGCATCTGCTGTCACCTGAATTTTTGACCTTAGCCATTCTGACTGATGTAAGGTGGAATCTCGGGGTTGTTTTGGTTTGCATTTTCCTGATGACTAGGATGTTGAATATTTCTTTAGGTGCTTCCCAGCAATTCAATATTCCTCAGTTGAGAATTTTTTGTTTAGTTCTGTACCCCATTTTAATAGGGCCATTTGACTCCCTGGAGTCTAACTTCTTGAGTTCTTTGTATATATTGGCTATTAGTCCTCTATCGGATGTAGTATTGTAAAAATCTTTTCCTAACCTGTTAGCTGCCATTTTGTCCTATTGACACTGTCCTTTACCATAAAGAGGCTTTACAATTTTATGGGGGTCCCATTTGTTGATTGTTGATCTTAGAACATAAGCCACTGGTGTTCTATTCAGGAAATTTTCCCCTGTGCCTATGTGTTCAAGGCTCTTCCCCACTTTCTCTTGTATTAGCTTCAGTGTATCTGGTTTTATGTGGAGGTCCAATTCTCAAGTCCAAGTGGATCAAGGGTCTCCACATAAAACCAGACATACTGGGGATATCTCTTGAGAACATCTGTCAAGAAACAAGATGGAAGGTTGAGAGTATCAGCTGATGATAGGCGAAAGAGAAGGAAGGTGGGTGTGGCTGGGGTGGTAAGAAGGGAAGCAAAGCTTGGCCTTCCAAGGCTCCACTGTATGATTAACAGGGATTTGTTTTCCCCACCCCTGTGTTTGTTTTTCTATTATTTCTATGACAGGACTGAGCATCTTGAAGCAACTCAAATATATTAATTTGCAGCTCTTATGTTGAACATCCAATTCTGGGTCAAAGGGATAAGATGCTGCTACCCAGGGACTCCTGGGGGATGGGGAGAAGGACCTGTTTCCTCGAACATTTGGATTATTGGCAAAATATGGTCACTCTTGTTTTAAGAACAACCTTGTTTCTTTTGGTGGCTGTTGGCTAGGGGCTGTTTCTGACTTCTAGACAACACCCTGTCCCCTGATCCTCTCCTCTTCCTCACCTGGCCATGCATCATCTCACCCTGTGATGAGCTGCAGACCATCCCAGTAACCCTGCCTCGTCTCATCAGCCAGCCCTTCTGACTTCCTCTTCCACTTTCAGAGGCCAAGCTGTTTACCTAGTGGCCACTCCTTGTTTTAAAGTTCCTAACTTTAATTCTCCAAAAGTTCTCTTTTGTTATTTAATGAAATATGTCCATAGGTTCTAGGAGTAAGGATTTGGGTGACTTTGAGGGTAAATTTTCTGCCTGTGACACCCCACTTGGTAAGTTAGGTAACTTGTCCAAAGTCATGGCCTCATCTTTGTAGCCAACTTTGAGCCTAAACAGCCTGGGGACGGCACCTTTTTCCTTCCTACCTTAATTACTATGCTTTCCAGAAAACACAATGTTGAGGCTGGGAGGATTGCTCAATGGTGAGTTATCTGCTTCTCCTGTGCAAGGCTCTGGATTCCACATATAACATAACAGCAAAGAAAGGACGGTGGGAGAAAAGAAGAAAAGGCAGAGAGAGGAAGAGAAGAAAAGAGAAAGAGGAGAGAAAGAGAAGGGGGAACTAATTGCAGACATTCTCAAATGGAAGACATGAGAAATATATTTTGAAGGGAAGTTTGTAATGGTTTACAGCCAGCCTGCATTCATTTTATAGTATTCTGTAAAATAGCCAACCCCACTCAACATATTAACATAGTACATCCAAATTCTGGAGTCAGAGCCAGCATGCTCTGACTTGGTTCTCAGCTGGGGACTCATACAGTTGCAATGGAGTTGTCAGCCACTAAGCTCCTGCCCAGAGCTCAGGACCCTCTTCCACACATTCCCTTTGCCATCAAAATTTACTTCCTGGTAACTACAGGAGCTGTTGTCTTGCTGACTATGAATGAGAACCACTCAACTTTGAGGGATCTTTCTGGGTGGTGGGGAGGGGTGTTGAGTCCCTCTCATCTTGATGATAGAAACTATCCCTGACCCCAGCCCTCACATACACATTTTCAATCTCTCCAACTTCTGTCTGCTACAAGATTCTATCCATGAGTTCCATGCTTGGAACAGGCCCACTAGGTAAGATCATCAGTTTAAGTTCAACTGATGGATCAGTGGAGATTAGCACTCTCCCATAGGTAAGCTCCCCTTTGTAACTGAGCACAGCCTTGAGTGAGCTTAGGACAGAGGCCAGTTTACAATGCTGCCCACTTATCTTCCTTGCACATGGGAAGGGACTAACCCATGTTCTTGGATGCAGGAGCACAGAAAGGAGGATGAATGGTAGAAATGGATGCTAAAAACGGGGACCTGGTAAAAGCAGTGTTCCCTGACCTCTTCAGAAGGATGTAGAAGAAGGCTCTCATCTCCTGAGGTTTAGGAGGAAGATCCCACACTCTTAATCTCTTGAATACCAGAAGGAAGGTTCTTTGGAGCCTGTTCCTCCCAATTTACAGCCTGGGGGCAAGACCAAAGTCCAGTCAGTCTCTAGCCTTGGTATTATTGTCAAGAGGGAGGCTGTGCTTGGCTGGAACTCTTGGGGCAGAAATGGGAAGATCGAAGCAGGTGCTTCGTGCCTGTAATAACCCAAAGAGATCTTCGACAGTGATTCACCAATGGTAGGGAACTGTCAGGATTTGTGGGAACTTCAGTTTTTTACAGTGCGTCTAAAGAAGCAAACTTTATTATTTTAACTTGTGTCTTACAGAACGTGTTCCCTGACAATCACTTTGCAAAGATAGCTAAAGGAACAGGATTTTATACCATGGGAGAATTGTAGATACATCTGAATTATCACTTCTTCCAAAATAGTCTTCTAAAGCTTTGCGATGAGCCTATTGAGTCATAGACAGAGCATTTACTTCTTTTCTTCTATAGATAGCTCAGGAAAGCGGGACAAACTGCATGTGAGGTTTCCTGTTCCTTCAACAGATCTGGGGACTGTATTGGGTTGTAGAAGTTGAAGAAGGAATCTAAACTCCTTTAATGGCTTCATAGTTGGGTGTGGTCACAAATGAAGCTGAAAAAAAAAACAGAGACTCGTGACCAGTGCAAGGGTTTCCAATAAATGAGAAACATGAATGGAGGCTCCAGGCAGACAATCTTAAAGAGAAGGGGCCTCTCAGAAGGGTCTGCATCTGAGCTCAGGGCTCTGCTTAGTCTAGAACCCACTGTTTGATCTCCAAACATGTTCTATGGTGCCCATAATTTTGATCAGATGAAGCCTTTTTCTGCCTCAGGACCCATGTTCCTCCACACTGTGTTCGCTGTCTAAAAATAGATGCTCCCAAGCTATTCACACTTTCAGACTTTTCCCCAACCTTCCACTCTGCCTTTGTTTCTTTCCCAGTTGCTGAGATTAAAATAATCCTGACAAAGTATCTTAAGAAAGGAAGGGTTTAGTCCAATGCGCAGTCACAAGTTACAGTGCAGAGAAGCCACAGTACCAGGTGCTTGAGACTCCTGGGTCTATTGCATCCACTGTCAAAAACAGAGGGCAAGGGATGGGATGCATGCCGCTGCTTAGCTCGCCGTCTCCATCTCATACAGTCCACATGCCTAGGCAATGGTGCGACCCACAGTGGGCAGGTCTTGCCATATCAATTCATTCAGTTAAGGAAATTCTTTCCTTGATGTTCAGCACCCAACCTCATCTAAACAATCCCTCACTGAGATGTCTGCAAGATGAATTCAGTCAACTGCAAGTTGGCAGTTAACACTAACTGTCGTGATCTGTCATCCTTCACATTACCCAGTCGGAGGGAGGCCCTCCTTCACTCTTCCAGACTCCCCATCATCCATCAAGTTAGTGAATTAAAAATCACAGTATCGACTGGTGACCTCAGCCAGTCCTGCTCATATAGCAGATGGGGGCTTGAGGATCCAAGAGGTGAGGTTAGCTCCTTGGATTTCCACAGCTAGAAAGGATGAAGCTGGGATTTGAATTCAGATCTTATGATCCAACACACCAGAGTTGTGAGCACTGTGCTTGGCTTTCTAGGTCTTACGGGACTGCCACCCGCTCACTGGGGCTGGAGAGGTGGCTCTGCTGTTAAGAGCACTTGTGGCTCTTGCAGAAATCCTAAAATCAGTTCTCATCATCTACACTGCGCAACTCACACGGGCTGAAAGTCCAGCTCCCAGGGGTCTGATTCCCTCCTCTGGCCTCTTCAGGCACCTGCATGCACATGACATATACATACACAGACACTCATAATTTTTTGAAAAAAAAAAAAACATTTTTTAAATGAAGCTTCTGACCCAGGCACATGTGTGAAACTTATACCCTTGGTGTGACTATCCACATGATTATCTAACCGACTTTCATTGTACTTTTTCTTTAAGACGTGAGTATTGTCTTATGTTGGCCATGTTGGAATACAGTGACTATTTGTGGGCTCAATCCCACTGCTGAACAGTTATGGCCTACTCTATTTCAGATCTGACTTAGATTCCCTCCTCACTAGATAACCTGGTGGCACCCACCTTCCAGGAGGCCATGGTATTGATACCCAGCTGAATGCAGACATGGATCACAGAACACAACAGCCTAGAACTTGTTGGCTCCAACAGTCCTCCTGCCTCGGCCTCCCAAGTAATAGGAACTACAGTACAGGCACCAACCACAATTCCTTGAAAAGTTGGTCTTTTAAATAAGGTTATATTCTATTCTCTTCGTTATCATCAGCTTTGTATGCTGCGTTGGTATTTACTGGAGAGCACAGTGTATGGGAGGGACCTCAGCAAAAGGCTGGGGAGCTCAAGGCTAGTTTGGTCTACAACGCAAGTAAGAGGCCAGCCTGGGCTACCTGAGACCCTGTCTCAAAACAAAAAAAAAAAAAAGATTAATAAATGTCTTGCATTGTTCACTTACAATCCTTTGCTAAACTTGCTTCTGTGCCATCTTTCATTCAGAATACTAGCAAGATACCACTTCGGGGTGTTTACTCTGGCCCACGTCTACTTTGTGCCTGAAGTTCATCCTTACAACCCCTTTAGGGGCTCCCACTATAACCCCCATCTTGCCAAGAGTTAAAACAAGGTTGTAAGAAAATATATAAAATGACTCGCTCAGATTTTCCTGCTGGGCAGGACAGCAGGTGGTCCACACAGCTTCCAAACTCCCACTTAGCTATCTTAGATGCTCAAACAAGCTGAGTGTCCCTTTGAAGGCATGAATAGGGTCCCTGGTGAGCTTAGAAAGGAACACTGGCCCTGCCAAGGTGGCTGCTCTGCTGGCTCAGCAGGGGAGAAGTGAGAGGGAGGGGCTGAGTGTGCAGGGGAACCGGCTGTGGCAAAATGGTACCTGACAAATGGGATGTTTTCAATCGATTATTTTAAGTGGAATAGTGGCTTCTAACATGCGTCCCACATGTTAATTAAAGCGGAAGTGTGCCTTGTTCATTTGCCTCCTGCTTGCTCGTGAGTTAGGGACTATTTTTAAAAAGTCCACAGCACACTGTATTTAAATATGCCCCCAACTTTAAAGACTCTAAATGCCAGGCATTTTGGGCCATTGATGAGAAAAAGGCTCACACCCAGGCAACTGAGGGAGGGTCCCAGACCTTCAGAGCCCCCATGGACTCTGATAATCAGCTGGTGATTTGGAAGTATCAGGAGCGTGGGGCGGGCCACTCAGCATGCAGAGAAACCATATGCTTTGTTATTATGGGCTGCCCAGCAGCTATAAAAGAAATCCTTCTATGTATGTAAAGCCCAAATTATATATGGAAGAAGCCTCATTTTAACAGCAGTGTGATGCCAAATACTCTCTTCTAGGAACTGTGGGGTGAGAGAAAGTCAGGGCCTGCAGTTGGCCTTGAGAGGATGGTGGGGGAGGGGGAGCTCGGCAGAGTCCAACTTCAACACAGGTGGAGTCGCGCCCTGATGTCAGATCTTAGGTCCCCATGAGCTCAATCACTAGCTTTGTTTAACTGCAAATCTTCAAATCTTTCTCAACCTCAGGTTCCTGGCAAAGCAACTGCCATATTCACACCTGGGCTGCCCAGAGGAAATAGAAACAAATGCTCTGTGCAGCTCAGATGGGGTTTTACATACATACATACACACACACACACACACACACACACACACCAAAGAACATGGTGCTGGGAGCCTACTGTTTGTGGGAACTGCAATGGCCACTTGATCACATTTCTTTCCTGACTTCACTGGCTGTTCACACTTCAGGAACTGCCTCTCCGGTGCAGAATGCTCCCAGCCAGTGTGCTGGCTAGTTTTAAATGTCAACTTCCATACAAGCTAGAATCGTTTTGCAACGGGGAACCTCAACTGAGAAAATGTCCCCACCAGACTGGCCTGTAAGCAAGCCTGCCCGCTGTGCATTCTCTTGATTGCTGATTGATGTGGGCGCAGCTCACTGTGGGTAGGGCCACCTCTGAGCTGCTGGTTCTGGTTTACTTAAGCAGGCAAAGCAAGCCATGAAAATCCAGCCAGTAAGCAGCATTTCTCCTCCATGGTCTCTGCATCAACTCCTGTCTTCAGCTCCTGCCCAACTTTTCTGGATGCTGGACTGTGATCAGGAAGGGGTAAAATAAAATAAACCCTTTCATCCCCACATTACTTTTGATTATGACGTTTTACAGCAGCAATGGGAACCTAACTAAGGCAGCTTCTTGGAACCGGGACTGCACAGCTCTTTCCCAGACCTTTTTAAAAGTAGCTGTTTGAAATCAAAGACAAAGGGAAATAGTCATGCCCCATGGCCTCTTAAGTTTGGCTGGATGAAGGGACCCAGGAAGTGTCCCTTCTGTCCCCTGTCTCACAGGGATGACAGATATGCGTCTAAAGGAAGGAGCAGTCTAGATCCATCTCTGTCTCAGAGGTGATTTGGAGTTGAAGCTCCTGGATCAAAAGACAATGGCAGCTGAAAACTTTCCACTCCCCACTCAGTCTCAGAATGGACTTTTTGGAAGGGCCTTCATATAGGTTCCACACCCCTGGCCTCTAACCAGGGCAGTGCTCCCCATACTGTTCACACACACCCCCAAATGCCACTATGTGTTGTACTAGCATATCTGCTATGCTTCTGCTTGCCTCTTTGCCTCTGAAGAATGCCCTCCAGATATGCTACATCCTTAACATATTATGACAGTGCAGCTCACAAAGACACTGGCTTGTCCACAGTTGTGCATATAATAAGACAAGACGGGGCTGTTCATGCTTTGCCCAGCCCAGAGTCCACTCTCCTGTCTGGGTTCTTCTACTCCATCCCTCTGTTATTCTTCCTAATGTTGCCAAGGCAGCTTAAGGGAGGAGGCTTAGGAAGGGAGGTTTGCTTGTGCTCACACAGAAAGTACCGTTCATCATGGAGGGAAAAGCACAGAGACAGCAGGGTGGGAATGCGAGGCAGCTGCTCATGTCACATCCACAGTCAGGAAGCAGAGATGAAGGATCAGCTCACCTTTTCCAGTTCATTCAAAGGCCCTACCCATATTCCCACTTAACCCAGTGTAGAGATTCCCTCATAGACACTCCCAGATGCCTGTCTCCTTGGATCCTGCCAAGATGGCAGTCAGGGTTAACCATCACACTCTCTAAGAAGCATACACACTGGTTAGGGTCAGATCTCGGCTCCAGCAGCCTTAACATGACAGGCTCCACCACTCACCTCAATATGGCAATCAAGCAAACAGACGTGAGAAGCAGACAGAGGAGATGCATCTAATGTGGTCACATGGGGAGTAGGAACAAAGAGCTACAGTAATTTCCCTGCTGTCCCCTGCAGCGTCTGAACATGGTATTTAGTATTACACAGAGGCACAGAGGCCTGCCTGGTCAAAATGTGGCCCCCATTCATCATAGACCCAGCTCCAGTCTATTTCACGTTGTTAGAACTGTGGGAAATCTCTTCCTGCGACACAAGCTCCTCCTCCTCTAGCTGCTGATAGGGTCCCAGTCTTTTCTTTCCCCTGCATGAGATTTAATTGTTTGATAGGACATCGGGGTGTTCTTGACAGTGTCTTGGTTCCTGCCTGAGGGTCTCAAAGTCACTGTGAGGAGAGAGTCCTTGGGGAGCACAAGAGAGTGAGAGAGGCCACTGTGGCTCCTCTTGCTGGTCATCTTTCTCTTCATTATTTGGGGTCCATGGGAATATCCAGGAAAGCTTCATCTCATGTATTAGCCCTTTCTTTCCTTTTTAGTTTGTGAGTGTGTGTGTGTGTGTTTGTGTGTGTGTGTGTTTGCACTTATATGGCCGCATTTGTACCAATCTTCTTTGTAGGTGTGGCTGCATTTGAAGGGCGTTTACACATATCTAAGAGGCTTGTGGACAAGTGCTGACACATTGGTGTCACTGCTGACATGTCTTTGTGTGTCTGTCCAGGTAAAGCGAGTGTGAAGATTGCCCATCTGTGATATCACCCCAGGGGCAGAGACCCCACAGTTCCTCATCATGACAAGAAAGGAGGCACAGCATCTCTCTAACATTTGAATTCTCACATCTTCCTCACAGAGTACTGGGTGCAATCAGGTTAGACGGGTCTGCTGGCAGAACTTTGCTGGTTCCCTGCTCCTCCGCAGAACCTTTCGTAACTAATGTCCATGCCTCTGACCGGTCTTCCTTTTGACCTGCAGGTCCCTGTCTGGACGTATCGTCGGCGGCGTCTGGTGGTTCTTCACTTTGATCATTATCTCCTCGTACACAGCCAACCTGGCTGCCTTCCTAACTGTGGAGAGGATGGTGTCTCCCATTGAGAGTGCAGAGGACCTGGCAAAGCAGACGGAAATTGCTTATGGAACATTGGAAGCAGGCTCCACTAAAGAGTTCTTCAGGGTGAGGGCATCCCTGATCCTAAGGGCTTCTTGGAAGAAAATCACTCCATTACACTTCACTCTCCATTAAAGAGCATGGGGGGCTGGGTAGGAGTGGCTCCATGGTGGAAGTACTCGAGATGCTGTGTGTTCCTTCCTAACCAACACAAATAAATAGACAAACAGACAGACAGTGAGATCACAGGGAGCAAGATAACTACTTATCTTCATACAGATCTCAGAAACTCAGTGAAAGCTCTTGGGTTTTGAGGATCAAGAGGACTACTGAGGTGTACTGTCCTTTTGGGTGAAAGATTGTTAGAAGGACTATTAATGCCACAGACAGACAGCACGATGAGGTGTCTGAGGAGAGTTCAGGTACCTGAGGAAGAATTTTGGTCTCTTCTCATAGAACTCAGGAAAGGGAGGTCTTGTGCCAAATAGGTGATGAATGGCCCACACTTCTTGTAGTCAGTCAGGTTGCCACTGATTCCCAAATGGCAAGGCAGGGTGTCTTGAGTTTCAAGGGAGGGAGGAAGAAATATTGTTAATGTATGACTTAGAGAAGGCAGTACATTGGGGAGGAGCTAAGAAAAAGGCAGGGGAGGCCTAGATAGGATCTGGAGAGGAGGCAGAGAGTAGGGATTCATTTGGGAAAGGTACAGCTATCTAACAGGTAGGAAATGTACCACCTGTAGCCTCCTGATGTCTTGGAACTTGGTAAAGCACCTACAAGCTCTTTTGGAGAAACGAAAATTAGAGTGCCTGCTACTCTCCTGGAGCAGACACCCAGGCAGTCTTAGAGGGCCACAGTTTCGGGCAGGTTCTGGTGAGCCTTGCCTTTTTCCTTACAGCAACTGTGAGTGAGGAAAAGCTAACTTCAGGTGGCCATGGCTTGATCAGCCTCTAGACAAAATTTAATATTTGGAACATTTCTCAGCTGTGCAAAGACCCCTGGAAAATGGAATTCTGCATTTATAGAAGCTTCAAATACCCTACCATATACTAGTCTGTGCTGCAAAGGACAGGAAAGGCAATCCTATTCCTGCTCTCCAGGGTCTGTCATTTAGTAAGGAGTGACTTAGGAAGTGTGTGGCCGAGGCTCATTCTTGGGGCTTTCTCTCTTGTTACGGCTTCTCCAAGAGCAAGAGAGCCTTCCTTAACTCATGGTGAATTCCATGCGTTAGGATCAGAAACTTGATGGTGTCAACACAAAAACATAGCTCTTACCTCAAAATAATAATAATAATAATAATAATAATAATAATAATAATAATAATAATAATGAGTTCATTCTGGAGCCAAGTCTGAGTTACCATGACCTGGGAACACAGACTCTGGTAACCCCAAACTCTGTGTTCCAACATAGAAGATTTTGGAGTAGCAGAGCTAGGAAATTCTTAAGTCAAGGCACTTTTCAAATGCTTTGATAGAAACATTAAGGAGACAGTTACAGAAAAGCAGAGAACTCTCAATCATAGGCCCTGCATGTTATGCAATGACAATCTTGTCCTTTGGTTTATGGAAAATTAGAGTTCTGTTAATACATTTGAGAGGGAACGTATCTGTTGTTAGATTGGGCTTTGTATCTTAGTGACAGGATGTTGGGTCTAACACAAATGAGGGACAAAGAATGGCTATTTAATGGGATAAAGCTGGACTGAGATCAATGGTAATTAGGCTCTCAGCCTGCAGCGTTCCAACGTCTCTACCTCACAGTAGGTCTAGTCAGTCTATCTGCCTTTGCAGACTGCTTCTTTCCAGGAACTGCCATTCACAGTGGCCACCAAAGTCATCCTTAGCCAGTGTTTCTGAGTCAATTGTCTCATGACCACAGTGAATGATAGATAAAACAGTTTGAGGAGAGAAATAGTGAGGTTTATTGGGAGGTAGAGTCACAGTTCCCTGCATGAGTTGCTAAGCAGCACTCCAGGTTGGAGGCGTTCCTACCCCAGGAAGACGGCTGTGTGTCGTCGACTTCAGCTGGGATGAATGTGGTCCATTCTTTTGAATATACTTAGGGAATTCTGATCTGTTGGTGGATACAGGGACCATGCTCAGGATCCAGGAAAAATGGGGGTGGGGTTGGGTCAAGTTCCAAGGAGGAAGAACATGGAGGTAAAAAGAACACAGGCTGGTGATGGGCCGGCTAGAGTCGGAGCGTTTGGATTCCAGACCCGGCACTCATTCGCAGAGTGTATTGTGCAGCCTTTGGACTCTCTGAGGTCACTGCCAGTTCATGTAGACAATTTGATTGTAATCCTAGCTGTTTATAAAGGGGGCTGCTTTGTGTCTCACTCCTCTGGCTGCCTCACAGCAGACACTGTTTCCCCGATGGATAGGATGATCTATTGAAGGAAAGTATCAGAGGAGAGTTAAACAGTACCAGACCAGGGAGAACATGTGAAGCCCAGTGGACATGATGAGGCCTTTGTGTCTAGGTCAGACAAAACAGGTGAAGAAGCAGAGGTCTTCAGTCCTCATACGGTCCTTAGTCAAAGCCTCTGATTGTTATTAATAAGGTAGGAAGCAAGCCATGCACTGAGCTTTCCAGCACTGAAATAATCTTGAAAACAACAAAGACACAAATACTCATAGTAATCCCACCGCCTAAGCACTCTCTTCCTGCCAAGCTCTGGGCTAGCATTTACCTATGATTGTGTGTTGTCTCCATGGCAACGCTGTCCGAGGGAACTGTTAACACCACTGTTCAAAGAGAAACAGTGGGCTCAGAAAGGTCATGTCACCTGCCTAAGCTCCTGTGCCTGGCAAGATACAACAAGGAGGAGGCTGGTTGGTAGAGAGGAAAAACAGATGTGCCACCAGGAGTTGGGGGATTCCTCCGTGCATGACACAATGGCAAAGTTTTAATTGCTCCATCACAGGCCCCAGTTTCTTTACCTGCAAAAGGGAACTGATAGGAGATATCCCATGAATCCCACCATGTCTGTGACCAAGACTTTGGTGGGTGGGGAGACCTCACCCTTCACTCCCACTAGGCAGAAAAGGAAAAAGGCAAACCATGAAATTCCTCACCCCATCTCAGAAGAATCCATCTCCCAGTCCTCATGACAGCGCCATCCAGAGTCATGAGACAGTTTAGTTCTCCATGGACAGTTTAATTAAGACATGTGGAAGGCAGTGGGAGCTGTGCTGGACAGAGTCAAGAACAGATACCCTGGCATGTCCCCAGGCTTCTCTGCCATTCATCCTCCACTTGAGTTCCTGGAGATTAAATTGTCCAGATGGTCCCTGAGCACCTGTGAGCACTGCCTGTGCTTTGGGGATATGGCTGAGAAGATATGGTGATTTTTCTGCATATTGCTGCCCCAGGGTTTTTCTGCTCTGCCTGTCCACAGCCTGCTCCCTACCGAGCCATCCTGTCAGGTCAAATTGCATCTTACAACTGTCCTGCTGTGTGTGTTGTTGGTTTTGTGCCTGGAAGATCATCTGATCCTGACCGAATATATGCGTTTCCCTGTTTCTTGTAAGGGAGTATTGAGGCCCCTGGACATGCTGTGATCTAGGATCTGGGGTGGGTATTGCCCCTCCCTTTCCTGTCCTCTCTTCTCTCTCACTCATTGATGATGTTGATTCTTGTCAGAGGCAGACATTTCAAACCACCAAGGTGTTTTAAAATTACCAAGAAATAAAAGGAGCAAATGGAAGGCTGAAGAGAAGTGTTCCAAGGACCAAACCAAGACTTAGACCTAAGACTAAAAGTGGGTCCAATGTCTTCTCCAAATGTCTCTGTGAACAAATGAATCAGTTTGTCTAATGAAGGATTGCCACAAATTAAATTCATGCTGAAGGCCTCCTAAAAATTCCAAGCAACCATTTTCAGTATTTTTGACTCAAAACTAAGAAATTTTCTGAAACCTAAATATCTTATAGATCAGTTAACCAACATGACAGTTGTGTATTAAGATGCCATTCACAGCTGATATTCCTGACATCAAGAAAATAAACATAATACTTTATACAGACCAAAAACAATGTTGTGTGTATAATAATGATTCCATATATTAGACAGACGTGATCTACTTATAACAGATATGCAGATTGTATGACTTTTTTAGTACCCGTCATTTTCTTTATTGTAAGACCTCTCTATACAATGAGCACTGGTCCATTTCCAAAGCTTTGGGACTGGAGATACAAATCAGTGGGTTAGGTACTGACAAATGCTGGGCCTCATTGTTTAGGACTCTTGGGACTCTGGTGGATCTAAAAGCTCTAGGTTTACTGCAGAGGGTCTACATTTTTACAGGTTTAGGGCATAAGTGTCCACTAGAGATTAAGGACAATGTCCTGGGGCTGACATAGGACTTGCTCTGGTATTTGGGAAGAGAAAGATGCAGCCATACTGTATCAAATAGTATGTATCAAACAGTCCAATCAAAACCCCCAAGAAAAAAAGAAAGAAAAGGCCAGAGCTGGTTTCATATATGAAGAAACAGGTTCACCAGATTTGGAATGTGTGTGTGTGTGTGTGTGTGTGTGTGTGTGTGTGTGTGTGTGTGTACACATGAATATAAGTACATGAAGAAATACTTACATATGAACACAGAGAGAGTTCAAAGTCAGGTATTTTCCTCAATTATTTTTTCATCTTAGTTTTTGAGACAGGGTCTCTCACCAAACTTGGAGCTCCATGATTTAATCTAGCAAGACTGACTAGCTAACACACCTCAGAAACCCTCCTGCCTTTGCCTTCTCTACACTGTGATTCCAGACATGCCCTGCTATGCTAGGAAAATTTTTCTTAATGTGGGTATGTGCAAGGGATGTGAACTCAGACCTATGCCTGCAAAGAAAGCAGCACTTCACCAACTGAACTA
This sequence comes from Micromys minutus, assembly GCF_963924665.1. NCBI lineage: Eukaryota > Metazoa > Chordata > Mammalia > Rodentia > Muridae > Micromys > Micromys minutus. Next base: position 9,798,556 of record NC_137979.1, read on the forward strand.
GCTCTCCCAGTTTGGAGACTTTTAAGATGTAAGGAGATGGCAAGTCTCATGTTGTGTTCCTAACTTTTCTGTCACTGTGATAAAATGACATGACACATAGGAGGAAGGGTTTATCTGGACTTATAATCCTGGAGAGATAGGGGTCCATCAATGTGGGGAGGCATGGCAGGAAGCAGGTATAGTAGTCATAGAAGGAAGCTGGGAACTCACACCCTCAAAGCACAGAGACACACAAAGCACTGAGAGTGAACTTAAAGTATTTAGAGCCTTAAGCTCTCAGAGCCCATACCCAGTGGCATTCCTCCTCCAGCAAGGCCACACCTCCTAAACCTTTCCAAACAGTTCCAGCAACTGAGGACCAAGTATTCAAATCCCAGAACCTTTGAAGAACAATTCTCATTCCACCCACCACATATGCTATATGCTCTATCAGACAGTGATATGTGGAGGGCAGGTCTCATAATAGGTGATTACTAGAACTTAGCAGCACATGGTCAAAAGAATTTTTGTTGTTGATTATTTTTTTAATTTTTACAATATTTAGTGAAGTCAAATCCTGCTGACATTCAGCCCTCTGCTTTGAGACAGTATACATGCATTCCTTTTGAACTATAGACAGATCTACAATGTCTTTCAAAGATAAGACAGTGACCCGGTTGCTTATCTTTCACTATTTAGGAGTATAATTGCTCAGAAGTAATTAAATGATTCTGAGATACACTGCTCATTCTGTATTTACAAGATATTTGTACCTTGGAACCTACTGATACTAATTAGAGGCTCTTATTTTGCAATCACTCATAATTTGTTTCTTCCTAAGCTGATCTGGCTCATGAATGTGTGATCAAGCTCCACTAAGCTCTTCACTGATGTATGTGCCAACCCCAATTCAAGCAGCACCATTCCTTACCCCTGGTTTTGTTCCTATCCCCTGCCAGAGGTCTAAAATCGCTGTGTTTGAGAAGATGTGGACATACATGAAGTCTGCAGAACCATCTGTGTTTGTTCGGACCACAGAGGAGGGCATGATCAGAGTGAGAAAATCTAAAGGCAAATATGCCTACCTCCTGGAGTCCACCATGAATGAGTATATTGAGCAACGCAAGCCCTGTGACACCATGAAAGTGGGAGGTAACTTGGATTCCAAAGGCTATGGCATTGCAACACCCAAGGGGTCTGCCCTGAGGTAAGTACCCAGATGTGCTTTCTTCGTGCTCCCTCTACCCTCCCTATCTCTCAGGAACGAAGCTGCTGCATTTACCACAGGCCCCCATGCATAATTTGAGCCTCCAAGAAGAGATCTTCTGAAATGCCTGTGGGCCTGGAAGATTCCAGACACCTGTGACCTTCGACCCTGAGGTTGGAAACTGACCTGGGGGCCTCAGCTTGCTTTGCTGTCACTGTCTATGTGCCCCTCCCCATGCCTTGTGTTCCACCTCACTCCTTAAGTGTTGGGTGTCAATGAACCCAGTGCTTCTGTCCTGTGATCTGTGGCAATCCATCCTTGTCTAGAAACCTTGCACCCAACTCAGCCATGAGCAGGGTTCTCCAATTTTATGGACTCTGACAGGAAATGGTTTGTAATGTGTCTCTCAAAAGTAGAAACACATTGTCCAAATGAAAAGCCCAGCTCTCTGAGCCTTGAGAAATGCTCGAATCAAAGTACCTCCTAGTGAAGAGGTCCAAGTCAACCCAGCCTGTGTGCTTGTTCTGACACAGGTCTTTCAAGCAAAAGTGGGTTGATAATCAAGAGGCATCAAAGAGGCAAAGTCAGTATTATATTCACATAAAGAAGCTTTGCTATTCTTTCTAAATAGCTAAGGGTAATTCTTGCATACTTAAAAATCAGATGGGCTAATGCAGAGTTAATTCTAGAATTTGCTACTATCCTGCAGAAGGCAAGACATTTGATCACCCAGTCCCTAGGTTTCCTTGTACAGAAGAATTGACACCCCACTCCTCCTGAGGTCAAGAAGATTGTTAGTCAAAATGGGATAAACTAAAGTTGAGCATTTAATCCCTGCATTCAGGAGGCAGAGGCAGGAGGATCCCTGTGAGTTCAAGGCCAGCCTGTTCTACACATCCTGTTACAAGCCAGCCAAGGCTATGCAGCAAGACCCTAGCTTTAAAAGGGGGGGGGGGTCAAGCAATGGATGGATAAACTACATGAGGATAGAGAGTACCCTCTTAGGAAGAACAAGATGGGTTAACGAAGGCTGTGAAAGGATGGAGAGAGACCGTTTCACATGACAGTCATGGACACTCTGCCTTGATTCATTCATCAATGGAAATGACACCGTGTTCCTCCGTTATCCAGGCACTGGCATAGCAGCTGGCACCACTGTTCTGAACACGGCACCCTTCCCGGGTAACTACATGATTTCAAGAGGAGGCAGCCATTCAACAGCTTATAATTGCTTAATGTTTTAATAATAATCATGAAAGGTACTAGATTAGTCTCCAAAAGGGGCCCTCGAGGACATCTATTTCCAGTAACAAGATAGAGCCAAATTGTCACTGTAAGACATGTGGGTATAGTGGATAGGATGTAACAACTCTCCTTTTAAATGCAAGTTAGGAACCCTCCAGGGCCAAAATGGAGGGGAAAAAATCAAGACCAAAGTGAAAAACAGAAGCTAATGATTCTGGGACGACCCTAAGCAGGACAAAGTTGCAGATCGTACAACATCTCATGTACTCTGGAGTCAGCAATACAATCAAGACATCAAACAGAGTCAGTCTAAGAGAGAGGGAGAGAGGGAGGGAGGGAGAGGGAGGGAGAGGGAGAGAGAGAGAGAGAGAGAGAGAGAGAGAGAGAGAGAGAGAGAGAGAGAGAGAGAACCTGCTCGAAGACACTAATGCAAGAAATTATAACACAAGGAGAAGACGGGGGAGGAATAAGGCTAAGCTTGGAACATGAAGCTGAACAGGATTTTGTAAAAGATTTTAGTTTTTATTCAAATGCCAGCAACAATGCTTTCAGGCATTTTAAGTAATTCTCCAGACGTTCAAACAATAAAGATGGGCAGCCAGGATTTAGACATCACTGTCTCCAACCTTGGTGGCCTGGTAGTCAGCAACCAGGCCATCACCCTGAAAAAGTCCCAAGACTCTCTGTGTAAGTTCAGGCAAACTTTAAATGAGATCCAGACAGTAGCATCTGTTGATGAAATGACTTTCTCCCAGATGCACAGTAAAGAATCAGATACCATGAGTTCAAGAAAAACCAGAGGTTGTCTCATGGCTTTATGGTCACGGCCATCAGCTGAAAACAAGGCACAAGAAGTGCTGGGGTCTGTCTGTCAACCGGTTACTGAAACAGCCCCTCCGCTGAGACAGGCATTTGGAATAAGAATACAATCGCCTCACACGCCGAAGATTGGAGGGACTGTTTTACAGCGATGGCTCAAATATTAATGAGTCACTTTGGACCAAACCTGAGAGATGCATGTTTGCCTGTTCCCGCTACTTTTGCATCTGTGACTTGATCCCAGGAAACTACTCTGTAAACAAGCAGAAACCCAGGTAATTGACAGGGAAGGTTTTGTCCTCTGAACCACTGCACTGTGTTCGAAACTGTTAAGACACTCACAAGACTGGAAAACGGTTAAAGTTCATGATGTAGATGTGATTCTGTATGCTCTGGACATGGGTGTGACTTTCTCAGCATGCCATCAAAGCCAGGGCCAAAGCAGTGATCCAGGCAGGTGCTCTACAGTGCCACCTCCATTTGTTCTGCAAACTACAGTATCTCTGCACACTAGTGACCTTCCCTTCCAGTCTAGGTGATATGGATGGAGCTTTGTCAGTAACGTACTTGTCACACAAACTTAGGGAGCCATACTTAATTCTCAGAACCCACATACACAAAGCGTGGGCCTAATTCCAAGGCTAGAGAAACAGAGACAGGAGGATTCTTGAAACTCACTACCACCCAAACTGTCTATCCAAGTCAGCAGGTTCCATGTTCAGTGACGAATACCATCTCAAGAAACAGGATAAGAGAGCAATATGGGAAGGCATCTGATGGTGACCTATGGCCCCCACATGTGTATGCTCATGTGCAACACCTATGCCTGTATGCACATGTAACAGGGGGGAGAGAGAAGAAGAAGAAGAAGAAGAAGAAGAAGAAGAAGAAGAAGAAGAAGAAGAAGAAGAAGGAGAAGGAGAAGGAGAAGGAGAAGGAGAAGGAGAAGGAGAAGGAGAAGGAGAAGGAGAAGGAGAAGGAGAAGAAGAAGAAGAAGAAGAACAAGAAGAGAGAGAGAGAGAGAGAGAGTCTGGAAGAAAGGAAGGCAGGCAGGAAAAAAGGAAGGAAGGCAGGAAGGAAGGAAGGCAGGCAGGAAGGAAGGAAGGAAGGAAGGAAGGAAGGAAGGAAGGAAGGAAGGAAGGAAGGAAGAACCTCAGACCCGAATCTTGCTCAAACACCTGTCAGCTCTGCTTAGCAGGAGTCAGATCATGGTCCCCACCATGTATTAAAAGACTCTTGGTGACAGAGTAGCATTTGCCTCCCTGGCCTCAAAACAAATACTCTGATGAAGCAAGGCAGCTCAACGCTTGGCTTTCCATTTGGACACGTGGCATTCCTTTGAAACAGATGTGTTTGTTGGCTGTTTCTGCATGTTTGGGCTTGGGTGAGGGGCTTAGTTATGTTTCTGAAGCCCTTGGGCTATGGATAAAGATGGACGGGCCAATGCCAGTCACTAGGGGAAAGACAATTAGTAAATCCACTAATTATAATGTATGGTCCTTCTGGGGCCAACTAAATTAAGTGTCCAGCTATTCTGCAATCTCTTCACTGAGATGAATAATCCCTTTAGTTAGAGATGAGGTGTTAAATCTCCTAGATTAAGGTTCATGGCTTCTATTTGCAAACCCAAGCAAGCGTCTATACTTGGGCTCTATTGAATTCATAGTTAATGACTCTCCTTCACAAACCATAGGCCAGGAGTTTGATGGATTTGCTAAGAGTTATACCCTTAACCAAGACATTGGTCAAAGTCTGGTCTTTAACTGACTGTGGTTATGTGGGGGCTTTTGTGGTCTCTGTGATTGTAACACCTCACCTCCGTCTTCTGTCACATCTTATCCATGCCAGACGTTTGGGCCAAGGGGGCAGGAACACAAGGCAGCTTTTTCCCTGAACCCTCATGAACAACAAGCATTCAGAAAGGTTTGGTACCTACTCCTGGCTATTCCATTTTACAGCTCTCTTCTGATACCCAGCCCCCACACAACATTGTTCATAGGACTGCAGGAGTCATGGTAAGAAAAGCAACCCCAATCCCTTAGTAGTGTAGTTGCCAGAAGAGACACTGAGCAGAAATGCACATCTACTGTTTTTCTGGGGGGCATAAGACAATTAATGGCAATCAAAGGGAGAAGCAGCCATATCTAAGAGACAGAATTTGCCAAGTGGCATTGGACAGAAGCTTTGAAGAACTATAGGAGACAAAAATGGAGGACTAGAGTGGACAGGTGCAGAAGATGTTAAGCATGGAGTTTGTCTGGAATGGCTAAGGTCCTGTCAACTGGAAGAAATGTCACAAAGTAAGAGCCATAAGTTAAAGTCTACAGTGAAGTGTGACAGCTGCCTCTGCAATTTGGGTTTGATGTCAGCAGAGGTCAGAAGAGTAATTCAAAGTCAAGAAGGAACCTTGACTCTAAACATTACCTGTAGGTGGTTTGTAATGATAAGAGGCAAGAAAAGGAGGGTTGCAGGCAGATCGGTCACTTTCAAAGCTGTCTTGGACATCTTGGATGAAGGCAGCAAACTGATAACAATTTATGATGGGACAGAAACAGGGAAGAAGTGGCTGACACCATGTTTACTATAGGCTTCGTTTTAAAGCTGAGTAGTTTGAAAAGTTGGCTTTTTTTGAGATTCGGTGCTGTTGGCCAAGGGCTAAAGAGGTACCAACTGATGCCGCAAAGGTCTGGATTCCCAATCAGAATCACCTCAGTTTTTCTCTGAAATGCCTGAAAGGTCATTTAAGGCATAGCTTCAAGAGGTGTCAGCCTTCTAGCCCGTCAGCCAGGATGATACGGGCTGCCAAGCATCTCCTGAAGTTGATTGTACCATACCTGTCTTCCTCCTTCTCCTCTTCTTCTTTTACTTAATTTTTCACATAAACTTATTTATTCACTATACAAGCCTGATCCCAGACCCCCTTCACTTTAGTAACCCCTCACACAGCCCCACCCTCTTTTCCTGTGAGATGGGGGAGGAGTACCTGGGTACCAACCCACCCTGGCACATCAAGTCCCTGTGAAACTAGACACGTTCACTCCCACTGAGGCCAGACAAGGCAGTCCAGTTAGAGGAACATGATCCACAGGTAGGCATCAGAGTCAGGGGCAGCCCCTGTTCCAATTATTGAGGGACCAACAAGAAGACCAAGCTATACATCTGCTACATATTACAGAGTGTCTAGGTCCAGCCCATTAATGCTATTTGGTTAATGGTTCAGTCTCTGGGAGCCCCCAAGGGTCCAGGTTAGTTGGCTCTGTAGGTCTTCTTATGGAGTTCCAATCCCCTCTGGGTCCCCCAACTCTTTCACAAGATTCCCCAAGCTCTGTCTAATATGGCTGTGGTTCTCTGTATCTCTTTTAGCTAGCTGCTTGGTGGAGCCTATCAGAAATCACTGATGCAGGCCCCCGTCTACAAGCCTAACAGACTATTGTGAGTAGTGTCAGGGGTTAGTTCTTGCCCGTGAGATGAATTTGAAGTTGGCCCAGTCATTGGCTGCCCATCCCCTCAGTCTGTGCTCCATCTTCTTCCCTGTACTTCTTGTAGGCAGGACAGATTTTGGGTCAAAGATTTTGTGGGTGGGGTGGTATCCTTATCCCTCCACTGAAAGTCCTGCCTGGCTGGCTATAGGAGATGGCCAGTTCCGGCTCCTGTTTTGTCTTTTTCATTCTCTTTTCCAACATAAAAGAATCTCTAGATTGCTCAACAACAATTCCATCTCACTAGAGTTCCCACAGGATATGCCTCTCTCTCTTCACACTACTTCCAAGAACTGTCTACATTAACATCTAGGTAAAGAAAGAAGGAATGTGATGGCCACACATCAAGGATGTGTGAGATGCACATACATGGGGACTTTGGAGACAGCTCTGGGGACCTCCCTCCTAAACTATTTCTTTGCCCGGTGCTGATCTGAGAGCTATAAAAGGCTGTAGGGAATTCTCTTCTCCCAGACAGTCACACTGACCCTGGAAATAATTGAGAAACCAAAAAAAAATAAGTGATCTGTCCAGCATCGAATCTATTCCTCTGAAGACTCAGCCCTGAATTCAGTGTCTATTGAAATTCCCAGGAGAGCTGGTTTTAAGGGGGAAAAAAGGAGTCTCTTCCAGACTCCAGTAACCTGGCTCCATAGATCCATACCGTGGGATCGAGGGTCACAGAGACTGAATAACTCCCCAGGGATTCTGCTTGGCTAATCAGGGCTAGAAAGGTTTAAGGAAAAGGGCAGGCCAGCAACAGGAGCCAAGCAGGGATTGGGGGGGGGACATATATATAAGCAGCAAACCTGTGAGGGACCTAGGCAGTAGTCACCAGATTTGGAGGCACATAACTCGATTCAGGTCTTAGGTTTGTGACTTTGCCAGTGTCTGACCTTGCCAGGTCACAAAAGCTTTGTAAGCCTCTGTTTTCTTATCTAGAAAGTGAAATTGGGCCAGTGAGGTGACTTGCTGAGTGGCTCAGAGCCTTTCTCCACAGTCCGGGTGATCTGAGTTCAATTCCCAGAACCTATGGAAAGGTAAAGGTGGAAGGAGGAACCCAGCTCTATCAAGTTGTCCTTCATCAATGTGCACACACACACACACACACACACACACACACACACATCCTGTGGCACATTCTCTCTCTCTCTCTCTCTCTCTCTCTCTCTCTCTCTCTCTCACACACACACACACACACACACACACACACACACACACACTCACATTCTGTGGCATATGTACATGCTCACACCATACACACACACACACACACACACACACACACACACACACATATAGCAATAAAAAAAGGAAATAATCATTTCATGAAGTTTCTTCCACAAAGGCCCACCTGTCACAGAAGACACTTCTTAAGGTTCTCTGCCCATCTCCCCCTTAGACCCATCCAAAGTCACTTTAGATCTAAGTAATTACAGAAACAAGTCTCTGTAAAACCCACCATGTCAGAAACACACATGAGCCTTGCCCATTTCCCTCTCCACTGTACACACTGGCTACATTTGAAAGAAAATGTCTCTCTCCAAGAACAATCTGTGGTCCTCCCCCACAGGGAACACACTGAAAAAATAAAACACTAATATTTCATTTCTCCCTCCCTCCCACACTCACAAGTATCAGCCTCTCTTCTGTAGCTTGGTACTGGTGCAGGGCCCTGCTGCTAAGGATAAATACAGTATGTCCCAGTGAAATGGCAGTCCCTTTCAATTGGTCTTTGCCTCCTGATGGGTAGCCAAGGATACGTGTTGTCATGGTAACCCCATGAACTCAATGACCCAGGTCAGGTCTGATCAGAGACAAAGCTCTTGGCAGAAAGGCTGTCTGTCTAGTCTGCATTTTCCATCCCCAAAAGATCTGGAGAAGGAGAAAGAAAGAAAAGGAAGCTGGTGGATAAGAAGGGAGACTGAGAGAAAGGGAGAATGGCTGGGAGGAGGGACAAAGAAAAAGAAGTGGGCAGGAAAGAAGAAAGGAAGGAGGGAAGGAAGGAAGGGAGGGAGGGAGGGAGGGAGGGAGGGAGAGAGGGAGGGAAGATATGTGAATGTATGTGTGAGAGTTTATGTGTATGTGAGAGTGTTTATGTGTGTGAGAGTATGTGTAAGGGTATGTATGTGTCTATATGTGTGTTTATGTGTGTGTATATCTCTGTGTGTATATGTTTATGTGTGTGTGAGTCAGATTTTATGTGCATGAGTGTTTATGTGTGTGGGAGTGTTTATGTGTGTGGGAGTGTTTATGTCTTTGAGAGTGTTTATGTGCATGGGTGGATGTTTATATGTGTGGAGGAGTGTTTTTATCTGAGGGTGTTTGTGTGCATGGGAATGTGTGTGGGAATGTGTGTGGGAATGTGTGTGGGAATATGTGGGAGTGTTCATATGTGTGTGGGAGTGCTTGTGTGTGTATGTGTAAGTGTGTGAGTGCACCCATGTGCACATGCAACTTCGAGCATATTTGAAGAGAGATGGAGATTTTCCAAAGTATACCTGGTGTGGACCACAAAGAGCACAGAGAAAGCATCTTAGGATAGATAGCAGGGCAGTATCCGGTCCATATCCCAGGCCTAGAGTGTGGTGAGGGCTTTGCTTATTGACAATTAACTCGATGCCCGTCTAGCACTTGAGAGAAGTACCGCCTCCGTCATCTTACCCACATGGTGGGGCTATGGTGTGATACTGTCTTCTTCAAACAGTTCGGAAAACTGAGGCACAAGGAGGTGGCAAAATTGTCCCAAGATTCCCTAAGCTGGATTCCCAGCTTACGCAGCCTCATTTCCAGAATGTCTCCTCAGAGATAGACTTGTGAGGAAAAGGGGACAGAACAGTTAAAGTCACAGGCAGGTGTCACGGCACATTACCACAATCTCAGCGCTCAGGTAGTGAAGGCAGGAGGATTAGCCATTCCCAGCCAGCCTTGTCCATATAATCAGTTCAGAGCCAACCTGGCCTGAGAGAGAGAGAGGGAGAGAGAGAGAGAGAGAGAGAGAGAGAGAGAGAGAGAGAGAGAGAGAGAGAGAGAGAAAGAGAATCTAACAATATCAGGAACATTTAATATATAGATTTCAACACATACGGGCACACATGCACACACACACACACACACACACACACACACACACACACACATAAACTTATGCAACTAATGTGGAAACTGAAAAACAGATTTCTGCTTCAAGCCTGAATTCCACAGGGAACACTCTTGTTTCTGTTCTACACTGTTTGTCTGTGGAGCACAGTGGTCTCCCTGAGAAGGGAGCCATCCTCTAAGCTAAGCTAATGTCTGACCATATACTTACATCCAAATGACAGAAGTGTGTCCAGCACATAATGATGTCTTCCTGCTTGCCTGGGATGACTTAAACTGAACCCCTCCCCCCAAAACTGCATGCCTTCTAAAAATTCCATATGCTTTTGGTTATTCTCCAGTCGGTGGAGCAGATCACTTTAGACCTGATGGTGCCACAAGGTCCTCGTGGCTCCTGCGTACGCAGAGCCCTGTGGGCATTCGAGTACTATCTTCCCCTAGCGTTGTGATTTAGCTATCCCCGTTTCCCTGTTAAGGTCTCTACCTAAGATTCAGAGAGATGATCATTTGCCTCGGTTCCCAAAAGGCTCTGTGCAACGGACTGAGGTACAAACTCTGATTGCCTGTAAAGCCTTCCTGTTTTTCACAGCCGCACCACTGTGCTAAATGAAGGTGCCCACCTGCAATGCGTCACGGCCTTTGTCCTTCTTAAGGCACCGTCTTTAAAGCAGGTAGGAAACATGAGGCAGTAGAAGCTCTGGCCCCAGCACCTCCTCCAAAGCCATAGAAAGGGGCAGCCCTGCCTTCCTGATTAATCATCGCACAAGACGCCAGTGAAATCACAAAGACAAACAGACTTGCTCTGACTGCTGTCAGAACCCCCGATGTTACCACTCCTGGCTGCGAAGCTCATAAATGGCAAAGCAGCACATTAGTGAGAGAGGCAGAAGGCGAGCGAGTGAGGCAGGCAGGAAGGAGAAGAGCAACACAAGAAATGATGGCCCTTACCTAGGTGAGAACAGCAGCACTCACTCGGGCTGTGTTTTGCCTGCCAGAGCTGGGCTTTCTCCTGCTGATATACAAATTGTATGCTGCTTCCTTACAGCATCCATCAGAAACTGCAAGCTCTTCAACAACTTTATCTCAAACACCCCGGGGCCTTTTTGATTTTTCTGAGACGGCAGCTGCTCTTGCACAGAGACAGACCAAGGGGGAAGAGGTTTTGATGTATACCTGACTCTGCCACTCGGGGCTTGTGGATTTGGAAATTAAGTGTGCTTTGGGATACACCAGCCCTGTGATCAAACTCTTCCACATTATACATCTTCCTTCTTGGGAAAGTAGCAGCAAGTGGCAAGGTTAGAACTAGAGTTACGACTGATCGTGGGCTCTGGGTCTCCTAGGAAGCAGCAAGAGTCTGTTGGGCAGGTTCTCTCACCTCTCTAAGCCTCAGTTTCCCCAAACAGGAAGGAGGCGGCTAGCATTTATTCTGTGTCCAAGTAGTTAAGCTGCTTGTTATCTGTTTCTGTGGGAGAACAAAACCAAAACCACTTAGGGAGGAAAGGGTTTGTTTGGCTTACACTGCCAGCTCACAGTTTGTCACCAAGGAAATCGGGACAGGAACTCAAGCCACTAGTCACCAACCATCCAGAGTCAAGAGCAGAGAGGGGCAACTTTGTCCTTGTTGATCTCCAACACTTAACCAGCTTTCTCCAACACCTCTTGCACAGTTTGGGGCCCAACCCTTGAAACAGCACTGTTCACACCCAGAATCAGTCAGTGTACAATCCAAACACTGTATGCACATAGGCTGCCCTAACCTCCACTGTTCCTTAGTTGGGATTCTCTGCTCAGGTTTTGGGCAATTTTACACTAACCAGTGCTGCAAGATAAATACAGTGTTTCACAAAGTAAAGTGATCACAAAGTGGAAGCCAGCGAGCACCGAGGCCTCCGCTGCCTCATACTCTTCCAAATGAGACCTTGTTCTGAACTTTGCAAGGTAGCCTTAAGACTAAAAGGAACAGTGTGAACTTCTTCCAAAAGGTTCTTGAATGGAATCCCTTTCTGATCCCAACTGCCTCCTCTCAGATGGGCCACACTCAGCTTTTGACCTTTGCAATGAGACAGAGATATCAAGATATGGAATAAGATGGTTTGTTGGCTTTGTTTCCTTTCTAACTGAACACCCCAAATCAGCTCAGAGCCATACAGCATCCACCCATAACCCTGAAGGCAGAAAGCTTCAGTGTTTGAGCAAAGTGTTGACCCAGAGGAGGCAGAAAAATGGGGCATAACCACAAGTTGAGTCTTTGGGGGAACTGTGGAGCCATATTCCCTAGTAACCCTTTATGAACAGCCCCGTCCTAAGATCACCAATTATATTTATACACAATGAGCCTCTTCCTCCAAGGTGAATGGGACTGGTTCCCTTGGGTAAAACCACTGTAGCTATATAACTGGCCACAGGATGTAATTTGTAAAATCATCAAAGGGCTTCTATCTGATGTAGACACTTTCACAGGAGATACATAAGAGTTCTCTGCATATGTTGTTCACCTTTATTTAAAAAGTCAATTGATTGATATTGTTTGGAAGATCTAAAAACTGAAGGCAGATGTCTATATTCTTACAACCTCTACTGGACCAACCACATCAATTCTCCAGAGAGGGTCTCTCTAATTCTGACCCAGGACTAGACCAGGCATCCTCAGAGAGAAGGAAGCTTTGACCCTGCCTGTCCCACTTAAAGCGTCCTGGGCACCTACTCATTGGCTGGGGCTCCCAGTCTAACTTTAGTAATTCTTTGCTTCTGTGGCCTTGGCCATCAATGAGCTGCCCAGCTCCTCCAACCCTCCTGAGCAGCAGCCTCTGCATCCTCAGCTTTGAATCTGTTTCCCTGCACTGATGCTCATTGCCAACGGCAGTATGGACTGGTGTAGAGCTGGAAGGCGTTTTGAAGAACACTAAGTGATGTACAGCAATGCTGTCTGAAGCCCAGACCTACCGACTCTTGGCCCTGTTTTTGACCCAGCTCTGACTCCTCTTAACTGCAGTGGGCTGGCTAGTTTTTATGTCAACTTGACAAAAGCCAGGTTCATATGGGAAGAGGGAACCTTAATGGGGGGGGGGGGATGACTAGATTAGATCAAACTATGGGCAAGTCTGTGGGGTACTTTCTAGAATGAGGATTAGTGTGAGTGGATCTGGCCCACTGAGGGCAGTGCCACCCTAAGGAAGGTGATCCTGAGTTGCATACAAAAGCAAACTGAGCGAGCCATGAGGAGAAAGCCAGTGAGCAGCGCTCCCCTATGACCTCTGCTTCTGTTCCTGCCTCCAAGTTCCTGTCTTGAGGCTCTGGCTTCCAACTCACAATCTTCCACCTCCACCTCCTGGTTGCTGGGATTGCAGGTGTGCCTCTCCCATGTGTTTTTAATTTATCAGAAAAGAAATGGCTCTAGGCTGAGGTGACAGAATGCTGGAGCATGTACCTAGCATGCATGAAGTAAAATGGCTTTCATAGGATTCTCACCTTTGTTTACTTTTATGAGGTTTTTCTCCTCCAGAGGAACCCAATGCCTTTGCAGCCACCTGCACTCACCTACAAATATGTGTGAGGGTGCACACACACACACACATATGCTTGTGTGTGCATGCATGCATACACACACACACTTCAATGCCTCTGGCATCTGCAGCCATCAGCCCTCATATCCAAGTGTGTGCATACACACAGACACACACACACACACACACACACACACACACACAGAGAGAGAGAGAGAGAGAGAGAGACAGAGACAGAGACAGAGACAGAGACAAACAGACAGACAGAGAGACAGACAGACAGACAGACAGACAGAGAGAGTTGGGGTTTTTGTCTTTAAAAAGTAACTTTCTTGCCCACCAAGATTTCAAATGGTTGGTTTTTATAATGAAAAGGTAGTTGTATTTGCTAGTGAACTGTAACTCAGGTTTAAATTCCCCTCCCACGAATACTTTCTGAGTGAAAATAATGATAGCCATTGTCATTAGCCACCAAAATCAGTTCTCTGGACCCCGTCTCTCTGAGTGACGCACAAGCACACCCATCGGTCATGTTGAATGGTCAGATGCCTGTGCAGCGTCTTCTTGAATTGGTCCTGGGTGGCGATGGTAAAAAACACAGAATCAAACCCTGGGTGTGTCAGTGAAAGGTGCTGTCTGAGCTCCACGTCCCCCAGCATCCATGCGACCTCTCAGGGGTGTGTGCTACCTGATGACCATCCTCCCGTTAACATTTCACTCAGCAAAATTAACATCTAATTCACACTTGTTTGTTTTCCCTCGAATCCGCACTGATTACCAGTGTCCTCATCCACAAAACCTAGATGTCAAAGAACACCCACTGCCTTGAGGATGCATTTACTGCCCAGAACCTCAGAGTTACAGTGTCCTTCAGCTTAACAGAAAACTTTCCAAATCTACCCATTTTCCCACACATTTTCTTTCTCTTTACAACTGAGTCAAAGTCTCTTGTGTACATATGCCACGTTTTCACTGTCCGCTCATCCACTGATTGACATCTAGGCTGGTCCCGTATCAGACTGTTGTGAACAGAGCAAGTGTAAACATGGGTGAGCTAGCAGCTCAGTGGTGTGATACAGTGGATATACACCCAGGAGAGGCATAGCTGGACCATATGAAAGTTCTATGTTTAGTCTTTTGAGAAGCCTTCACATCAATTTCCATAATAGATGTAACCATAACCTTCCTATCAGTGGTGAACAAGGATTCGCCTTCCCTACATTCTCACCACCCTGTTATTGTCATTTACCTTCCTGGTCTCCAACATTCTTAGGCAAGAAAAAAAAATTTCAAAATGGTTTGAATTTTTATTCCCCTGATGACTGGGGGTGTTGATCTTTTTAAAAATTATTCACCATATGCATTTCTTCTTTTGAACTCTGTTCATCAGCCCATTTTATTGGTTGACAGGGATCAGAAGATTAATTTATTGTTATCTGAAATTCTAGGTCTCAGCCCCCTGTTCAATGTGTAGCTGGCAGAGTTTTCTCCCATTCTGCAGGCTGTCTGCTCACGTAGATGAGTGTTTCTTTCTGTGCAGAAAGTTTGATTCCATGCCAGGTTCTTTGTTGATTCTCATGGCTACTCCTGTGCTTTTGAAGTTTTCCCAGAAGGACTCTGCCAATCTCTACATCTTGGGGCATAGTGTTCATGTTTTCCTCTACACATTTCAAAAATCCAGGCTTTAAATTAAATTCTCTAATCTGTGCAGGATGAGGTATGAGGGTCCAAGTTCATTCTCCTATGTGTGGATATCTGGTCTTACCAGCACCGTTTGTTAAATGGGCTATCTTTTTACAGTGTAGGCTTTTGATCCTTTGTCAAAACTTAAATGGCCGTATCTGTATGGGTTGATACTATGTCCTAATACATTAGTCTGCACACCCATTTTTATGCAAGCACCACACTTTTTGTCACTACAGATCTGTAGAATAATTTGATCTCGGATATTGGGATGCCTTCAGCAGTGGTCTTCCTGCTTAGAATTGCTTTGGCTTTGAATGGTCTTCTGTGATAAACGAGATAGTTTTTCCAATTTCTTTCTCAGAAAGTTCCTAACTTGGTATGTGTGAAGGCTAGTGCTTTTTGTGTGTTGGTTTTATATCATGAAACCTTACTGAAAGTGTTCACAATATCTAAGAATTTTCTGATAGGGCCTCAACTATGGAATCATGCAGTCTGGGAACAGAGATGAGCATACTCCTTTTTTCCCTGTTTTTGTGTCTTTTACATTTTTGTCTTCCCTATCTTTTTGGCTCCAACTTCAAGGTGTTAACTAGGAGTGGAAGTAACGGCCACCCTTGCGTCATCCCATAACTTAGAGAAAGTGTTTTCAGTTTTTTCCCACTTAGTATAATGTTGACTTTATTGTTTTGAGAAATGTTCTGTCTGTTTCTAATTTCTCCAGAACTTTTTATCATGGCTTGGGGGTTTTAATCTTGTTGACCTTTATGATGAAGAGCCAAATCTTCATTTGATTTATTCTGGTTATTGTTCTTTCAAGCCCATCCCCATCACTGTCTGCCTAATTATTGTTTTTTGCTATCTGCTGGTTTTGGGTTCTTGTTTTTCTAGAGCCGTGAGATGCATTGTTGGTTTGGGTTTTCATTTGAGGTCTCTAAGATGTCTGACTGTGAACACTTTCAGCCATGAAACCTCCTCTTAGGACTGCTTGGCTGACGCTCAGAGGGTCTGGGAGGTTGTGTTGTTATTTTCATCTGTTTCTTGAAAATTTTTAATTTCCTTCATGATTTCTTCTGTGATTTATTATTTGTCCAAGTGTGCTGTTAAGTTTCTAAGTATTTTGAGTAGTTCCATAATGTCCTCTTACTTTTTCCTACAATGATTGGACAGGATGCTACAAATTATCTTAACCATGTGCAAGTATGAGTGCATGCGTTTGTGTGTGCTTCTGCGTGTGTGTTTGTGGTTTTGTGTCTGTGGTTTTGTGTGTGTGTGTGTGTGTGTGTGTGTGTGTGTGTGTGTGTGTGTGTGTGTTAAAGCTTGCTTTGTGACCTATGGTGTAATCAACTTTTGAGAAGCTTCATGTCCCCTGGGTAAAATGTTCTGTAGCATATTAAATCATTAGTAAGCCATTAATAACAGTTGGTCTACATTATGATGTGCTAAGGTCTCATCCTTACTTGCTCTGCTGGTACTGGAGATCTGTGAGAGTCTGTTCTAAGCAAATGCTTCAAGAGGTAACTGATGGTTTGTTGGGGGACACTGGGAAGGTTACATAGCACCCTATTTTTGGAAGGTAATACCACACAGAAGTCATGTGCATGGCCTGAAACCATGCAGGGCTGAGTGGGAAACATGGACAGAGTATGGGTGGGTTGCAGAATTCAAGCAGTAGAACCTGACAACTATGTGGGACTGTGACCACGAAGTGAATGTCAATGGTTTTGTGAGATGCTAGGATCATAATAAACCCTCCATAAAACTTACATTCATTGCGGTGATCTGAGTATCCCTGCACACTGTCTCTGCTTGCATTCCATTCCTTTGTTCTTCTACTACAGACAGCAAAGTTTGCCAAATAGCCATCATAAGTACATGTAGGTGATACCGAATTTAGTTTTTCCATTCATTTATTTATTCATTCATATGACAGAGAGAGAGAGAGAGAGAGAGAGAGAGAGAGAGAGAATTTTCAAGCCTATGTACAGCACAGAGGACCTTTAATATTGTGAAGAATGATTTACAGTAGCAGAAAGGGCCTGCTCCACTCAGGAAACCAATGGTTTACTTGAAGGTGTTGGGCCTACGGAGCAAACAGCTTGGAACAGTGTTACAGCGGTGGGGGGGGGGTGCTGCACTATCCAGGCTGGAAGTCTTCCAGGAAAGTCAGTCTTTGTTTTTTAAGGTTGTGACTCCACCAGCACAGGATGTAACTGTTCCTACAATGTCCACAGTAGATTCCGGGAGCCTCAGATTTATTCCCTTTCAGTGACTCCCTGCACCTTCTCTGCTTTATCTATTTCCCTCCCTCTCCTATGTGAGTCTTTCTACCTATATCCCCTTAAATTTGAGAGAAGGGGAAGAAAGAAGGAAAGGTTTTGAACTGTCTGCCCTGCTCGGCATAGCACTTCCCCTGGGAAATCTCAGGGACATCCGCTGATGCCTTCACTTTGGGGCTCAAACTCAGATAACTCTCATTTTACTCATTTTTTTTTTCTTACTTTTCATTCTTTTTGAGAGATGGACTAGGAAGGGAGTTGGCCTGTGAACATATCTAAAAGACTAAAGACAGCCTTTCTCAGCTCCGTTAATGGAAATTGTTCTCCCCCAGCTTGAAAATTGCCCACATTTAAGCTCCCCGTGTAGAGAAAGTGAAAGCTTAAATATGAAGTCCTTAGCAGGCAGCCAAC